>NW_005054313.1:2923148-2934175 GCF_000277835.1 Geospiza fortis | reverse complement strand
GGGGGCGCTCCCGCCGGGGGCCCAGGTAAGCGCTGCCCGCCGGGCCCGCTGCCGCCCGGGAGGGGCTACTGGTGGTGGTGGTGGTGGTGGTTTAGTGAGGTAGCCCGGGACCCACTAGTGCAGCCTTCCTTCCTTTAAGCCATAGCTTGGTGTCTGGATTTTATCTAGCTTTTATTTAGCTCCAGCTGTGGGACGAGCACCCTTTTGGCAGAGGGCGCAGCCCCTTAACAGCCATTTTGTGAAGCAGTTTGTCTCAGCATCTCTTCCATCAGAGCAGGTAAAGCTTGAAAAATAAGCCTGTTTGGAAAAAAAGGTTTAAGGTGGGTAAGCTGAGTCCCAGTATATATTGGCAACTGAGCACACCACCATAAACATGAGAAGATTCAGTGAAAGGCAGTGTTGTGTTTTGGACTGCAGTAGAGTCTGAACAGGAAGCAAAAGCCTCACCTTTGAGGTCCCTGGTTGCTTTGCTGTGTGCTGCTAATGAGTGATATTGGTTACTGTTGGGAAGCAGAGGTGGGCAGTAAAAAGATTCAACCGAGTTTGAATACTGGAATAGGGAGTTGCCTTCCTGGCTGAGTGGTTAGGCCCTGCTGTCTGCTTTAGGAGGGTTCAGTCTGTTCTGAGACTTTTCAGGAGTTTCTTGTGGAGATTCATCTGGAGGACTAAGAAAGTGGGGCCAGTGGCACTATATTGACTTCACTGATACTATCCTCCTAAATTAAATGGTGGGAGAACAAGGCCTGTCTGTGAGATAAAAGTCAGGACCTACTTGATCTACCTACAATGTTTTAATGGCAGTGAGAGAGAGCAGGTTAAAAGTCATGTGTTTCTGTAGTAAAAGATTGGATGTGTTTGTTTTAAATCTACATTAAATGTATTCCAGCTATTGTGTTGTCTTTTGTATTTGTGCTTTTGACATGTGTCACCTGTTTAATTGCTCACAGGCCCTTTGTTCCCGGCTCCAGCACTGGGTGAGGAGGGACACTGGACATGCCTTGGATTACGGTAACCGGTTTGAAAACTCTTTTCAGCCTCAGAAACCTGTGTGAGACCAGTGTGGCCTTCTGAAAGGGCTTCACGTGATGCCCTCCAGTGGCAACAACGTGAATTTGAAATCACAGGGAATTGGGGAAAGGGATCCTTCTGGCCTGAAAGGGTTTGGGCAGCCCTGGCAAAGTCCCCAGTTAGCTGCTGGGGGAGGATGGTTGGGGGTGTCCTGTCCTTTGGCAGTTCCTGATGCTGCAAGTCCTGCAGGGATGCATGGATCACTGCTGCACATGAGGACTGCCTGTGGGCTTCAGCTGGCCAAAACCAGAGCTTCAGGCATGAGCTTCTGTCCTTTGCAGAGGATGTATTTTACTGTGTGCCCATAAATGCCCATAAGGAAAAGGAACAAGGAGTAAAAAGACCCAACAGATACCAGGAAAAATGCAGCCTGCAGAACATAATGTTAGAGACAAAGACAACTCATTTTTAACTGACTGTTGCCCTACCACATGATGTAGTTCAGCCAGATGTTCCTGTGTACAGGCCAGAGATAAGAACTGGTTTTGCCTTATCTGAGATACCTTTCAGTGCAGAGAAATAGATCTCAGATCAATACAGTTGTCCAAGGTGAGTGCTATACTCAGAGTTCCAATAAACTGAATATACCTGGTTAATAAACTGAATACAGAGACATGCAGGTGTAAACTTAGAGCTTAGTAGACCTTTGTAGTGGAAGTGGTGGCCTCCCTGTAAAGGATTTATATAGAGATTGTTCAGAGCAACAGCTGGTTCTAAGAAACACACATTGTCAGGTTTCCTTTGCTGTATAAATATTCAAGTGATGGGGTTTGGATTCCGAAGGGAGGAAAAGCTTGGGCTAGTGCCAACAGGTGAAGCTTTTATTAAAGAGAAACATACAAACTCATTTCCCTTACTGTTTTTAACCTAGAAGCCAATTATTGCATACTTTTTCTTTCTTTCAGATAGTTCTGTCACTGCCTTAGCAGTCCTGTGCCATGCCTGGTGATGACCATGGGGCCATTCTCCTGAGCAGAGAGAGACATTCTCCTGTACTCAGCCACTGGCAGCATAATAACGGAGCTGTTTGGTACCTGTGGAGTCCCACTGCAGGGGTGTCTGAACACCTTGAATTTGGCTCAGAAAACCTACCCTTGCACAGTCCAGTGAGAGGGTTGTGAAGTCCTGGGGACCTGCCAGTTCAGTTCACCAACTGGAAAGTATTTGCCAGGTTACAGCTGTGGTTTAAACACTTGAGGTGAAAGCTGGTGGTGGGGAGTGGAATCATAGGTTCACCAGCAGCCTTTGTGCATTAGAGGCTCTATTAGGAAGTTCATATGTCCTGATACCTCTGCTCTGATACCTGTGTGTTATGCTCTTTCAGGTATCTAAGAGTGTGGCTCCCAGTTTTTGACTGATAGGGGTGAAACATGTCCCAGTGGGTAGAAGTTGGCCCCAGAGTAAAGGAGTACATTTTTAAGCAAAGAATGATGCTATCTCACCACTTCCATCCCCTGCACAGGAGCTGTACCATATAGCTGCTGTTCCCTGGGATGGCCATGCCAGCATCAGCAGGGCACACATGGCCGCAAGCTGCTCTGCTCACTGGCAGACCAAGCAACTGAAAGTCTCTGGCCTGCTTACAGCAGGTCTGACAAAGTGACCATAACAACCTTTTCTGCCCTGAAAATACCTTTATTGCTGGTAGGTTAAGAAATGATGCTGTGCTGGTATAGCTCAGTGTTTGTAAACCCATCTTCTGAGGCTTTTGAAACAGATATCCAAGAGCAGCTGGTACTAATCACTGCTGTAGTGACATACTCAGCTCCTGTTTTTGTGGTTTCTAAAGGCCTGTTTTGGTAAGACCTTTTTTAAGCTATTGGAGAAAGAACAGACAAGCTTTTGATACATAGTTCTGTGTAAAATCTCTTTAGTTTTGCCAATGGCATTTATTTGTAGAGACCCTGCATATTGTAGAGGCCACTGCTTGTTCCTGGTGATTCCCTAGAATGGAAACTTGAACCAATAATTTTTGTAATGAATGTGCAATAAATCTGTGGAAAAGCTTCTCTGTTAATGACTCTTGATTGATTTCAGGTAGTTTTGACATACATGGCTGAGCCTTTTCAGAGCTGGCCAAGCCTGCTTGACAGGCAGGGCCTGTCTTGATTGGTGTCTGGAAATGAAACCCAAACAACGATGTCTCAACTGCATGCTAGGCCAGAGTCCTTCCAGCCTCACTGGACACCCACAGCTTCTAGGGCACAGCATGGGGTGGAATTCTTCCATGCTGAGGGGGAGAACAGATCTGTGAGTGTGGAGGGAGGGTACGCCCAAGTGGAGGTGAGCGTAGCTAAAAAGAAGCAGCTAAAAAGAAGCAGCTAAAAATGTTGCTGTAGGTTTTCTATAAGGACAATGAAGCAATGCAAAAAGCCTATCTTTTTTTTCCCTGGGTGAGTGAATGAGAAGCATTCTGTAAAAATTTGGCTTAAATTTGAGACTGGAGTGCAGGTTTGGGTGTTCCACAAAGCCTCACTGGGTATGTAGGCACTAACAGTTCACACACAGGGGAGGCGTATTTGATTATCTTGTCACAGATTTCATGTAGCAACAACACTTGATTGGGAGATCAGCTTCATGGCTGGGGTGTTTTCAGCTCCAGCAGCTGTACAGTGATTATGCCTTTTGCTATTTTTGTTTTTCTTTGAGTTTTTAGCTCTTGAGTACACTCAGGAGTAGAATTAATGATTGCTTTTGAATTGGGGAGTTCCCTAGGCTTCAGGTGGGTGTGGGGGGAGCTGTGATCCAGCTGCCACTGCTGTGTGGTGACAGCATCACCTGGGATGCTGATGGCTCTTGGTTGACCACAGTGGCTTCTTGATAAGATTCTTCCCAAGAGGATGTAAACTCCTAAGGGCTCAGGCTTGGCAGCTGGTTTGGGTCAGGGTTTCTTTGCTCGTACTAGGGGGAAACAGTTGGCTCATAGGGAGTGTGATGGTGCAGTTAATGCTGAAAGAGGGCATTGCTCAGGGCAGGTTACACAGGGGTGTGGCAGCTGCAGAACACAGGTTATGGCAGGGCAGTCCATGGGGGTGTTGTAATTCCAGTATGTATCCTTAAGATACCAGGTGTTTCCAGTGCAAAGCAGGGGTGGACATAATGCTGGAAGTGTGAGTTGAATGTGTGAAGGTGCTGGGCAATATCTGCATTGAAAAATGACAGTCTGCAGTTCACATAGTCCAGCAGAATGCCAATCCTTCTGGGGGGAACAGTAATTCTGATGTCAGGTGTCATCCCACTGTGCAGGAATTCATACTTGTGCCTGCAGGCGAGAAAAACAAAAGAGCTGAAGGCACCCTGGCTGCTCTCAAAGGGAAGTCTTTGTGCACACAGGTGCCCAGGTTGCTCATGAGAGTCAAAGGCAGTGGTGTTAATGTACCATGTCCAGGGGAGAGCCAGCAGTGCAGCTGAGGCAAGAGGGAGCTGGCATTTCTGTAGGCAGGTGTGACATACTAACATAGGTAGGACAGAGATCAAAACCAGTTGGGTTTAGCTAGATACGTAGTTTCTGGATTACATAGATCTATTACTGTCTTCTCACTGAGGTTTTGGTAATGTTTACAGCTAAATTCTGCAACTGTGATTTTATTCAGATTTGTTCCTGCAAATTCTTGTTTCAATGTGACGTCTCATTTCAATGAGACAATGTACCACAGAGATCCTTCAGCTTGATTCAGTAGCACCCTCTTAGAGTCAATGGAAATGGGTGCTTTGAAGATGCAAATCTGCCAAAACACAAGTTCTGAAGCAAGGAAGTGGGGCAAAATAACCCATGCCAAATGCTTCTGAAACACCCTAAAAAAGCAGGAGGATTTGCTTAAGCAGTATCCTCCTAACACCAGTTTACAGGGACAGCGGTGGAATGTCAGAGGCCCCAGTGCCTGGTCTGAGCTGATACAAAATCTCTGGCTTCTCTGCTGCCCTGCCTGCAGGTGTGAGAGTTGTTCCTGTCAGAGACCTGCAGCCTCTTCACTTGACCCTTACCTGGAGGGTGTGATGATGTGCCTCATGCACCAGGATGAGTTGTTTGCCCCCAGGTGACCATGTCTCGGAGTGTTCTCAAAAGCCACACCAATTCTGTACTCTGTATCTTCCTCAGCTTCCACCTCCCAGTAATGCTTTCCTGGAAATGGGATCAGACTGCCCAGGATTGCAATACATCTGTGGGAGACAGACAGGAATATGTGTTTTGGCAGGGCCTTTCTATAATTCTCTTTACAGTGTTTAGATATGTTCAGGTATGTGTATACCTGGACTTTACATAGCAATAAACAAAAGCCACTTCTGCTGTCACCTTAGCAGTGCAGTGTGGATTTTTGATTCCAGTGAAATCCCCACACTGAGGAGCTGACACCCAGCCTGCAAGTTTCTTTGTGACACCTGCCCTGTTCTTACTTGTGGGTAGCTTTGTAGAAATGAGTGCCCTAGGCACTTCCAGGAAGATGGAGAACAGCATCCCATAGTGCCTGAGTTTTCTGGGAAAGTTAATGCTTGTTAGAAAAGAGAGTGCTCTAGTGAACTCCAGCATAGCAGAGGAAAAAAGTACAGATTTTGCATTTTCTTTCCCAACAGCGCAGGGTTTTGAACGTCACTCACCACTGGAACTGAGCACTGTATCAGCATGAAGTTCCTGGGGCAGCTGGGGAGGAGGGAACCTGACTACACTGCTTCCCTCTGTGTTTGGAGAGATTAGGAAGAATTGAACACAGTAGGAGAACTTGTAATATGCTGGGTACCTGGGCCATGAAATGTATGATAGGAACCATGCAGAAAATAACACTTTTGAAAGTCGTGTAGTAGAGGCAAAGATAATGTACTACAGAGAGACCCTTCAGCTTGATTTACTGGCACAGTCTTGAAATCAAAGGAACTGGGTGCTTTGAAGATGCAAGTCTGCAAAAACACAGGTTTAAAGCAAGAAAATTGGGCAAAATAACCACTCCAAATGCTTCTGAAACACTCTTAGGAGAGCAACATGAGTCCTGTAAGCTTACACCTCAGCTTTTTCTTAGGAAAAGTACATGGTGTATTAGCTTCATTGTCAAGGGGGACAGCAGGTTTCAAACACACACAACTTTTATGTTTCTATGGTAGTGTGTAAAGCTGTAAGATACAAAGGAAAAGGATGTTGCTGGCAGACACTGAGGTCTTCTAGGCAATGCTGAGAAGGAGCTGCACTCATCATTTGGAGGCTGCATTGCTACAGCCTGAGAAGGAAAAAGAATGTTGCAAAATGTATGGGTAAACACCTGTGAACCATAGTAATGAGAGCTGCAAAGCCACCAAGGCAAACCTGAGCTGCACTGAAGAAGCAGTTAGGAAATACATCAGCCACCCACACTTAGGAGACCACACAAACTTCAGAAACAAGAGTTTGCCATGTAATTTCCTTGGGAGCTTTTTTTTTCTTTTTTTCTTTCTTTCTTTTTTTTTCTTTTTTTTTTTTCTTTTTTCAGTATCTTGGTTTGAAGGAAATTTGTAAAAGTTCATAATGGTACCAAAACCTCAGCCTTTGAATGAGATGAGTACCAGCTCTGGCTGTTTATGTGAAACATAAAAGCATCCCATAGAAGTGGGATGAAATCCCATTTAAGATTACCATGATGGCTTTAATGAAAAGGCTCACCAGTCTCCCATCTCTTTTCTACCAAGCCCTCTAGTAGCACTGTATTTCCATGGAGGGAATAAACTGTAGACTTGTATTATCCTACAATGCCTGTCCTAGTTATGTGGTGTTTCTGTGGTTTTGACTGGAAATATGCATTTTGGCAAGCTTAGTCTCTCATTCAATGGCAAAGGGCCTAATTCTTTTTGAGAGTAATACCTGTTGGTCCAAGTAGTATCAGTTATATCTTTCAGCAAGAGGTAAGTTTTCAGATCTCTCTCCTTTCCTTAGCATTTGTTATGGCACCTAAATACCTGTTCAAATTTAGCTCAGTGTGCCAGACATGTAAGTAGGCTTGTACATAATTGTGGCTGCTGTATCTGTAATCCTATTTAAGAACTTGCATTAATTTCCAAGTTCCAAAGAGCAGCTGGAGAGAGAGATTTCAACTCAAAAAATTAATCAGAGCTGCTGAAAGCCCCATTAGACATTTCCTGGCATCTGTTAAAAAAACCAAAGAAACTGAAATGCCCCTGTATACCTTGTAAAGCTGTTATCATAGACAGGCAGATCACACTCTGGGTTTTCCAGTTCATCACATGAAATGGTAAATCCATCATCTAGAATTGCCAGTAAAGGATGGGCTGTGTCCTCATTAAGGTAGAAGCAGGTGCCTGCAAGAGAAAATGCCTAAGGATAACTCCAGTATCTCCTTATAACATTAGAACTGCAGCAAGGGTGTGATGAAATGTTATTTGGATCCACAAAAAGATTCACCAATGCTCTATAAAGAATCTGCGGCTGGCAGAGGACAAGATCATATTTTTAAAATTTTTCTAATAAATGTTTGTTTCACAGCTTAACACTGTTTGGTTTCAGCCTGGTGAAAAGCAGGGGACTTAGCCTGGTTTTGAACCCTACCAGGGCTCAAAGCTTGAAGCAGCTTGTGCAGGAAGTAAGCTATTCAGAGATGAGGACTTCTCCCTGCAATGGACTGTTGGCTTCAAGTAATCTATTTTTAATCTCTGAAATGAGAAAGGGGGCTTAAAGGGCTCTCCATGGCCTCACCCATCCCCATAAATGCTGGGCAGTTTGAAGAGAAAGGATCCCTCATGCTTCAGCACCTCCCTTGGTAGACCAGTCCTCAGAGAGGTAAGTCCAGCCCAGGATAAAAGTGCTTCTGCCTTTCTTCCTGCAGAGACTTCACAGAGCAGCTCTGACACACTGGGGCCTGAGGAGCAGCCACCACTGGCACAGCTGCTGTTTGTAGTTGGTGCTTGTTTATCCACCCCAGAAAGGATCAAAGGCCATTCACAGTGTTGGAGGTGGGTTCTTGCAGCCGACAGATCAATTTGCATCAGCTGTTTGCATAATGTAGACTCTGAGAAGATTAATCTTCTCATGGTAATCCCAAATGAAATCATTATAATCAAACTGCAAGTTACTTCATTGCAAATACAATACAAACAATGACAGGGCAATTACAGGCATGTGCTGCTGAAAACAAACACATGCTGTGCAAACAGAATGGGCAATTTCAAATATTGAGTTTGATTTAAGCAGTTGGAATACACACAAACAATGGTAACACAATGACAGTTTTCCTCTCCAGGGACTTAAGGATGAGCATTTCTTTTCTGTGGTGTCACTGCTGTGTGGCAGACAGGTTTTTTACTAAAACATAACTTTGTGTGGTCATCTTGCTGAATAAATATAATTTTCAAATGTCTCACAGAAGATGAGGGCAGAAGAGACACACAGGTAAGGTGTGAGTGGCATGGGAGATTTGAGATGAGCAGTGAAGTTGCAGCAGTGATGAAGGTGAGCACTGATGTCTGCTAAAAGGCTCTAGAAAGTGCTGTCTCAGCCATAATTCCCAGCAGCAGCTGCATTACATGGTAATCTCTGAAGTAAAATCACACGATAACTTTCCTCACTGGTGTGTCAGTACTTTGCAGGCTGGCAATACGTGGGTGTTGAGTTGACACTGTCTTTTAAAATGTTTAGAAATTAGTAACTTTCAGGTACCAAATGCACCAGACAGCAATAATATGAATTACAGAGCTAAAGCAATGCGCTTATTGTTACAAGAAGTTGCTTTTTTCATTCCTAAAAGGTTACCAGGTGTGTAATTAGATGTAAGAGATTAGGACCTGGTCCAGAGGCCATTGAAACCAGCAGGACTCTCTCTGCTAAGACAATAGATGCTCCAATAAGCTGCTGGAGTTGTTCCAAGCTGTACAGTACCTGTGGTGTGTATCAGGACAGGTTCACTTCTTTCACTGGAGCCACCCAGGTTTTGGGCTCTGACACAGATGTGATACTTTTGTGTTGGCTGGAGGTGAATTAGGACTTCACAGTTAGGGATCCCAACAATAGATCTACAGAAAACAAGTCCATGGAAAGTGACAGGGTAGAAAACAAAGGTAGGCCTTTGAAGTTATTTTTCTGAGCAACAAGGAAGACATTACACTTCAACATGTCTTGTAACCAATCAAGAACATTTTATCTTGTACAATTGTCAGTAGCAGGGCAAGAGACAGTCTGTCACAGACTGAAGATTTTTACATCTGCTTCTGCCCTTTTCCCATACCCATAATTCTCATGTAGTAATTTCTGATTAACATTTTACAACTAGTTTTACTAAGAAAATTATTTGTAAATGTAAATTCACCAGAAGATCATGGGTCCTTTCTTAGTCCTATCTGATGCCACACAATTGAAATGGTTTCATCTCTACAGGCCATGGGCTCAATAGAAGAGTAACTCACTCAGTAATAATATCCTCATTTTCTTCATCTGTCAGCTTGGACAATTCAACTGTGTAGGAATCAACAGGGTTAATGTCTCTGGATTCCCAGCACACCAGTGCTGCATTTTCACAGCTTTGGATCTTTTTATTCTTTATGATAGGTGGTGAAGGAGCTAAAAAGTAGGAAAAAGAACAGTTCTGAGCTGTTGCTTGAAGATGATTGCAAGCAACATGCTTTGAGAACAAATAGAAAAATGTTGTTTACTAATACTGGGTAGGTAAAGAAACCTGTTTCCCCAATGGACAATAAACAGCAGGTAGAGTGATTAACAGTACTATTTAAGGACTTCATTTAGACTATAAAGGTCCCAGGAGAATTAAACAGAGAACTAACATAAAGACTGATTACACAACTGTTTTCTAACATTAGTTTTATCTTTGTCATAAAGGTGTATCTTTTCTCTGCTCTGAGATGTCAAAGACATCTGGAACAAGCATTTGAAGGTCTCACACTGACTTGCTCAACCTGATGTCAGGATTTCACCCAATGTCCTAGACTGAACTGCAGTTAAAAAGAACAGCATAACAGGTGAATCCACAAAATACCTATAGGTATAAAAGGAGAGCTGGGATTCATCTGGCAGAACCAGGAAACTTGAACCTTATTCACAGCTGGTCTACATGCTTGCATTTAAATAAGTTATTTTGTCTCTCTGCTTCTGTTTCTGCCACTCTAAAACAGAGACAGTTGGCATGAGAGGCTCTCCAAATAAAAGTAGGGAATTCCCATGCAGTCAGTAGGCTTACATCAGAAGAAAGTGCCCAGAAAGCATTACTTGCATAAAATTCAGAGATTATTTTGAATTTCACTATGAAAGTTACAAAGTTGTATGAACAAAATATTTTTACCTGTTACATAAACTGCTCTTTCACTTGGTGGACTGATACCAGAGGCATTTAAAGCACTGACCCAAAATTCATACTGTGTATTTGGCAACAGATCAGTAATGGTGCAGTATGTTTCTTTGACTTTTAGTGTATGCTCTGAAATGACAACAACAAAGCATTTACAGTGCCTTTACACACTTGCCCACTCTTCCCCAGAGCTGCATCACACAGTGGAGTTGGGGTGCACTGTTTTGGGTGCTGAGTTCAGGAGAGCTCCTTGTGCTCCACACCCTTTGATCAGCTGTCAGGCAGTTTCACAGTGCCTTCCTCTAAAGCTGCATAAATCAGATGGGACAAGAACTGAAGTTATTTTACTGCTCATTTCTCATTTTTCATCTTATAAAATTCGGATAGTTTCTGCTTTTCTTTCTCAACTGGCCACTGGGACTCTACTGGCTTCCACTTTTGAAGGTTCTGCAAGAACAGTATTAGCAAAGGCAGTTTTGTCACAAGGCTGAGACATTTTGGTTCTGTGTTTTTTTGTGTGCCTGTGCATCTTAGGGAGTTACAGATTATTATTAGCACTAAGATAAGCTGTAAAATCATCTGGGGATTTCAGTTGGAGTGCTGATGATATGATGATTTGCTCTTTAAAAATACTGTGATTTAAAAATACATGATATAGCACATGTTCTAATGCAGTGCCCACCCTCC
>NW_005054313.1:2912939-2923115 GCF_000277835.1 Geospiza fortis | reverse complement strand
TTCCTGCTATCCCTGCTGCTGTCACATCCTCTCTTTGCCCCTGTGATGGGTCCTGCTGCAGCTGGCAGCATGGCAGACCTGACAGGGGAAGAGGGACAAAGCAGATGGTGGTGGCAGATATGACAGTTTTGGTGGCAGACAGAGTGCACAAGGCATGCAGAGGCACTTTGGCATCAGCTGGTTTTGCCAGTGGAGGGCTGAGGTGTCCCTTGGACCCCAGCCTCCTTACCTGCTTGCCCATCACTGTGCCTCTCATTGCTCACGGGCTGGTAGCACAGCTGGTAGCACTCCACAGTGTCATCTGAGAAGAGGCCCCAGCAAACTCTCAGTGAAGTGCCAGTTGCTGCATTGGGAGCCTGGGGATTGATCACAGGGGCACAAGGAGCTGCAGAGGAAAAAAACAGGTCAGTTTTTGAATGTATAATCATGGTTTGTTGTATCTCTCCTCTCACAAAGGTGTTTGCACAAAGCCTTGGCACTGAATAGGGTCATGTTCCTCCATTCCTCCCACATGGAGAAAAATCAGGAGCTGACTCTGCAACTGCAGATAGTAATCAGGTCACTGGTGTGTGAGAACTAGTCTTGCTTCAAAACGAAGTCAAACCAATGAAACAAGTAAACCTCAGCCTCCCCTGCTCTGAGGGTTGCTCCAGTGAGCCCAACATCTGCCATGCCAGGACTCCTGCCAGCCACCCAGGGATCAGGGAAAAGCTGTACAATAGGGGGAATCAGCACAGCCAAACAAGCACCAAATGCTGTTTTGTGTTAACAGTATTGGGTTTTAAAAAAGAATAACGTTCTTTCTGACCATTTGTGATGCACCAGAAAATATTTAAATTTTTAGGCATTTTTTAGTTATTCAAAATTTATGTTATGCTGTTTCCTGTGGATGATGGGGGAGGAAATGCTTGCTAAATAGCAGAGGAATAAGTCACTGAAATCTGTTTTATCAGGAGAAGCTGGGTAAGTTATTTAAAGCTGTCTGGGGTTCCTCTCTATTTTGTTCAAGCAACTACAAGGTAAGAGAAGTTATCACTGACTAAGCGTGTTTGACCCCTCAACAGAAGGGGGTAGTCTTCATGAATCTTCTAGGAAATCATCCAGCAAAAGCAAGGAAGTCCCAATTTAGCAGTAATTCTGGTAATTTTATATTGAAAACAAATGGAAAAAAATCCAAAAATATCTTCCAGTGTCTCTGTATATATAGGCAAATTAAAAAAAAAAAACCAAACAAACCCCCCCCCCGAAAAAAACAACAAAACAAACAAAAAAACCCCAAAAACAAACAAGAAAAACCTAGAAGGAAAACTAGGGACAGTTAATTCTGCCTTTGCAGATCTCCTTTAAAAGAAGTAATGTTTAATACGTATCCTTACTTAAATGTAAATAGGTGTGAAATAATGATCAGTTAGGATGAGTACCTGGAATAGCATTAATGGAGTTCATTAGTTGTTCAACTTCAGAGACATCTATGACCCGCTCTTCAAAGTCTGGCAGTGTTGAAAGCTCTAAATTCACTTCTTGCTTTAAGAATTCTTGCAGTCTGTAATTGTAGGGGGAAAAATAGAATGTCTAATTGGAAGTGCCATAGTGTTGGAGGTATCTGTCTATGATGCCTATTTTTAAGAGAATAGCAGACTCCAAATTAACATCTATTTCCTTAAAACACCGTTTTCACAGCTGTACAAGCTCAGCCTCCTCTGCCTATGGCTTGGAGATAGGTGGCCATCAGTGCCCCAAGATGCCAAAGAGAGCTGGCTGCTGGGGCTGAGGGCCACCCTGGCGTGCCCTGCTCCTGCAGCGAGCAGGGCAGTGGGGTGTGCCCAGCACCTCCCTCGGGAAGCACCCTATTGGCTCCATAACTTCCATTATTTTGAATTCACACTATTACCCTAATTCATGACCTCATGGCTCTAGGTGTTGTAAATTTGAAAGAAAGGGGTATCTTTTCTCTGTGCTTTCATGAATAGTGACAGTCAATTAAGAGGGTGGGTTTTTTTGCCTATGATTTAGTGTGCCCTAAGACTTCTTCCAATTGCTCCAATATTTTTCAGTATCTATTCTGAGCTCCCACAGCTTGACTTTCTACCCCACTATATTAATGCATAAATAAGCCCGTTACAGTATATTTAGGGAGCTCAATTTTAGTCTCATTTGGATCCAGAGTGGTTATTTCAAGAGCTTTAGCAATCCTGTTTCTCAGTGAAATTACTTCCTTATGACTAAGCTGAAAACACTAATTTATTCAGGCTCTAACTCTCCTTTCAGATTTCTTGAAATTGGATCCAAACAAGTTTTGAGTGTTAAGTTTCTTAGAGCAACTTTTTCTGATGCACTTTTAAAAACAAAAACACTAAATATTTCAATAGCTCTAGTGGTTTAGACAACATTTGTGTGCCTGAACAAAGTCCAGAACACACAAGCATCTCCAATAACCCATCCAATTAGCAGGAAGAAATGTGACACAAAATCCCAGACTGCGATACTACCTGTCAACCATGGTTACTGCTGCCTGAGGGAAAAAAAGGAAAGAGCGTTAGAGGTAGAAAAGTCCAGAGTCAGACTACATCATGCTGTTGACCTATCTTACACAAATTGCTCCAGATGCAATACTTGGACTGAAGTAATTTGCTCTCATCCAACTCTGAGAACAAACCAGCCCTTTCTACTGAAGTGGACAGATCTTGGCTGAATTTACAGAAAGATGATGAGCAATATCAGGTGGTCATCAGTGTCTGCCCATTGAGACTTTAGACCAATTCCTCCCTTGGTTGTCCAAAGTGCCAACAGATCCCTCACAAAGAAAAACAAAAATCAGCTGGGCAAAAGAATTCATGAAATGATCTGTGCTGGAGGGAGTCTGAGCAGTGCATGTAACTGGAAGACAGATGTACAGGAGAAACCTAAGCCCCTGAGAGCTCAAGACCAACATTCACTTTTTGATGAATAACGGTTCTTAGGGGCAATGTAAACTGTTTACAAGCAGGAGAAAATAAGTTTATTCCAGAGATGCAGAGGAATGGGAAAAGTCAGCTCATGAGAAGAACTCAGCAGGCTGGAGTCATAGCAAACTGACCCACAGAAATACACTGGTGTTATGAGATTTGTTTGTTGTCCAGTTCAGAAGTTACTGTCACTGTGCTACAGAAATGCTCCCACCCACCTTAGTCACAGGACAGCTCAGGTGAGAGCAATCACATCATCTGTGAAAATTCTGATTTTTTTCTCCAATTATTTTTCTACCTGCCAAAGAAAAATATCTTCTTGACACCACCTCAAGAGTGGGATTTCATCCATCACTTTGCAGGAGCTTTTGATATATTTCAGCTGAACTTTCCTCCAAAATGAGCGAGAAAAGGAAACATCTTCCTAAGTGATTACATCAGCCTGCCTGCTGTGAGCCCAGAATAGAGCAAGAGAGCTGAGCCTGCACAAGGCAAGGAACACTAAGTGCTTCCAGAGTTTCCCCAGATAAGCATTTCAGCAAGATATCTTCTCTCTGAACCCCAGTGTGACTCACAAATGAATGAGCATCCAAATTACAAACTTCTGCTTCTGCATTTTGCCCCCATTATGTTGCCCTACTAAGTCAATGCCACCATGCCAAGCATGAGGAGCAGTGACAGCACCATGGACTGAGCATCCCAAATTCTCCTTAGCAATAAGGCTGCTTGGCACTTCTCAGACAGGGACTACTTGCAAGCAGCAAAAAGCACTTCAACAGTTAAAACTCTTTACCTTCATAAATTCAGCTTTGTCATTTTCCAGGAAAAGCTCCTGGGTTTCATCCGTCAGCTCCTTGCATGTGTCAAGATGTTTCCCACAACTGACCAGCTGCTCATACAGAGCTTCCAGCTTCTGCCTCTTCTCTTCTCCCAGTGCTTCCAGCTGCTCTTCATACTTCTGAGCAAGCACTTGCACTGCATCGTTGTAATGCACCTCAAAGTTCTGCTCCTGCCTCCCAAAATTTTCCTGCAAGATATTTGAGGGTTTGTACCTTGGCATCAAGCCTGATCCACAGGTCATGTGGAGGAAAACCTTACTCTGGTCTGCCTAAATTTCTCCTTACCATAGAGGTAATATGTCATGATTTAATTCACAAAACTAGGACACGGTACCAGTACACAGAAGCTGTAATTTCACTTATGTGTATTTTTAGGGGTTTACTCTGATCATTCACCCCCCACCAAAGCACAAAAGTGTTGGATTTTGTTCCAGACATAAGAGCAACAGAAATTACAGCAGGAACAATGATGTAAAGCAACCTAAACGCAGGGAGCACAGCTAGGATATATCCTAGCCATAATCTTAGAAGCATTTCCACCAATACAGTGAAGCACATCCTTCCATGAGAGAAACCATAGCAACTCAGTGGGATCCATGGATTTGTGCTGAGGGAGCTGGGTAGCTAATGCTGCTATCCTCACTCACAGCTGGAGAAAGCATTAGGAAGAAAAATTTAAGGAGCAGGCAAGTCAAGGAGCAGTCCCAGCAACTGCTCACTGTTCAGGCACTGATGTCCTCCTGTGCCACATGCAGCAGAGAAAAGCCTGCAGTGCCTTGAGTTATTGCTTCAGTTTGAACTTGTTGCCAGCTGACCTCCTTCCCCTGGGGCCAAGTTGACAGCAGCCGAGTGGGAGCACAACTCTTGAAGGCATCAGCTTGAAGCAGCTGGTCCAAGGATTTGCCTGGATCTGACACTTCTGTGAATGAAGCTGAGGGAACACAAAGACTGCACTCTGGATGGACTAGTAGATCACAGCTCTTTGGCCATTTAAAGCCAAGATGACCTGACTGGGGGTGACTTTATTTCTGGATGCAAACTTCTGTGCAAATTATAAATGTGGTTTTACTAGCCCACTTAAAAAAATCTTTAGGATGAGTCTTCCTGAGTGCTTCAGTCTAGACAAACCCCAAGATAACTCTGTGCTCTGTTACTGTAAGTACTCATCTCATTAACAACCAAACACTATGAATGTCAGTATGACTGTCAAAACTGTTTAACCCCACTACCATAAAGTTAGCCCAAGAGAAAATGCCTTACCTCTACAGTGATGAAGATTTCCTCCAAATGGCTGGCAACATTTTCCATCTGAGCAATCTGTTCTTCCAACTTGCACATGTTTTTATGGATCTCCTCCTACAAAACACCCCGTGTCATTCTTACTGTGTCTGAAGACTGTTTTAGAGGCACCACAGTACACCTGTGTTACTCTCACCTTTTCACTTTCCACAGCACTGGGGAGCTGAGCAACCTCGTGATCCTTGTGTTCTCCAAATAGTTTGTCAAAAGCTCGGATTGGTATCTTGCAGGTGGAACAAAAAACATCTGCTGCTTCTTCCTCTTCCTCTTCCTCCTCTTCCTCCTCCTCACTGACAGCCTGACTGTTCCACTCGTCTGACACGCCGCCACTGCTTAGCCCCCCTCTGGACCATATGCTGCTCTCAGCCTCATCATCTGCTCTGGCTTTGCTCTGATTTTCACCTTGAGAAGCCTCATCAGGAAGTCCTTGTTGCTTTGTGCTTTGACTTGGATCTTTCACTGAAGAGCTGCTTTTTGATATGTTATATATGGAGCCTTGTAATCCTGCTTTTTCTGTGCGAGCTGGTGGCCATCTGCTCTCCACCTTCTCCAGATGTCCTCCAAGAAGCTCGAGCTCTTTTTCTCTATCCTCATCAAGTCCATACATCTTAGCCAACTCTGCAACCTCCTTTTCCAAGTCATAGCCAACTTCTTGTGGGTGCTGAACTTTTTCACTACTCAGTGCAGATTCCCTTCTTGTATCCCCCAGAGATCTGTCTCCTCGACCAGAGGGCTCTTCAGGAAAGATATCAAACCTCTCCTTTGATCCATAAAGATCCATGTGATAAAAGATCAGACCTTCAGTCTCAGTGTCACTAGGCTCTGGGACTGGTGGGGAAGTTGAATGATGTTGTGACTGGCCGCTGGTCTCATAGTTTCTCATGCTGCCAGGTCTGGATGACATTGGTATCCTCAGGGAGGCTTTTGAGATGATGAGACTCAAGCTTGTAAAAGATAAGAAAGATCTTTAGCTACATACTTAGATATCAGGATTGAGTTTTTCTTGCTTAAAAGTATATGGATAGAATATATCCATTCAGGTTTGGCTGAGGACTGCTCAGTCCTGGAGGTAGGCATGGGAAAGACCAAAGTCTGTAGCTTCACTCCCTAAGTGAAGCTGCTGAAGGGAAGCCACAGGAAGCTTGTTTTCTTCTCACGTCAGTGCAAAGCACAGCAGAGAGCTGTCTCTGGTGTGCATCCTCTTTTCTGAGTTTTTTTACCTCATCTGTGACCCTGATGCCTGATTTCCCACTGTAGAGCAGTCCTGTCGTCAGATAAACACTGTGACTGTGCTTCAGGCACAGTTAGTGCTGCTCTGTGCAATTGGAAATGGCCTGGTTTGAAGCCTGCTCACTCTTCAGCTGCTGTCAAGCGTGTTTTCTGAACTGTCAGTCAGGCATAATGTAGAATGTCCTCTGTTGTGACCACTGATGCCACAGAACACACTAGTAAGTGCCCTGGAAAGTCCTGTTCTGTATTTTTAAGTTGCCATTCTTAATACTGAAACTTGAGTCAAGGTCTTGGGTCCTTTCTAAAAAAATATCACAGAGAAAACATACTGCCCTTTGGGGCTTCTCATGTGCTGTGGAAAATATACATTTTAACATATAAAGCATCCAGTAACTAGGGAGCAAGGCAGGCCATTGACCTCTGGACTGAGAGATGCCTGCTCTGAACCAAACCTTGCACATTTTGTCTGTTCTGTTCTGCAAGGAGGGAGGTGTGAAAAGAGCATGTGCAGGTGACATGCAAAGCTACATGATAAAGCAGATGCATGTGGGATAACATTAAAAGTGCAAAGGCAATTTTAATGCTGATTCCCAAGCCCACTCTTTCAAATCAGCCTTTATTAACAGCAGTGATAATGCCAGTACAGAGTCAGAGCTCTCTCTGAGCTGAAACGTCCCCACAGCCCTTCACTGCTCACCAACATGAATGGAATCATAGCTACAAAACTACTCAGATCAATTTTATCAGCAGTTTAGTACCACAAGCAAAAGACTCCATGGAAAGATTTCAGCTGAATATCAAATAATCTGTAGTTACATCCTGTCCTAGGTAAGTGAAGCATATGAAAGCTTTAAAATCACTTTCTCACAGAAGAAAAAAAGCCAAAAGATCAGTCAGACATCAGTGTTATCAGACCTTCTGCATAAGCTTTCCCATAAATTTGCTTTCAAACTACTATTTATGGTCCTTTTGGTTTTGTGTAGTTGCTATTACCTCAAATTTATTTAATCAATATTTTACTAATTTTCCTGAGAATTGCTTAGCTAACAGAGTCAACACAATCAGTGACTTAGTAGAAAGCAACTTCCCAAACCAGTGAAAAATACTGAGGCATTTTGCACTCTGGTTTTATATTCCTGGCTGAGTCCAGCCCTACAAATCTGTAAGAAAACCCACACAGAAGTTCATAGTTTGTCTTCTGGCACTGCAGACATGGGTGTGGATTCTACAGTTAGCAATATCCTACTATGGACAAGAAGCTAGGCAGAAATACTATTTATGCTGAAGGCAATAAAATAAATCATGCAAATTCTAACATTTTAAACAGAGAAAAGGTCTTAACACATACCAGAAAATGTTGTCTGGCTCCCGCAAAGACTTTTTTCCCCATAATTAAAACAATAAGGCTTGCATTAGAAGCTACTACTAATTAGAAAAGTGAATTAACATTTATTTTTCCTACCAAAATGAAATGAAATAAATTAAAATTAGCATAATTAAGCTTGTCTGCAATCCTGCTGCCTAAATAAGATTTTCAGATGATTGCTCAGTATTTGCTTGCTTTGCAGGCACAGATAAAATTACATGAAGCACGTTTAGATCCGTGACCGCCAGTTATCATAAATACATAACCAAAAATGTTACTACCTAAAAACTTGCCTTCTATCTTAAGACGTCATAAATTCTTCTGATAGCTCAGATGGCATCAAAGTTAACTTCTATTCCCCCTAGTAAAAATTAATTCACACGAAAGCAATTCCTTGCCACTTTCCTGTAACTGCAGCTGGGAGACTTATTGCAGTAACCTTACCCTGCCTCTTTGCTCAGATAGGGGCATGCCAGCAATGAGCAATGCCACAAATATAGATGTGCCCCAGCTGTCCTTCAGCAGTGTGCTGCTTGAGTGTCACCAGGATGAATGTCACACACTGAGAACAGGCTCTGAAGTACTGAGAGCAGCTACAGAGAGCCCTCACTAAAGCCAGAGTACCCTCTCACTTTTGGAGGTGGGATTAATAAACACTGCAGAGTGCATTCATTGCCTCTGGGTGTGATTTCCAAGGCTGGGGTGTTAGGCAGAGTGTCCTGTGTGGGACACACAAAATGTGCAAACAACTCACATGGCTGGACATGTGTTTACAGAGTTGCACAACTTAATGGAAGTGCCTGTTCTGTTCTTTGCAAACACTTACTGGTAAAGTGCTCTCTCAAATTAGCAGGAGCTTTTCTATGGGGCTGAGTTGGAATCATGATCATACATTAGAAAAAAAAGAAGAAAATTTAGAGTTTAGGAAAAAAACCCCATACCATTAGTTATGCTTATTATACATATCCATACATCCTGTGTGTGTATGCCAGACCTCTGGAAAGCTAATTATTGTGAACAATGGCCCCACTAGGGAGGTTTTCACAGGAACATACCCCTGCAGTCTGTGCTCAGTAGGGGTCCACCTGATAAAAAACAGGCTGTGTATTACCACTGATTATTGTGACTGCTGTAGCACTGGAGCTTTGTGAATCTGCTCAAACCCACAGCTGCCCAGCACACACAGGCTGCTGCTTGTGAATGTGCTACCAAGCCAGCCCTGCTGGCAGTGGATTTTAAGCACGTTTGAGAATGCTGAATTACACATGGCTTGAGCTCAGGGGACACCACAAGGGACAATGTCTATTAGATCTTGACACAGCTCTGCTTTTTCCTCCTTTTCCAATTATCTTGGTGTCATTTCCTCACTTTTCTAGCAGTGCAGTTGTTTGCTGTTTGGTGAGGAATCACAAGTTAATTGCCCATGTAGGCACGATCTCATTACTGCTAACAGTGCTTCTATCATCTGTGAGATTAGAGCAGAAGTGCTCTCACACAAGTGACGCAGCCCTTGCTGAAATGTTAACATTTATGCTGTCTGACAGATTTGATTAATTTTTCAACCGAGAGCTTATTTTTGCTTTGTGTTAAGCTACGCTATCTTATAGGCCTTAATTTCTCAAAAAGTTAGCAGTACTTTGCTTCCAAAGACTGGAATATAACATTTGGTGGATAGTAAATTACATTCTGCCTTGGACACAGGGCCTGAATAAGAGGGCAGTGACACTGCTCTTGTTCCATCACCCCGCTGCTCTTTGCTCCCTTGGTGCCTGTGAGGCAGCGCTTGGGTGGCATTTATACAAAGCACGGTGACGTCGGGCTGAGCTGGGTGTCAGGACAAGCACCCTGGGCTCTTTGTGGGTGCAGCGCCCCAGGGCTCAGGCTCAAGGCAGTGGGGAAGGAGTGTGGGGATTGCCTGGTGTTGTAGAATGCACCAACTCATGGACTTTAGCGAGGGCCACGGGAACGATGGCCAGGAGGAAAACTGCCCCTCATGCAGCGGCTCAAACGTGGGCTGTGCGTGCCCTGCTCCCACCCACCACTCCTCACAGGAACAGCGGCTTATTCCACAAAGCCTTCTCCTGCCAGCACCTGAAGGAAACACACAGGGGAGATGGGCCAAGAGTATTTGCAAGAGCATGTACTGACAGGACAAGGGGGAATGGGCTCAAATTGAGAGCAGTCTTAGGTTACATATTGGGAAGAAATTCTCTACTGTGACGGTGGTGAGGCCCTGGCCTGGTTGCCCAGGGAAGGTGTGGATGCCCCATCCCTGCAGGTGCTCAAGGCCGGGCTGGATGAAGCTCTGAGCAACGCGGCCTGGTGGAAGGAGTCCGTGCCCATTGCAGAGGGGCGGGAACGTGATCTTCGGGGTCACCTCCCAACCCCACCCATGCCATGCCATGCCATGCCATGCCATGCCATGCCATTGCATGCACGATCCGGCGATAAAGGCCCTTTCCGAGGCCGCCCTCTCGCTCTTTCACTACAGCACTGT
>NW_005054313.1:2898019-2912416 GCF_000277835.1 Geospiza fortis | reverse complement strand
GGCCTCCGGCGGGCTCTGGGCCGTGCTGTTCCCCGGCGGCGCCGCGCCGGACGAGGCCGAGCTGCAGGAGCTGTGCCGGGCGCTGGAGCTGTACCTGGGCTGGGCCCTGGAGCTCTGCGGCGCCCGCGTGGTGCTGGACGCGCTCTTCGCCGCCGACCGCTGCTGCGACGACGAGTACTTCGAGAGCCTGCACGAGCTCCGCGGGAAAGCCCTGCGCGGCCACCTGGCCCGGGCCAAGGAGGCCCTGAGGCGGGTACGGGCCCGGGGCCGGGCGGGGGTGGACGGAGCCGGGGCGCGGGGCTGGCCCGAGGGGTGCGGGGCCGGAGCCTGCGGGCAGAGAAGGGGCCCCTCGGTGTGGGACTGTTTTCAGTGCTCGGTTCTGCTGCTCAGCTCATGGGTGCGCCTGTGTGAGCTCCGGCTGGGCTCCCTTGGGGGCTGCATGCTAAGCCTGGCAGTCGGTCCCTGCTGCTGCGGGACTCCATCGATCGGGGCAGACTCGCCAGACTCACGTGAGCAAGGGTGACCAAGTCACTGATACCAGCTCGCTCCTGATGTGTTGTCCAATGTCCAGATTTGTGCTTACACAAACACTTTTTTATTGTCTGGAAGCTACAAAGTCACTTTCCGAAGTACTGAGTGTCATCGGTGTTGGAAGTGCACCTTTATTAAGTGGGGAATAAGCCACGTCCACGTGGGCAGTCGCTGTAAGACATTGGGGCTCTTACTTAAGCTGCAGGCACTCCTACAAAAACACATTGCTAAAAACATCCAGCAGCGTTGGGCAATGGGTGGAACAGTAACCGAATAGGAGAATACAGTCATGTGCTAATTTTCTAACCTCCCTGAGAAGGTCTCGGACTACATGTTTGCAGTGATGCTTGTAACTGAGGGATTCTCAGTCTTTTTTTAAGATCAAACCTAGTCCTGATCCTATACAAATAAGTGGTTTGTATTCAAAGAAATTGTGTAGGGGTTTTTGTTGTTTTTTTAAGTGTCAAATTCTGCCCTAATGATTGAAGTAATGATGATGTTAGTACTTTGTTCCTTTGGTGCCTTGGGTTTCTTCTCGCTACAGATGTGTTCCTGGATCTTTTCCCCTTTTTGTAAGGAACTATTCGAAGGGTGGTGTGTAGTGACAGAGTTGCGGTTAGGACATCGGAATGTTGATGAGTTACAGATACTTCAGGCTCAGCAGTGTGGTGCTGCTGTTTCTTGCAGTACCTGTTTACAGTCTTATTTTCTGGCAAAGTAACCTGAAAGATGTTTTATGAAAGTGATCATGCTTTGGAGGAAAGTTATAACAGTTGACTTCAGCTGTCCTTCTCTTTCCTGTTGCAGTATTTAACAGATGAAACAACACTACTTTTTCAGAAAGACATTGTTTTTAAAAACACAGCTTTAGTTTACATGAACATGTGCCTTGTTTTATACAAAAGTCAGTGTCTGTCACTGACTAACAGTTCACAGCCCAGTTAGAAATATCTTCCAGCCACCACGTTCTTCTGGAAGCAGCACGAGCCTGTTCAGCTCTGTGGCAGTTTGGGGCTTGGTGGTGAGGTACAGCCTGGTGCCTCTCAGTTACTCTGTGATTTCCAGCTATGTTTTAGACATGGCTAAGGATGCTGTAGTGTGGTGTTGTATTTGCAGGCCTAACAAGGACATAAATTCTTTATACTGTAATGTAGACCAAGTTATGGAAAATTCAAGAAATAGACATTAAACCAACCTGAAGTACCAGAGCATCCTTTTTTCCTTTTTACATTAATGTCCTTCACTAATACTTCCCCTCTACTCACTCTAAGCATCCTCCAGGAGCAGCATGACCCTCACTTGTTGCTTTTAGAGTGGGAATCAGAAAGTCAGCTCTTGTATTTGTATTTGGCTTCCATAGTGGGTCAAATGCAGACTGAAATAGCTGCAGATGGGCCTTGGGATTGTGTCAGAACTGCCACAAGCTCCTGGGGAGGCCCAAGAGGCTGTCACACTTATGGGATTATCAGAAATGTTGGAGTTCACATTCTCTTGTTCCCCTGTCATGCCTCTGCCAGGCCTGCAGACAGGGTGGGTGGGAAATGCCCTTGAGCTGACTTCCACTGATTTTCCCTGGGGAAGTTCCCACATACATGGGAACTCTGCTGTCTTACCCAGACTCAGCTGGCAAGAGCAAACATGATGGTTTAATTTCAGTGCTTTTCAGTTGCAACACAACCCAAGCTTAGTTTTTTTTTAATGCTTTTTCTCACTACTGGTGGCACACACACCCCTCCCATCCCCTTCCCTCTTTATGGAGCTGCAGAGCACACACTGTTCTTCCAGGAAGGTCTGTTTCTCAGTGGAACTTAGCTGTGCTCTCTCAGCCAGCTCACTATCCTGGCACGTAGAGCATGCCATGGTCTCTGCCAGCTGGTGTCAAAGAAAAACCATTGAAGCTGTGATTGGTACCAGTAAACAAATGCAATTGAGGGGAAATCCCCAGCTTTTTGTCATAGAAGGAAACAAATAGGACCTACTGTATCAAAAGGCAGTAATTCCATGGAAGAATTGTGACTTACAAAGTGTAATACCACTAGAACTGAGGTTAGAATTAGCTATTATAAATTATACAAATGCTAAAGGAATTTAACTGCAGGGTGTATCAGAAGTAAATGCCAGTCTGGGTTTTTCTGTGCCTGAAGTCAGAAATTCTGGATCCAGAAACTCATTAGCAGGCATTTAGTAATTGTGGAAGCAATGCAACAGCCAGTTTAAGAATACCTTGCTTGTCCTTCCAGTACAGACTTCCCAAGATTCCCATTTATGTTTATAAAAAGCAGCAACCAAGTCATCTGCTCACAGTTATTAGAATGTTTCTGGTAGACACCCTAGGCAGGATGCTCCTTGCAGGCTCCTGATGGAGTGTGCAGTAATTAGTGCCTCTAACAGTGTGGAGTTTGGGGTATTTTCACCTGGGATGGCTGCAGAATGCCTGGCAGAGGCCTCCTGTGCAGTGGGAAGGAAGTGTTGGCTCTGGAAGGACAGGTCTGGAGCCTGGCAGCATCCAGCACACACAAATGCAAAGCAGCCGTGGCTGATTTACCTTTTATCCCACTAGGTTCTGCAGCAGCATAAAAGTGCTGACACAATGGTGGCTTTGATGAAGGTTTATGAAGAAGAAGATGAAGCTTATCAGGATTTGGTCACCATGGCAACACAATTCTACCAGTATTTGCTGCAGCCCTTCAGAGATATGCGAGAGCTGGCGACACTGTACAAACTGGAAATCCTGGTAAGTCTGCCTTTACAAAGTGAAAGGCCAAGCTACACAGTGGGGCATCAGCTGCTCTTGGAGCACTTCAGGCTCAAATCATGTAACATTCCCTACTTCTGGCTCTACCTGCTTTTTTTCCCTCTGCCAAGCCACCAAACATGACTGACAAATTCAGAGTTAGGGCAGAGCCGCTCTCAGAGGATCTCAGAGTCCATGATAGTGGCTTGACTAGAACTGCAGCTGACTTCCCACTTAAAAGGAGAATATCCCCAGGCTCCACCTCCCTGGGGTTTACTCTCTGGGAGGCTGAATTTACTGCAATATAAGTAGCCTTTTTTGTGCCACCTTCCCATGGGATTACTTTTGTATATTCAGAGTGTCATCCCCAGGAATGCTGATGCACCAGATTAACTTAGTTGTGGAGGAGACCTTCCCACTCAAAGGAGTTTTCTAATACTGCTACAACCTGCTAGAAGTGCAGATGGAAGCATATCAGTTGTCACTGCATTCACTTTGTTTTATGTGCATCTTAAACTGGAAGCACATTCTGAAAGTTATGATGCCCCTGGAAACAACAGCCATTTACTATGTTGATTTTCCCTAAATAGTGTGTTAAAATTAAAGTGAGCTGTTAATGTTCTCAAAGAGAGCAGAACAGTTTTAAGTTCAGATTAAGGTGCTTGGATACTGAAGGTCTAAACCTGTGACAATAAAATGCTCAATGTATGTCCTGAAAATTAAAGTGGAAATTGGAAAGAATGAAACAAAGATTGTATTAAAAAAACCCTTTAAGGGATATTTAGGCTCATTTGAAATATAATTCTTCTAAAAATATATTTGAATACTAGGCTTCCCGTGTCTCCTTTGTGGACTTGAAAACATTCTCTTCAGTTTCTTTTCTGTATCCCTGTTCCTGTGTGAAAGAGCTGCCAAACTGGAGAACCTGCTGGTGCAATGTGCTGTCAACACGTGGGGAAAAATAGAAGAGAACATTGCACATAGAAGAGTTACTTTTAGTAACAATAAAAAACACTTGTGTTGGATGTAATTTTAAAGATGATAGTTTAAGAAATATTTTAAGAAGTAAATTAATCCAAATGTGAGGTCAGGATTGGGGAACAAAGGTTCTGAATTAGCCTAGAGAATGAGAAACAGGAATGAGCAGTGATTCACTTTGTGACAGGTGAGGGGAAGGTCGCGTTTGCCACCATTCTTGAAATGTCTCCAAGTGCAGCATAGTGTGGCTGCACCTCTGTGGAAACCAGGTGGTAACTGAGAATTTTGTGTCCTTGTAGAAATCTTTGCAGTATGATAATCTGGGGCCTAGAAGAGTAGCAGCTTTGCAGAAGGATGCTGATGAATGGACTAAGCGAGCTGAGAGTGCTGTGTGCTCCATTCAGGATATCACAGTGAACTACTTCAAGGAAACTGTAAAGGCTCTGGCAGGTAATCAAAATGACTTACACAAAAGGTTGTGTAAATACCTAACTTAGGTGACTGAGAGCTCTTATCTCTGTGCAGAACCTGAGGTTTGGGTGAGTGTCCAACTTAAGAAAGAAATAACTTCATTCACTTAAGATTTATATCTTTTAACCAATTTGGTTTACAGCTTGGATTTGACTTGCCTGAGATTTACAGCTGCAAACCTCTGCACAAAACCATGGGTGCTTTTAATGCTTGATGTGCAAGCCTCAAGGATTTCAGCATGTGAACAGAATATGTTGCTGCGCAACTGTTAGGGTGTACTTCCATGGTGCAATGAAGTATTTTCCTTACATGTATAAGGTCACAAATTCAACCTTGTAATCTTGTAATTTCTAAAGCTTCAGAAATAGTTTAATAAGATTAGCATTTTTAATACTTCAGAAACACACAAGAGCTATTAGTACACTGCATTTCTCATGCTTTACTGCCGTGTTTTAATCTACAGCAATGCACAAACAGATGGAGCAAGATGAGGAGAGATTTGGTAAAACCACCTGGGCATCAGCTTTGCCACGACTAGAAAACCTGAAATATATGTTAGCAAAAGAAACCCTTCAGCATCTGAGGGCGAGAGAGCTGTGCCTGAAACAGAAGAGAACTGGCATTCAGAAACTTGTAAGACCTTGCAAAGGCTCCTTTTCTGTCACTGTTCTTTGAAGGGCTGATCAAAACCTACCAAAATGGTCATGAGAATAGGCTTTTCAAGTCTATCTATGCAACAATTTAGGTTTTCAGCACAGTTTGATGTTGTGGAAAATGCATGTCTGCAGTTTTTTAATTGCTCCTGCATGTTTGAGGACACTCAGCAAAGCTTAACATACATGCTTTTAGACTTCAAGTATCATTTGAGCATTTGTGATAATAATCTTTGAAATTGTTTCCTTTTAGGGAGATAAAGACCAGATATTATTTTCAGAGGACACTGAAAAATTAAGATACTTATTTAATACTAATCTTTGATGCCATGTAACTGCTGCTAGGAGTACCTGACATTTATTTTCCAAGAGTAGTGTACTGTACCATGTATAATTGTTTTCAGGAGCAGTATCATTTGTACAGATTATAATGAAGTCTTTCCTGGTAAAATGAAGGTAAATTTAGGTTAATAAGGCTCTCTGCTCCTCTCAGTTTCTGCTCCAAGCCATTTCTAATGCTCTGTTGTTTTCCATACCAAAGCAGCTGCCAGTTAGACCAGGCTCCTTACAGGCATTTGTGCATCCAGACATGTTTCATGTGTGCATATTTTGTTACTAATGCTTTTTATTTTCCGTTACAGATGGAGAATCTTGGTGAACAAGAAGAGAATTTAAGTATAGTGGAGGAGCTGGAAATACAGTATTATGAAACACAGCTGGATTTATATAATGTACAGCTTGAAGTATTGAAACATGAAGAGATGCTGCTTATTGTACAGCTGGACACTATAAAGAGACAGATTAGAGGTGAGAATAAAATATTATTTAAGCCCATATTCAGAACACGTAAGTGACATAGCCTGCTCTGTTTTCAATTAAAAAGAAGGATGTCATTGCTTGGGTCTTGCTAATAGAAAGCATTGCTGGGAAACATTAATGCTGTGGTACCATCTGATATTTTGTCTTTAATTAGACACTTTAATTAATTAGGCACTAATTTGATAACACAAGTTTAAAAAAAAAGCCACAGCGGTTGCTCATCTTGCTAGCAGCTGTGATATGTGCATGCCCTGGTTTAGCATGGAGTAATTTATATTGACAGTACTTAACTGCTCTAATAGCTGCAAGATCTGTGCACAGAAACTGGGTATCATGAACCTGCTGAAGTAGGTCCTGTAATTCATCATCATCTATTCTAATCTAACATGTAGAAATTACAAAATGCATCCTCTAGTGACAAAAAGAGGTGGTTATAGCTAGAATGGTACCTGAATACTACTGTCTTCCAGTTTAAGTGTCTCTTTGTGACACAGTTACCCCAAGTTAGGCACCAGTTTTGTTCTTATTTGTGCTTATGAATTCTCTGTTACCACGTACACTGTGAGGTAAACATCGCTGCCACTTGTTACATAACTGAAGCGTGGTAAATAGTAAAATAAGACACCCAGTGCTGATCAGAAGAGTCTTCCATTTTCCAGGAAAAGCTCCACTTGGTGAAGGTAGGAGTTGGAACACAGGGAGACATTTGAAAGAGGAAGCTAAATAACAAATGCTAACAGCATAAATTTGATCCTGCAAAGCAGCCCTGTGAGTAGCGTGACATGTTTGCATATGACTGTGAAGGACCCAGCTCGGCTCTGGAGCTTTACACTTACTCATAACTAACTCACTGCCTTCAAAGGCTTTGAAAATGTCATTAGCTCTTTAAATGTTTAAATAACTGTGGCAATTTTTGGTTTCTTAAAAAATGCCAAATACCTTTTTAGAGAAACAGGATGAAGTTGTTTACTATGATACATGTGAAAATCCTGAGGAGCTCAAGGTCATTGAACAGAGCATGGGACAACATTACGCTAACTTGTCAGCAATGACGGTGCTGAGGCAGAAGACAAAGCAGTTGGAGACAAAGCGTGGGACTGTCTGTGCGAGGAGAGCCTACCTCAGGAACAAAAAAGTAAATGCAGTCCTGGAGATGTGCATTTTCTTCAGCTGATGTCTTGACTCACAAGGGATGGACAGGAAACAATTAGGGAAGTTTGGGTGGAGCGTGCAAGATGATTCGTGACTTGGTGCCAAGGCCTGCAAGCAGAAGGAGGGGCAATGTGATTTTAACAGCTTTACACTCCTGGTGTGGTGCAAGTGTGTCTGGCTTGGAACGAGAGCACAAACTTACCTGGGTGACCCAGGTGTTCTCCCATCAGCTAGCCCTTACCAGAGCCCTGTGGGGCCAGCTAGAGCTTCGCCCTAACAGCCTTTTCCAAAGCAGCTGCAGTAGAGGAGGAAACTGACCTTCTGTGGAGGAAGCTGCAGTGACAGGACAACTCACACACTGATGCTTTACCTTTAAACAGGAGGAAGGGGAAACTTTAACAGCTCTCAGTTCTCTGCAAAGGGCAGTTTTTCCTTTGTTTCCCAATCAGAGCAGAACACTAGGAAGACAAAAGTTGACTCTTATGAGCCTTCTCAGTAAGAGGAGTTTACCTTACACCTGCAGTTCTGCTGAGGCGGAGAGCAGAGCTTAGTTTCAAGTCTGTCTGACCTTTTATCTCTCAGTAGCCTGGACAAACTGGGAATTACATTGGAAATGTTTTGTGAGCCATCATTGTCTTGCTTGCAACTGTTTCCTTGGCAGACACTTCTTTTGCTTCTGTTTTCATTTACTTAATTGCTGTCTATTGGTTGTATAACACTGAAGCCAAATGCCACATGGTTTGCAAATGCTTGTCCAGCCATGTGGATGATCCCCCTCTGTACAGAGACACAAAGCAACTCCCAGAGAAAATACTGAAACCTGCAGCTCCTCTGTGGCACTTGTTACTAACAGAGTACCCTTGCTAGGCATTCGTTGTGCTTCCCATACCTTTGCTTCCCTGCCTTTTGTAATTGAGAGCTATGCAAACGAGGGAGAGGGGGAAAAGTAGCTTTGCATTTTTCTAGTGCTTTGCTAGCTTCCTTCTTCCTCATGTCTTTGCATGAGCTTGTTTCTTCTTTTCTTTTTGTCTCCCTTTCTTCTTTTTTTTTCCTTTCTTTTTTTTAACTAAATTGTAAGACAGAGGGGTTGGGTCACATCTGGATACATTTTTGCTGCAGCATGAATAAAAATATGGCTGATTAGGAGAACATTTGCTTTAGCCATGAAGGAGTCCCACAGACTTCACCATCAGGGTCTCACATCTCACACTAGTTGAGCTTAGCCATCTTTCTTGGCACTGCCAAGCACCCAACCATGGTTGCTGTTTAGTGGCTGGTGCCCAGGAGTTACTGGCAGAGCTGGTGCAGAGGAAGTGTGAACTGAGAGTTGCATGAATTCTGCTCTTCCCCCAGGATCAGTGTGAAGCGAGCCACCGGCAGAGACTGCAACAGGCAGAGGAGAGCAGAAAGCGCTTCCAGCAGCACCACAGCATCCAGATAGTGAGTACCAAACAGCAGCCCTGGGGAGTCTGGCAGCTGCTGGTTTTCACACACTAAGGCTCACTTACTTGTGTTTTAATGCAGAAGAGAGACAAACAAAAAGAAGAGGAGAAAAAGAAAAAAGCTTGGATAAGCCAGGAACGTCAGAAGACGCTGGAGAGGCTGAAAGTATTCAGGGAGGCAAGTACTGTGAACTGCAGTAGTCCTAGGTGGTGTCAGAACATGCCAGAAAGCAGCCATAGCTCACATATAAGCGTGGTCCCAATCAGAGGCAATCCTTGGGATAGCCTAAAATAGGGTTATGTATAATGAGTACAGGGGATTAAATCTCCTAAAGATAGAGTTTCTGGGTGTGGACTTTGTTGCAAAGAATACAGGTGAGGAAATGGCTTTGAAATAAATGCTTTATTATTCATTTAAATTTATTCAGGGTTGAATTTTCTGCTTGAATGGGTGAGTGGGACAGTTCTGTGCTCTGTGGCTTTTTATCTCATTGGGGTTGATGTTTTGGCCAGTCCAATGGAGATGTGACCTCCTACCTTATGATTTCTTTTTCAGAAGTGTCCAGCTCATGTTGTTCTGAAGACATCTCGTCCCCAGCCTCGCTGTCCCAGGTTGCCAGGAGGCATCCCTCAGCAGGCTGTGGTGCTGTCCCCTCCCCCTGCATCGAGCACAGGGGCAGCCCCAGCAGCTCTGCCCCCTGCACCCTCTCCAAGAGTAAGGGCAGCTCTCGAGCAGCCACAGAGCATTCTGCTTGTAGAAGACAAGGAACCAAAAGCTTCATGTCAGAATACCCCAGCAGACATCCCTGTCCAGATTTTTGTTACCAATGGTGACACAGAGGAACAAAAGCACAGCGAGGAGTTGATGGGCTCTCCATGCTCACCACCTCCTCCTCCTCCACCACCTCCTCCCTTCCCCCCTCCCCCCCCCCCTCCCCCCCTACCTCTCCAGTTAAAAACACCATCAGCAACAGAGGATAAACCACTTCCCCTGAGCTCTGATAGCCCCTCAGAAAGCCCTGCACTGCACAATCAGGATGACTCATCCAGGAGGTCTATAAATAATTGCATAGGTAAGTAGGCTCACATCAACTGGTGCTTTTTAATGCATTTCCTGTATTTTTGTGGTCTCCCTCCTCTGCTTCTGGACAGGAATAGTGTGTAGTTTTGATCAGGAGAATGAGGCTCCTGGAAAGCTTAGTCTAAGAAACTCCATAAAATAACACTGACCGTAGCTCAGGATGTTAAATGAGTAACAATGATTTGTGTTTCCTGTTTGAGATACTTCACAGGGTCCTGATGGTCCAGTCAGAAAACCACTGTGGGTAAATTTGTAGCTGTACTAAGGCTACATTTTAGTGTTCATGATGTATGTACTACAGAGCTGGTAATTGGGCTGCTTACGTGTCTAAGGTGTGCGCAGCTTTTGTCCATTTACAATTTGCTTGGTTTCTAAATAAAGGTTTTCTGAGGGAGGGAATTCATGCAGAATCCAACCAGGATTTGAAAGGCAGGTGAATAGCTTTGGCATACATTCCTAGGGAAGAAATTCTGCACTGTTACACCTTTGCTTTGTTAGCAGGATCATGGAGGTGTAATTGAAGGCTGAACTTGGCAATTGTAGTAGTTTGAATGAGAAAAGAGCTCAGCAGCCTCCCAGGGCTGCATTGGGTGCATCCTGCTAACAGATTTATTTTTGTCTCTGAGGCGAGCGGATATTTTGACTATGTCAGAGAGATTGATCTAAGCTGGAAGTTCTGCTTTTTTTTTTTTTTTTGTTGTTGTTTTTCACAGTGGAGCTTATGCTAGAATGAAGAATGTCATTAAGCATGGTACATTCCTTTTCCTTTTCAATTCTTCACAATACATCCAAGCAGCCTTTGTATCCTATCAGTTCAGAGGCAAACCACAGGCAGAAATACCAGGGGAAGTTCAGCGTTTTCAGTTCTTCCAAGCTGTGGGGAAGTACAAGCAGCTGAAGGGCTGAGACACAGTTGAGTTACCATGGCAAACTACTGTGCATCCAATGCAGACTTCAGTATGGGATATCCATGGGATAACCCTATCACAGATACTCTTAATAAGCCTTGATTAGCAACAGAAGTTGTACACCACAGTAGTCTGATTACTATTGGAACAGCCTTTCTGGTAGCTAGTATTTTCTGCCATTCATGGCCTAATATTGATGTCTTTTCATTATTTTTGGATAAGAAAATGTGTTTTTTTGTTTATTGAAGAGATCTGATTATTTGTTTACACCTATTTCTTGAAGAAAGCCATCATGTCAGTAGCTCAACAGTAATTGCTAAATTACCACAGGAACTTACTGAAACAGCTTCATAAACATGCTGGTTTTAGTTATGGGCTACTCGTGTCTTTGTGTGTTGAAAGCCAGGAAAGGCTTCTTTTCTAATTCGTTTGTTTGACTAATCTTTTACCAGGCAGCCCATTTAGGTAGCAGACTTAAGACTCTTACTTGTAGACTTTGTAAGGCAATTTGGTGGATCTTTGCTTGATCCTTCTCAGTCTCTGAAGGTACCACAGGATTTAGCAGACTGTTACATTTCAAGTGGTTGATGTTAATCACATAACCTTATGTGCACTGCGCATGGCAAAAATATTTCTAGCTGTGAGGCACAGATGGTCTGGACCTATTGCTGTCCAGGGAAACAGCCTCCCTGTCTGACAGTCTGGAGCAAGCAGCAGAGTGTCCAGCAGGAGTAAAACACAAATTAGTGTGTATCAGGAGGTCTAGTGGAAACTCTCAGTATGGTTTCCTTCATGGTCTGCAGTTCAGAAACATGAACCTGAGATCTAAATCATGTTGTAAAATAGGAATTGTTTTCTAAGTCCATGCAGAAGAGAACTGCCTGCATAGGCCTGATCTGGCTCCCAGGGACTTCAGTGGTGCACTTTAAAGCCCATCTACTCAAATCCTTTCATTTTTCTCTTGGCTGAGCAACAATGCAATTGGCGGTCTCAGCAGGCTTCTGGGCAAGCTAGGAGGGATGGTGGATTGTTTATAACACAGAATGCAAGAGATTTTTTTTGTTCAGTGAAATTTTTTTGAAAGCCCATAAAGTTGTAATGAAAAAGAGCGTTGTCCTTTGTGTATAATTTCTTCCTTAGAGCACAGCCTTATATAATGATGATGAGGCACTGGATTCTCAATTCAAGACATAAAAGCTGTAACTGCTTTTTAAAAGCGGTTCCAGAGCCTGCTGTTGCAGAGCTTGAAAGAGTCTGTGCCAGAACAGACCATTCTCGTACCAGCACAGACCATCCTAGGGCTAGCACAGATTAAAGGAAGAGCCCTGAGCACTTGGGTAGGGCTTCATACCTCTTAAGTGTGGTTGTCTCATTTTTCTGGTAACAGTAGCTGGATGTGTTGCAGGTTCCATGGATGAAGTTTTGGCCTCTCTGAAGCGCAGTGAAGTTCACCTTCGCAGAGTGGAGCAGCCAAATCCCTACACCTCTGTGAAGGACAGCATCCTCTCTGCCATCAGGCAAGGGGTTAAACTGAGGAAAGTGAATCGAGATGCTGACAGAGATGGCAGCAGAGGATCTCCTAATGAGCTGGAGAGAAGCATTAAGGCAGCCATGCAGAGAATTAAGAAAGTGTCTGCTGATTCTGAAGAAGAGGAGGACAACGATCAGAATAATGGAGAATGGGACAGCTAACCAGCCTAACCCACCTGCTGACTGCAACAGTGTGTGCCTCATTTTGCACATTGTAGAACACTGTCCCTGTCAAAATGAAGGAACTGTGTGATTGTGTGTGGTGTTCTCATAGTCCAAAATGTCTTGTAAAGTAAAAGAATCCTGCCGATTTTCTGTAGGAGCTACAGATTCATATTTTTGCATGATAAATCATACTCCAAATTATGCTTGCACTAATAGGTGTTCCTGGCTCAACCATGTAATGTTTTCACCACATCTGAAGACAGCTGAAATGCTGGATTTAAACATATATTATTTAGATTGTTACCACACAGTGGGTAATGCTATCACAACAAAGTTTAAGGAGTAAAAATATAACTGAAAATCTCTTTTGTCAGATAAAAGTAGAAGCAAATCTGTGGTGACAGAGGCAGACCAAAAAATGTAGCATAATCTGGAATCTTTCACTCCTACCTCCATTGTCCAGAAAGTTCTTAAACATTTTGCTTGTCTAATACAGCTCACTCTTAAATAATTGTGTGGGTATTCCATTTATCATCATGTTACAAAGTGTGCACTTATGGATGGCTTGATAATGCTGATTGGGAAAATCAGTTTCAAGTTTGAAATAAACACTACTGCAACAATTACTGAAAAGTTTACTTTTTTAGCTGAAAGGTTAAGTATAGAGAACTTCTAGATATTAAATGTTTTTCATGCATCTACATTTACAATGACCTGTTGACATGAAAGAAAGAGCCAAAATATTGTATACAATATTTTTCAGGATTTAGTCCTGTAATGCAGGGCTGCATTTCTCCACTGAGAACCTCAATGCATGTTTATAGCTACTGTCATGAATTTAAATTACCTGATGGCCTTACAAATGGCAGGTATTTACATTGTGCCTGGAAGCTGACTATTTCAAAATACATTCAATTTAGAGACTCTTGCTATTTTGGGTAGATAGTGGCACAAATGATTAAAGCTTATTTTTTTTGAAGTTTATACTGACCCTTAATAAAAATATATCTTAACAGAGGAATTCGATTCAGCGTGCTGTCATTTTAGGACACTGCTGTGAACTGAGCATTTCCTAGTACCCTGGGTTTTGATAGCAAGTGGCAGCCATACAGCAACTGCACTCTCACTAATGGTATATGTAAATGCCCTTATTTTCCCAAATATTTATGAATTGTAATTTGGTAACACAATTGAAAATGCGGTGCTTTAATTCCCTGTTCTGCTGTAGACCAGCAGATCTGTTTAATCAGCACAGTATATATGTATGCAGCAGTTTTCATGCAAGAAGCAGAAGCAGCAGCTGGGGGTTCATTTTTTACTGTTTAAGCACCTACTGCTCTTTGGATTGAGAAAAAAACACTGGTTTTGGTCCACTGCTATGAAACCAGAGACAAAGGGAACATCAGCACAGGTCAGGTGTTACTCAGCTGGGCTGGGGGCAGCAGGGCAGAATCCACCCCAATACTGAGCACTTCCCATAGACAAAATCATCCTGTGAAAGCAAAGATTTCTTCCCCAAGGGTACCCTGGGCAGAAGGGGTGCTCAGCCCAGGGGTGGTGCTGGGGCTGAGAGCTGACAGCTGTCCCAGCCATGCCCTTTATGGTGCAGTTATTTAAAGCTGCATGAAGGGTGCAGGGCTCGGCTGCCTCCCCCTGGCTGGTGCTTCCTGCCAACAGCACAGAGCCCTTTACTGATTCACTGTTGCATTCCTGGGAAGTTCCACACAGCTTAATGTAGAGAATTAAGTGAGTTGCAATTTCTCCAGCAAATCTTACAGTTTTTGTGTGTTTAGCAGCAGCACTTTTACTCAGGAGAGGCCATCTGAGGATCAGCACCACTGGACAGTGATTTCTCCGGCTTAAGAGTTTCTTTTGTAACCATGCCTGAAGCTCATCTGGGTCTGATCTCATGTTCAACAGAGCTCTACATCCC
>NW_005054313.1:2894889-2897965 GCF_000277835.1 Geospiza fortis | reverse complement strand
TTCAGAAGCCTGTTTTATTTGCTGGACAGCCAGCAGGTCTGCTGTGTGGAAAATGGGCTGCTGCAATTTTCTGGTTGGTGTAGAAGATTTCACCTCTATCAAGTAATCCTCACTGCCTGCTTCACCACCAAGATTTAATGGATCCTACTCAGCAGAGTAGCTGCTGCACCACCAATTCTCCTGGATGTCAGAAGCACAGCCAAGGTAAACAACAGGAGCACTGGCATTAGCCTAAAGAGAAGAAGGTGAGAGAGCAGTTTTCAAATACATAAGAAGCAGCTGCAAAGAGGAGGGAAGTAATTTGTTCTGTGTGTTCACAGGGAGATAAGGGGCTTAAATTACAGCTGAAATGATTCAGGGTAATGGTAGGAAAACCTTTCTAACAAACAATGAGAGCAGAGAGGTGCAGGGACAGGTTGTCTGGAAAGGTGGTTTCTGTCACTGGAAGTCTTTCTAAGGAGGTAGATAAACACCCCAGGGTGCTGCTGGTATTGCTGACTGCTGTGGCAGGGAGAGGTTTGCAGTCCGTGCCCAGCTCAGCCAGGTGAGCTCAGTGTCCTGCTGCCTTGAGGCTCAGTTTGCTCTGCAGGGGAAGCCACTGCCTGTTTTCTGAGAAATGCCCAAATATAAGGACACTCAAAAAAACCTTTCTAAGCTGCCCTCAGATTTTTCTTCTGTCTCTCTGTGACCATGATCACAGTGGGCTGTGGAGGGGAGGGTGGGCAAGAAATAGCCCCAGTGCCACAGGTTGGTGGGACTCAAGAAAACCACCTGCAAGCGCCAAAAGGAGAGAGGATTAATTGATTAATCTGGATTTGAACTCAGGCTTCAGCAGATGCCTTCTCACCTCTGTTTGGTGCAGCTGCTGGTGCCATGCTGACACTGCTGGTGACAGCAAAGTGCAAGGGCTGATGGACAGAAGAGGAGAAGCTGGACTGATGGGCTGGATCTGTGATAACCAGCTCTACCAGACCAGTTTAGTATTAATCTGGGAAAATGCTGGGACATCTTTTTGACATTAAATACCTTTCTCAAACTACCTCACTCTGGGCTAGTTAGTGAATCCCTTGGTGGGAACAGTCTGCCCGAACTGTCCATCTGCAGGCATTGATTTTGTTAAACTGAAAAAGTACAGTTGTCTGGCTTTAAAGAGTTAATGATGCACAAGTTTGCTGGAAATCCCAGTCAGGAGGTAAAGAGATCAGTTTCTATAAATTAGTATCTCTGTGGCTTGTGATCTTTCTAACTATGATGAGGGCAGTCCAGAGAGCAAGTGTGTCACATTGTGGGACTGTGGGGACTATGGAACCTGCCATATAAAAGCAATGTATTTCTGAATAGAAGGGCTTGAAGTGGTGAAGGTTTTCAGGGCAGCACCCATGATCCATCCTTCAATCAATTCCTTCTTTTGTCCCCTAAAATAAAAAGATGCACATGTACACCAGCAGATAGAACAACAAATAGGATGAGTATGAAAACATTGATTAGAACTAACAAAAAGGTGGGAAATGCTTCTCTTTTCAGTCTTCCTCTGGGAAATGGTTGGAAGATAAGAGTGTGCACCCTTTGGAGAAAATGGGACATAAGGCTATGCATGCCCTCACTCAAAAAGCATGGATTTAATTCCAAAAGCTGTATTTGCATCCAGGAGCACATCTGTGCACTACATGCAATAATAACAACGTGATATTGGTAGGAGAGAGGGACACATAATTTCAGCTAAACCCATGGTGGTGATAAAAGGTGAATGGTATTGAAAGCATTTTTTAATAAATGCCACAGCAAACCTTGGCAGCAAAAACTGCTCAGAACAATATGTGAATGTATCCCTGGAGGAAACACTCAAAGCTGCTCCAGAACATGCCATTTTTTTCCTGGCAAAAAGGTATGTGATTTTCATTCTCAGCATGTCACGCTAAGCTGAGAGCAAGAAGCAACACAATTAAATCTGCTCAGGTAACAGTGACATTAACAGCTCAGCTACTTGTGAAAATGCTTTGTAAAACAAGCCATCTTTAGCAAGCCTTTGCTCTTGCAGTAAGAGTGAGCCACAAACTGCTTAAAATACATATTTAGCAAAAGTATGTTTGTTCATTTTCCGCTAGATCCCCCTCCTGCCCCAAATCCCCGTTAAAGTGCCAAGATGGGGGGACAGCATCCTCCCAGGGCAGCTGCCTGCAGGCGATCACATTCAGTGGCTGTGGCTTGGGGCCAGCCCTGAGCAAGGACGGGGAAGAAGGAAGGGGCCACAAGCAGCCCTGACCCACAGCAGCACCCAAAGTGAGCAGTCTGGGTGGCCAGGCTGGGAGAGAACCTCCATGTCCTCCTGGAGACTGGGGTTCCCCTCACTTGAGCATCAGTTAATCACTCTCAGTGTCACAAAGACATTTGCAGCTCCCTTCTACCCCAAGGCAACAGTCTAAACATCATCCTACGGGTGTCTTTGCAGAGCCTTGCAAAGGAGTTTCGCTGCTCCAGCCCTGGTTCCCATTCCCTTCTCACCCAGAAGGAGTGGAGAGGCTGCCAGCTCCAACTCCAGCTCAGCAGCGTGGTTGGTTTCCATGTGTTTGGGCTCCGTGGCACGGCAGACACCGGGGCTGAGGAAATGAGTTTGTCCCGCCCCTTGGGACAAGCTGGGATCGCTCATTCATCAGCCGGTGAGTCACCGCCCTTCCCACAGCCCCTTCCTGCAAGCGGGGGTGACAGCGACACAGGATCCAGGGCGTGCGCTCCCGGCCTAAGGGAGAGCTCTGTGCCGTGCCCCCCTCCCTGTGCCATCCCTTCCTGTGCCATCCCCCACTCCCTGTGCCACCCCCTCATCCCTGTGCCATCCCCCACTCCCTGTGCCATCCCCTCATCCCTGTGCCACCTCCTCATCCCTGTGCCACCCCCTCATCCCTGCGCATCCCCCCCTCTCTGTGCCATCCCCTCCTCCCGAGCCCGCTCGGCTGGAATGGAGGGACGTGCGGGGCCGTGCGGGGCTGTGCAGGACTGTGCGGGGGCGTGCGGAGCTGTGCAGGGGGTGTTGGAGCGTGCGGGAGTGTGCGGGGCTCTGTAGGGGGGTGCAGGGGCGTGC
>NW_005054313.1:2866359-2894650 GCF_000277835.1 Geospiza fortis | reverse complement strand
TTTCCCTTCTGGCTTTTAAACATCGTTCCTCTGTCCCTCGTCCCTGCCCTAAAGCCATTCCCCACGCACTGGAATGACTGTGCCGGTGACCACGGGACCTCCGCAGCACTGGGGAGTGATTAGTGAATCACTGCGATTGCTCAGGTTTCAGAGCCAGGGATTATCTTTATAAATGCGCCCAACACTGCTACAGATGAGCAGGATTGGAAAGGTCTCTGTTCTTCAGGGAACTCCAGCATCCTGTTTTGCAGCATTCATCTTCAGGCTAATGAACACTACAAACCTGCATCCAGAGAAAAATTAAAGCCACGGCTAATGGTAGCAACGAAATAAGTGGCAAAACACTAAATGTAAATAGCTTTGAAAGCTGATACGTTTTCAGTGTGACATGATAATGCAAAAAGGTTGCCAGTGCTGCTATTATTTATAATTCCCCCAATGTCTGAATTCCCTCCAGCCAGCATATATTAAGCACAATCCAGGGCATATGCCACAAATCATATTCGATGATGAAAAGTCAGGAGAAAAGCAAGAGCTCAATCTCTCTTGATTACAGCAGCCAGAGATTTCTTTTTCATAGACTGCCAGTACTAATGAATGGAGAGGACACAAAAGGAAAACAAAAATACTCAATTCAACATGCTTCATGTGCCAACAGATGTATCTGCTCATAAACTTGATTAATTAAATGCAAACCGTTGTCAAGAAATGTTGTTCAGGGGTTTTAAGCCCTCACTCTGACTGGCATCCAGCCATGGATATGGAAGTGTGGTCCTGGAAAGCCGCATGACATTTAGCCCTGGGGTCCTGGGTACAACCACTGCTACCAGGAGGGCTGGTATTTATGCAGAGATCCATTTTGTGGTGGAGAATAGTAGGTCTCCAAAGCTCTGCTAGAGCATGATTGATTCAGTAAGATGTGTCCTGCTGCTGTGCCAGTACAACTGGAATGCAGCCTCAAAAGCAGAAGCTGGGTCTCATGCCGACTCACAAAAATCTCTGATTTTCAACATGCAGCTTTCTGTCTAGAGATCATTTCATTGCAGACAGTGCTTCTGAGAAGATTAACATTTCTGAAGTTATTGAAATATGTTCAATGTTCAGGAAAAGTTTTGAGACCCAAAGGGGATTTCATAGCACGAAGATGTCTTAGAAAGATTCAGAGGCAGAGGTCAGGGCTGAGCAGCACTCGGCTGCAGGGATCTGTTACATGTTCCTAGCAATGCATTATTGCAAGGGGATGGCAATGTTTGCCTTGCAAATGTTGGCTATGCTTTTAAAATCCACCAGGTCTCGGATCTGCCCAGCCTGAGCAGCCCCATGGCCGTGCTGCCCTGACATTGTCAGTGACAAAGTGGAGCAGTGTGTGGCAGGCTCTGGCACAGCCTCTCAGAGCTGCCTTGGATGGCCATTTTTAGCCTTGCTCGCTGAAATCAAACCTGGCAGTGCACCTGGCAGGGCATTCTTTTTCTGTTTTTGAAGGATGGTTGGACTTTGCTCCAGTGGGTTGGGTGGCTGAAGCAGGGCTGCACCACCACTGCAGGTCAGGCTGGGCTGCTGCCATCACCTGTCCCTCCTTGTTCAGCTGCTACTGATACATTTTTGTGTCTAACATTAACATTTCAGTTGTTCTCAGGAGAACAGCCCATTATGTATTAGTCTCACTGATGCTGCTCTTCTGCTCTGGTTGACAATGCTGATTATGTAAAGGATATTTAATGTTGTAAATAATTAAAATTTTATACAAGAGTTTGGCTACTTTTCAGAAGTAAAAAAGAAATAAAAGAAAATGTATGCAGTGAATTTGAAAAAATGCTCAAGTCTTCTAGGAAGTGGGGAGACAGTTAATAATATATAATTAACATATCTTCCTTTCTTCCCTTGTTGGTGCAGACATGCCTTTAGATGAAAAGCATGGGAAGTTAAAAGTGTGTGGGACTGAATAATGTTGAATTTTTTGTAAGTTCAACCTAGTCACCATCTACATGTGTTATGGAGAAAGCAAGCCTGCTCCTGCTCAGGATCTCATCCTGTACTACCTTTGTACAGGCCTCCCCCATGGTGCCATGCTGGGAGTTTTCCTCCAAAAGAAAGGAAATTATGGCCTGTCTTTTCCAATACTTTTGAAGGAATTCAAAGTGTCCAAAAGGAGTACATATTAAAGGGTAGTTCATTCATTTAGAGTCAAACGTTTGATTTAAAGTTCACCTCATGTTTCCATCAGACCTCCCGAGGTGGCACATCACAGCTCAGCAGCTCAGTCAGGTAAAACACTTTTTAATGTCTGACTCTGGAAGGACACAGTCCATTGAGGAGGCTCCTGAGCTTTCTGACAGGAATCCAGTCAAATATGAAAATGAGAGGTTCACAGACAGCAGCAGCAGATATTGCTGCTGGCAGCATCACTCACCCCAGACCCCAGAGCAGGCTGTTTCTTTTGGAACCCCTGCTCACTTGCACCATGAACAGCTGGCAGGGAGCAGCCCTTCACACAAACCAGAGACTTTCTGATGCTAAAAATGTACCCTGGGCTTAATGAGGCAGACAGGATACAGAAGTGCCAGGTGTGGCTGGCACTGGAGGAGTGGGAATGTCCACTGTGGGACCACCAGCTCGCTAGGGACAGAATGGGGCTGGCTTCTGATAATTGTAGGTGATGGGATGTACTCACAGATACTTCTGTTCTACTAACACTCATAATTATGCAAATCCAAATAGACAAATGGAGGTGGTTTTTGCTAAGAATTAGAGACTGTTACTTGCACGTTACTGTGATGCACATAAGCTGGTTCTGTAGCTACTGGTTTGTAGTCCCTGGTTATTCAGAGACTGCAAGAATTTGCTGTACTGCTCGTCAGAACTATTGATGGCTCCTGGTAGAAAAGCTCTGACTAAAGGTCAGGGGCAGATGAGTTTCTTGCTCACCACAAAGCTGACATTTGCAGCCTTGTAGCCCAGAGTAACAAAGGAGAAGTTGCATCACTTACAGCAATCACAGGAGGGTTTTCAGTCCTGAGCATACCCCAAACAGGGCAACAAAAATGTCTTCCTGACAATAGGCTTCTCTCAGCACTCAATAAATCCATAATTTCATCTCCAAATATTTATAAATTCTACTTTTCCACCCTTGTAAGTACCACTGGTCCTGCACCCGCTCTGGCTGGGCTAATGGAACAAAGTGAAGCAAGACAAACATTTTAAAGCTCCGCCACTTGAAAAAGTGTTCTTGAAATTTCCAGGTCTTGATACCACACATATAGACCAAAATCACATTCTTCTGATCAAAGGACAGCATTCTATTGAGTTCAGACTTGCAGCCTGAAAGACATTAATTTTCTGAAGTCAATGAAGACAGTGAGACAAGAGATTTTACTTAAACTATATATTTTTACATAAAACAACTTTATGTTACAATAAAATCAGATAAAAATCACAAAGTTATATAATAAGTTCATAAAGAAAAAAATCAAGTTTTCATTTCATAGATATAAAACCCAGCATTTACTGCTACTAGGAGTCTAAATATTAACATTGACTGTCTATGGTCAATTTGAAAAAAGAAAAAAAAGAGGATAGTACTTTTCTACAGCAGACAAAATGAGGTAAGAGATGTTTTTACAATGATCCAACTGTAGTAAACACTTCAGTTTTCATTGAAACATATACTAAATATAATAAACCCAAATAAAAATATACATTTAGAGCACTGCAGTGTTTTCCCACAGTTGTATATTAACAAATTGTCATTCACTAAACTTTACCTGAAACAGTAAAAACAGGGTGTATGTTTAGTACTAAAACCTCATAATAACCTAAATATTTTGGTATAGCAGACCACACTAGTACACTCTCAGAACTTTCAACTACAAGGGATATATTCATGTTAAAAACGATGTGCTTTGTTTGTCATTCATGATGAGATTTATAGAATATTATGTTCATGATGACTATTAGGCAATTAAATGAAAACATCTAAATGCTGCAAAATACTCTTTTACTGAGCATAGCTTCCTCATCACATACCCAGGTTAATCAAAATCCTGCAAACTTAGAAGCTTAGTTCACAAATCTTACTTATCAGTCTTTTTAGCTAGTATATGGCTAAAATAATTATTGCTGACCAGTGTTAAAAAACCAAACAAACCCAACCCAAACAAAAATACAATAGCAGACAATTTTTTGTCAAGTGCCTTTCTTCTATGTACCATTATTATTAGGTAACTAAATTAACTAACTTTCAAAATGTGCATATAAAATTTTTGGAAGTATAGGCACCTTCATCTGAAGATTGTATGTTCAGGCTACTCACTTAAAAAAAAAAAAGAAAAAAAAGAAGAAAAAAAAAGAAAAAGAGCTAACATAAAACACAGTAGAAAATCAAAGGCTGGACATCCAACATCCCCCAGGGATGCAAGCAAAGCCCTCCTGGCCAGGACCAGCTCTGCCCACAGCCTGCAGGAGAGCCCTCCTTTGGGAAGCACCTTCATCACATTTATCATCCATCTCCTGACTCTGCTTCACTTATCATTTACTGCAGAGAATGGTATTCAAGATGTGCAAACTTCACGCCAGGTTTACATTCCAACAGTGAGCCTAAAGCCCTGCTGAGCTCCTGGGGCCTGGCACAGCATCCCTGGCCAGGCTCTGGGGGCTCTCTGGCTGTGTCTGGACTCACCTTGTGGCTGTGCATGGCTTTTCCTGACACACAGGTGCTTGTTGAGCACCATCCATGGAAAGAAAAACTACTTTAGGGTAGCTTTCTGTTTTTTTGCTAAATTATGCCCACAACCAGACCCTGCCAGCCCAGCCTGGGACTCCTTGCTGCCCCTCAGCCCCCAAAAGCTGTTCCTGCCCTCCTGCAAGGTCCCTGCTGAGGCCCTGTGGGACAGGAACAGCTTCTCCTATTTTTGGCTGGAAGTGCCTGACCATAACCAGACTGCACTGCTCTCCCAGCTGTGCTGCCCTTGCACCCTGCCACCCCCCTGTGATATGCTGAGGAATTCTGATATTTACAGGCCTGACAAGCCTGGAACTGCCTGGACAAAGGCAGGAGGGTGGTGGATCAGTGTGGCCATCCAGAGCTCGTGGGCAGAGCACATCTTTCACTGAAATCTCTGCTGAAATAATAGCAAAAAAAAAAAAATTGCTGCTGCTGCTGCCTCCCCTTACACCCCTTCCCTTCAGATTTAGCCCTGGGCACACACTGAGCTGAGGGAGGCATTTCACCCTGACAGGGGTTTTATCTCTGTTAATCCATAGGCTCAGGAAGACAGCACTATATTCCTTATCAACCATTGATGCTTTGAAGAGTTTTGCCAAGATAACTCTTTGGAAGAGCCTAAGGAAGAGCTGAGAAACTCCCACCACTGCAAGGTGGTGACAGTAGCAGGGAATTTTCCTTCTGTCACTTATGGCGCAGCCAAAGGTGGCAAAAAATTAATAAGGAAGAGAAATGAAGACTTGGGGAAAAAAATAAACAGAACAGAGAAGAGAACAGAAATCTCTGGACAATTTGTGCCCTGCTGCCAGTGTTCCCAACAAGCCAATGAGCAGTCACTGGCCAGGGCAGGTGAGCTCCTGCCTGAGCACCATGAGTGCTTTGGCTGGTACCCTTGTAAGACAGTGTCAGGACAGCAGGCAGGACAGCAGAAACCTTTCCTGCTCACCTTCATTCAATGAGCAGCTTTAAAAAATTGTTCTCCCTAAATCACTCACATAAAAGCCAAATCAGGTGTTTGTCCAGGAAAAAAGATATTGTCTAAATAACATTTGTTTTCTGGCCACAGATGAACCCAGTGTAAAGCTGTTTTTAGAAAGTACATCTTTTGAATGCTTGGATACAGAAAAGGACAGGTGGTGCTGAATTTCTTAAAGAAAGACAGTTCTCTTCCAGTGAGCTCATTTAGTAAAGGAGACACCAATGTAGACAGAACACTGCAAAGTACTGCATTTGCTGAAAATGCACTTCTAGGCCAAACAGAACTACTTGCGAAGTTGAGTCAGAATTGGCAAAGAAAGATTCAGCCAACTAATAAACCCCAAAAAGGTTAATCTTCTTTATTCTGAGCTGTGCAACAAATTTCTACTTTTTCATTTTGAAATCATTTATTTCTAATATGAGACTAAGGTATTTTTCCAAAAAGTGACATGATATATCTAATGGAATATTCTTTCCCCTTCAAAATAACTCCATCCATTTTTTATGTCACTTTTGCTTTTATGTAATACAAGGTACATCTGTTTATTTCTCATTTTGTCAAAACCCCTCAAACCCTAGCATTATTCAGCAGCTCTAACACCACCTCAAAGAAGCATCACACCCAAAGGTCAGCAAGTCACACTCTGTCCTGGTGTCACAGGAGGCCAGCAGAGGTTTTTCCTGCTGGAGCTCCCAGGTTGAGATGCCAGGCAGGCAGGATGGAGTGTGGCAGGACCCTGGGGTGCAGCCGACAGAAACCCAGCTGGAAGCGCCAAGCACGTGTCCTTTGTCAAGGAAAGACCATGTAAGTGAGGTAGGAGAGATCCTGCCATGAAAACCACTCCGAGGGAGAAACGTGTGTCCAGAAAGAGAACTCAGAAAGGGAACTCAGAAAGGGAACTCGTGCCTGTACCCAAGGTGAGGCACAGCCCCCTGTAAATTGTAAATGTGCTCAGGCTGGGTGGGAGTGGAGCGCTGACCAAGGCATTGCTGACAGGCACAGGGAGACCAGGATTGGCCCAGCACTGTGTAACAAGTAAAACCAAGCTCTGCAGATCCTCTCTTGGACAGGGATGAGTATTTCTTGGCCCTGGCAGTGTTTAGGGCCGTCCCTAAGCAGGTGTCTGCCAGCTGAACTCAGGGTGCCCACAGGGACAGGCGAAATCCCAGCTGTGCACCAAAGGAGGGTCAGTGCACCCACAGCATGGTGTGTGCACGTCGGTGGGGGAAGGCTGGCTGCCCTGGGGCTCCCATCAGGACAGAGGAGGCATTTCAGTGCTGGATGAGCCTCAGAGGAGCAGTGGGGGGCTCTCAGTTTGGCACAGGGGTTAGTGCTGGGCCACCAGACAGCACCAAGGAAAACGCAGTGTGTGACACCACCCTGGGGTGGGGACAGGGACAGGGATGGGCCAGAGAGGGCAGCTGCAGTTGGTGCCCAAACACTCCTGAGACCATGCACTGCCATTCTTTTTTTTCTCTTGAAGAGGAAAAATCCAAGGAAAGAGATGGAAAGCTTAAGAGAGATGGAGTTTTGGGGAGTTTAAGTGATTATACGTAGAAGCTCTCAACTTACTGCTGTTGGGAAGGAAAAAGAAAGAAGGCAATTAAAAGAAGCCCTTGGAGGCTTGAAGGACAGAATTTCCCACAGCATAAAGCTGTGTACAGGCATCCCTAAGGACTCAAGATCAGAGCAATAGCAGATAAGTGATACACACATCTGGGGCAAGACAGAAGAGGCAGGGCAGGGATTTCTTTAAGGACACTCCATTGCTCCTCTGGTGGGCACTAAGCACCCAGAAGTAACTGCCTGTGACACAGCTATGCACTGGCCTAATGTGCCACCATCAAACTCCATCTGTTTAATCGATGCAATCCCATGGAAACACTTCTCTTGCAATTTAAGAGTGGCTTAATACATTCCTAATGAACTGGATCTGAGACAGACCTGACTAAAGTGGAAAACCAAGATCTGGATTAAACCAGATAATGTAATTTTTTCACAGACTCTTTTGCATCCTTTTGCCCAGCATCATGTTAAAAACAATTTATGTTAAAACAAACAGAGAAGCCCTAAGATCACTCAGCAGTAAAAGGAAGATAGGGCAGGGTCCTTGGTGCAAAAGCAATGAACCACTGGGAGGAGCAGGGCCCTCACTGCCAGTATTGCTTGCAGCTCTTAATTGTGTTATCCTGTGGCTCCCAGCTGATGCAGAGACCAAAAAGCAGCATGGGAGGAGAGGAGAAGCAGGATGAGCTGCCTGCTAGATTATGGTGTATATCTGACTTTCTATCAAATAAAAAGACTAAAAATGGAGACTACTTGTGCACAACCACACACTTGCTGACGTCATTTTCAATTTTGAGAAGTCTGATCTAACCCCACATTATGCAACTGTTGAATCTTCCATGCTGGCAAAGTCTAATTTCCACACGCCTACGTGCTATGTACCTGATTTTTATTTCTATTTTTAATTATCAACAGCCTAAATCAATTTTTTTAAAACAAGATGTAAATGGTCATAATGGTTACGAAAGGTCCTAGTTTTACATCCATTGTTTCAAAGGAGTAAAAGCAAAAATACTCAAAGTCCATTCTAAAAAACAGGCAATGAAGATAATGTAACAGTAAGAGATGAAATGAAAATTCGAGGGACTATTGCAGATCCTATCTCCACCTCGGGGATTATATATTCATCTGCAAAAAAGTATTCAATGCATGTTTCATCTACAACCCACCTTTCTTTTAAAGGTCACTTGAATAATCAGGACGTGCCAAAAAAAGGAAAAAGCCCTGAAATTCCAAGAAAAGCATGGCCATTTTATATCGGTCCCTGCTGGCAAGCACTAAAACAGTGCTTAGCCAAACTGTTGTCTGAATCAAGCAAATTACAATGTCATCTACACAGAAGTACTTTATTGAATTAATTAATTAATCAATTAATTAAACACTCTCAAAACAGGTTATGGAGAAAGAAGAGAAAGAAGCTCAAGGAAGTCCTTGGGGAAAGAACGCTGAAGAAGTCCTTGAGGAAAGAACAAGGCTTGGGCTGGATTCTCCTCTCTCACCCTTTTTACATCCCTGTCTGTGCTGAACTGAACTTCCTTCTCACTGAAGGCCAGGGTGAATGACCTTGAATTTCTCAACACACTCTTAGAGCTGCTGAATAATCAGTTCAAGAGTAAAAGAGCATTTCTGCCTCTGGGGTTGAGGGTTTTTTTTGGTACAACCTAACTTGGTGACTAATTCCTACCCTACTGCCAGAGAATGCAGAAATCCTAGGAAAGAACTTTAATTTCCCATGGCCATTGCCCTGCCAGTCTCTTGGGCAGAAATTTGCTTCTGAGCAACACCTTCCAGTGACCTGATGATGCTTTTCAGATCCATGTCTCCTTCCTCACTGCTGCAGATCAACAACAATCAAGTTGCACGCAGAGGGGCAGGAGCCCTGTACAAACCAGCAACAAATCCCTTTTCAAAATAAATATCTAGTCCCCAGACTCAGGGGGGCATTTTTCAGAGATGCACATAATGATGGAACCACATGGGTTCAAAACTGAAGGCCAGAGAGATGTGATGCTGCTAAGCAAGAGAAGCTGTTCTCACTGACTGGTGAGACACTGACTTCAAGAGCTGGAACTCATTTCTGCATTGTTGACTTTGTGCTCTATGGGTCCAGGCAAGCACACGAAACCTCCATCAGAGGTTATCTGAAATCCACTGCATTTTTTTGGCTGAATTGGGCCTGATTGACATGGTCCCTAAAGATCCTGGTATCTGTGAGAAGTGATTCTCCTGACTGCAGCTCATCACAGGCACATTTTACAAACTGCAGGGGCTCCAGCTAATCTCTCTGCTCCACCATGGAATAAAGTCAATTCTGCTAAGAGTGCTGATAGTCCAGACAAGAAAAAGACTTCTTTTCTGTTTCTATGGTTGCAACAGCCCTTAAGAAAGATATAAATTTCCCTGCAACAACTAACTGCATATTCATTTTAAGGTAGATCTAGTTCCAGATTCCTGAGACAGAACCCTCTACCTGTTCCCAACCCCACAAAGCCAGAGCAGCAATATAGAAAGTTTCTAATCTCAACAGAATTCAGTGAGCAGCATGATTGGTTTGGTAAATAAACAAACAAACAAAAAAAGAAACCCACCAAAAAAAACCCCACAGCAAATTTTCAGCCTCTATGTACAAAACCAATGCAAACAAGTGGAACATTCTAGTTATATTTTGTAAAACACACATTTGGGATCAACAAAACATCAAACATCCAGACCCTAGATTACAAAAAAGATCTATTGCCATCTAATTGTCAACCCCAAGTTTAGACAGTCCTTGTCGGAAATCATGTAATTCATCTATCTTCCCGTCTAGTACATCTAAAAAATTCTTTAATTCAGTTTTAAGGTTGGTCTGCCTGTGTTTGTTCTCTTCGACTTCTGTCCTTAGCGTTCTGACTTTCTCTTCAAGATCTTTGTTCTTTTTCTCAGCCGCCTTAAAGACAAAAGAGACAATAAGATGAATCATAGAGAAGAGGGATGAGCCGCATTTCATAAATTAAAGCAACAAATGGCAGCTGGGCTGTGAGAGTTTGCTCCAACTTCTGTAAACTGATTAACACAAGCACCTCTGAGAGCAACTGACAGGAGCGCGTCAGATTAAAAGCCCACACAGGAAAGGACACAGATTAACTGGAAAAGATGCTTTGCATCAGACTTTGTCATTTGGTTGATATCTTCAAATTCAGCTGGATTTAAACATGAACTGTGCATACATTTGTGTCATTGCTACAGCAGCAGAATTAGACACTGTGCCATCAATTACATACAGAATTATCTACGGTGGTTTAACCTTGAAAAACAAACTTGGGAAATACTGTCTGAGGAATAAAGTGGCTTTATTCAGCACTTTGGGATTTATTGGTATTTTTTTTTAATTCTACTTTGCCTGATGGCTTATTTATTGATTGGATTTTACCTCATTGATGAGACTGCTCATTTTTGTTCTCTTTTCATGTATTAAATTATTGCATTTCCACAAGACCTGACTGGAGGAGGCGATGCCCACAGTCCAGCTGCTGCCTGGGGCAGGGCTCCTGCCAGCACTGCTGGAAAGGGATGTCACAGCACAGGGACACATCCCCAGGTGAGCTTTCACCCTATGCTCATCTGCTTCTTTCCCCAAGCCTGCCCTGCTGCACTGCAGCAATCAGCCCCAGGTCTTGGGGAGCTGCTCCACACACATGGCAATGCTGCAGCCCCAGGAGCCCAGAGCAGCAGAAACATGGGATACAGCCTGGAATTGCAGGACATGGATGCTACATGATCCCAGGCAAACCAATTTCTGCAGTGGAGCTCTTTCATCACTCCTGTGCTGGGAATGGCACTGTGTATTTTGCATGTAATTAGCATTTTTTGTTTTTACAAACTGGACTTCTCTTGCCTTGAAACACTGAAGTCTGAATAGAGAAATGCATACAGCTACAAGGAAAAAAGTCAAGGAAAGGTACCAACTATTTTGAAACTAATTTCACTGCTAACTGTACCTGTAATTGTTCAGATACAGATTCACATTCTGACATGAGCTCTGGTATAATTTCACCCTGCTTTCGGAGCTCTTCCAGTTCCTTTGAAAACATAAAAGAAAAAATGTTAGTGCAAGCTTCAATTTAAAACATAATGAAAATCTGAAAAGATGGAATGGCTTTGCATATTTTATTGTATTCTGCACAGCATTTGGATGGAAAATAATCAAAATAACCTGCCTGCATTCCAAAATTGCTAATTTTATACAAGAATACATTTTTTCACTAAATTTTTTACTTTGCATTTCTAAAACTGGCAATGTAATCCCATCTCTTGCATGAATTCCATGAATTCTATTAATAAAATCTTAACCTAAACCATGTAACTATGCAAAAGATGTGTTAAACACCAGAGAAATCTGAATGGCTGTAATGCTACAAGCAATTTACAGATGGTAGCAAAGAGCAAATTAGACAATTTCAATGACATATGACAGCAAAAAAAAAAAAAGGCCAGTGGCTTTACCAGCTGCACATAGAGAGACATCATTACAGAACACAGGTGTAATGGGCTTTGCTCCATGGCACAGCTCTGAGAAGCACCACCTTCCCCCTCCCCCAAATCTGTATTTGGTTTTGGACTACCTGGACTTGTGCAAAGCATTTGACACTGCTCCCCACAGGAGCCTTGTCCAAAATCAGAGATGTGGATTTGGGGGAGGAACCACTTGGTGGACAAGCACCAGGAGGGAATCAGCAGCTGCTCTTACATGGCAATGCCATCAGCACACTTCATGTGGGTTTGGATTCCAGGCCATGAAAGATTACTTATGGGTAGTTTAGAGCTAATTGAGAACATGCTAATGTAAGCATGAATTTTTAAAACAAGTTAGTGTATTTTCAGTGTAAATGGAAGACAGGCTCATAAAATTCACAAGTCGATCAATTTCCTGGTTCATTTGGTACAGTAAAAATGTGAACCTTGAGGAGAATTCTAGGAGAGAATGAGGGCTGTTCTATATGCTACTGCCACAGAAAGGTTGGGAAGACAGCATTACAATTTCCTTTGAAATAAAGAGCTGAAAAACACTGTATTTATGACAGTGTATCAAAATCCATCTCCCTAAGCTATTTCCTTCCAGCACCACAAAACCCCTTTAACAGCAGAGCTTTTAAGAGCACCAGAGATTGCAGAGATGCTGTAATGGCACATGGCAAACTTTACTGCTTTTCCTCTTCAGCCAGCACAGAGCATTTGGTCAGTGTGACAATGCAAAAAAAGAGCTTCTCAGTGTTTTCCCCACTGTTCTGGGGTTCCCAGCCATCATCCTCCTTAGAAAAATTAACACCCTGTAATGTCAAAAATGTCAAACTGGGGTACTCTAGATAAATCTGAATTTCTCACTCCTGGCATTAGTCCTGAGAGCAGAGTGAGACCATAAACCAGCAAAGCTGTAAACTATGAGCCATCCAGAAAAGAAACAGAAATTGTTACACAAATGCCAAATTATTTTCTAAATGATGTCTTTTTAATGGCAAGCCTACAGGATGCCTACAGGAATTTTTGGCACAGGGAGAGTCAAATGAATGTGTTCTCACACACATCTGTCTGGCACTGGGCACCAAGGTTCACCACTGGCTCTTCTACAAGGACAAATGCTGTGTACATAAAAGCATCTTTTTTTCTAGCCCCTGCCAAATTACAGTGTGCAGCCACAGCACACAAGACATCATGGAACTTGGATGGAGAAACACTACCAAACAAGAGACTGTACGTGGAAAACCTAGAAACAGGCAACACCCCAAGACATCAGGCTGCCTCTGGTGGCAGGTGAGCCACTCCATAAATCTACACCCAAGGAGAGAAGCAGGCAGCCCCACTCAAACATGAAAATGCCATTTCTGTGTTCAGGGCACTCACCAGCTCTTTGTCCTGAAGTTCTGTTTCCAGCTCCTGGAGACGTCTACTCAACTGTGCATTTCTTTCCTTCTCTTTATTTATTTCATTGCACTGTTCCTCCAGTTCTTCAATCTTTAAGAAATGTCAGACATTACGTGAAATTTTTCAAATTTCTGAAAGTCTGGGGCAGAACACAGCTGATGAAATGGACATGGGATCTGTTTCCTAAATCACAGCATTTGATTCACTGCAACCAAATTATCACTTCTTTCCTTCAAAAGAGTCAATTTACACAGCCACTAGGAAACCCTGGGTCTGTATTTATTCTCTCTTACAGTCTCTCTTGTAAGTACTCAGGAATGCACAAAACACTGGGCTGCTAAAATAAGTGGAACTGGGGATAAAATCTGCACTTCACTCCTCTGAAGCCAACACAAGGCTACAAGGAATGGGTTTTCTTAACACATTAGGAGAAGAAATCTCTTGGGGGTTGCTTATTATTCTAGCTGGTGTATGAGGGCCACACATCAAAACTTTGGGGGCAGAACCAGTTCAGAGCAACATCTGCAGCTTTGTTCTCTCGCCCAGGGATGTGCTTTGCTCTCTCCAAAGCTCTTGCTGCCAGCTCTGGACTCAGCTCCCAGGAGATGCACTTCCCACAGGCCAATGGACCAGCTCATTAAAGTATGTACTTTAATTCTCAGCTCCATGTTGCTTTGGGATTATAACTTCCCTCATTTGAAGGTAGAGCAATATGCAAAAAACTCTGACCCAATTAATAAAGGAGAAGGAACTTCCCAGGGCACTGCAGTGGTGCAATGTGAGCACTGAGCAAGGAACCTACTTGGGGAAAACCTCAGAAAACCTCCCTGTACAGAGAAATTCAGCACATTATACAGCGAGCACTGCTCACAGTCTGGTCACCAGCATGGGGACTTTGCAGAGGCAGTAAGAGCAGTGCTGTTTTAATAATCTCCTCTTTTCTAGTACAGCTACTGGGATGTGGCATGTGTTGATGAGAACAGCTTTTCCCTGCAACAGTACAGAAAGGGAAATAACTACCCTGCAAATGATGATATTTTCCCATAACACACCGTTCCAGTCCCTCACTTCTCCCCTATCCACACCAGACTGGATATAGGAACCCAAATCATGTAACAACTGATACTAATTTGTTAATGTAACATCAGTTAATACAGCTCTGGTTTGATCTCTGCATTTCCACTGAGCACCCATAAAACACCAGTGAATAAACAGTGAGTACTGGCCTCAGAAAAAAGGGTGATATTCTACAAGGACTTTCAGTGCCAACAAACAACCCAAACCCCCTCCAACAGCAAAATACTACTTGCAGCCTACTGACACACAAGAAGAATGAAATTCCTTCCCTCTTCAAAAGCAAACACCAAACAAAAAATATCCTCACCAGACTGATACAATCTGATCTCTATTTCAAACGCCCCAGTGATCCATCTAAGCAGCAGGAAAAGGATCCAGTTTTTCCTAAAGCATTTAGGATGAATAGGGTGAAAATATCTCTGCAAAAGCAATGCTCATGGAAACCAGGATCCCCCATGCCCAGGATCCCCTGTGCCCATAGGGGCTGCTGCAGATAGCACAGCATTATCTGAGATGGCACTAATGACTACTCTAAACCTTCACAGATTTCTGAGTTGTTCTCTGCTGTAGCCATTGCTAACCCTGCATCTTATACAACTCAGAAATGTGCTCAGTAATGAAGGGGAAAGGCTTTTGATGATGCCTGTTGGCAAGTTTCTGCATGGGATGTGCCAGGTGTTAGTGCTGGAGGACCAAGCTCACAGGCCACAGTGCTGAGGACATAACTCACATCCTCACTGCCCTGCACACTGCTGGGATTTGCTTCTAATCCTGACTGGTTCCCAGGCTGGGTTCCTGTGGGTAGCCAGGCCACAACCTCACCTTCTGCTCGTCCATACCTGGCAGTATTTAAGTGAGCTTTGACAGGGATATGCAATAGCAGTCCCACTTTTAGAGCCTTGCTGACACCAAGCCTCCCAAATCCTGACTCAGGGAGCTTCAGGTGATGCAGCAGCTCCTCTGCTCCCTCCTGCCTGCTGTGTGCAGAGGGCAGCAGCTGCCTGAGCTCCCCATCCACCCGCCTCTCACAGGCCAGCTCCATCTGCCAGCACACACAGCGAGAAGCTGCAGAGACCCCAGAGCAGGAGCCCTGGCGGCAGCAGCTGGCTGGAGGGGCAGCTCTCCTGTGGGTTTGTTCTCTACCTTGCCCCTCAGCTGGTCGTTCTCCTCCTTGCAGGCTGAGAACTGCTTCTTCCAGTGCTCGATGCTGGCCGCTGACTCCTGCAGGGCCGTGGACAGCCGCGCGTTGCTCTCCCGCAGCGACTGCAGCTCCGTCTCCCACTTCTTCACGTTGGATGAACTGAGAAAAACAGGACACCATGAGGTGCTTTCACCTTGTGTCCCTGTGAGCTGTTGCTCTTTACCTGCCTGCACACTCCCCCACTGCGGTGTGTTCAGCATTAATTTGTTGCAATAGGAGGAAGAGCACTCAGATGTGTGGAATTGCCTTTAGCCATGACATTCCTAGGGAGAACAAAAGCCTTCATTCGACTGCCTCTGTCAAAACAAAGGGATCCACCAACCCCAGCAGCAGTGCTTGTGTCTGGAGCTAAAGCCCTGCTGTCAGAGCAGGCTGTAGGGTCCAGCTGCCCACCTGCACACAGGGGTCTCACCCTGGCAGGTCCCTGACACCCCCTGAGCTGTGTGGCTGCAGCACCTGGGGCTGGGCACCTGCAGCCCTGCAGCACAGCCACTCTGCACATCCGCAGATGGCACAGCAATTCCAAATGGAAGATTTCAGGGGGTTGACATGATCTATATTTGAATTTATTTTAATGCTGAGTCTTAACTATAAAAGTGTTACATAATGCTGCAGAATTAAACTACTCATTCCCCAAAGCTTTGAGCTGCAGCACAGAGCACAAGATTAGAGGGTGAACGGGAGGAAGGCTTTGAAACTCCCTGTGTGCTACTTGCTGCCTGCCTGTGGAGGTGTCTTCAGCAAGAGGAATGAGCTCACATTACTGTTTGAAGCAGGTTAAGCTACTGAAAAGTCAATAAAGAGAGAAGTAGTACTTCAAACATAATATATGCAACCTTGAATTGCTCACTGGATAATGCTGCTTACAGTGATGCTTTGTTTTTTAAATACTTTTTTAAGAGTAGCTTGATCTTGTTAGATTTTCCTTCCATTCACAGATACACATTCGCATGCAAGAGGCAGACAAGGCAAGATCCCAATAGAGAATTACTCTATATTAATGTCGTAACTTTGCATATTGCAATGCCTGTATTTTCACTACAGCTGCAAATTACTCTTTTCAGCACTTCCAAATTATTTATCAAAGCAAATAGCAAAAAAATGTGATTTCAAGGGGCTCTGTCCACAATTTAGAAATATCCCCTAAGATTTCCAAGCACTCTGATGAAATTATACTTCTCACTTCAACTTTTTATGGTTGAGTTCATTCCCTTTCATAATTTTAAATATCCATATCTATTTTCATCAAAGTAAGTGTAGCAAACTCAAAGATTGGCTTCACATGTTATCAGCAGCAATTGCTCCCCTATGGCTTTAATGTTATTTCTGTAGTTCTAAAACTTCCTGAAAGAAGATGGTTACAATAGTTGGCATCAGCAGAATAAAAAAGGGCTTATTTCTTCACAAACTACATCAGGAATAAATGAAATGGGAAATATTTCTCAACTGGATACCAGGAGATACTTGCTAAAATCTGTTCATTCATCCATTCTGCAGCACCATTTCAAATTAATTACAACCTGAATAATTTCTGTTAATATCATTATCCATCAGATAATTACAGCACACTTTTCCAATGCAATTTAGGTTCTACAGGAACTTCACCTTTGGGCTAGAGCAAATTTTAATTTATCATTCTCAGATTTGAGATGTGCCTCAGCAGGGCCACCGTGCGATGCCTTCTCGTCGTCGGTGCCATTCACACTTGAAGCTCGGGTGGAAGAGGGTGTTTCACGTCCAGACTCCTGCAGCACAACACACAAACCAACACTGGGTGTCTCCTGCATCTCCTGCAAGACCACAACACCAATTTCTTTGTAATCTTGATCCCACACCACTTGGCTGAGACCTCGGCTCTGCTGGCAGAACAGTGGTAACACACACATACCCTTTTCATCTTGGCTGCAAAGCTGGTCTGTTTAAAAAGAATGAAAAAATTACAATGATACACAAATGGAAGTTTCAAGTGTTCAAAACTTTAAAAAAGTTTTTTTCCCCGATAAGGCTTGTGTTCTTCAAAAGTTGTTTGGTATTTTAAGATAATGAAACAATACAACACACAAAATACAACCAACAAACAAAAATAGTACTGTTCCTACAAAGACATACTATTCACACACTGCTTGGTGCTGACCACCAACAGAGAACAAACAAAGTGAACTACAAAGACCATGACAAAAGTCTTTACAAAATGTGTCCAAAGTCAGCCACTCAGATTGATATTTGTGGGCCCCACAAATGGGGGTGGCTGCAACACTAAAACCATCCAGCAGCTTTTCCTGATCATTCATCTGAATTCCTCTCTGATCAAAATCAGTCTAACCTTCCTCCAAACACTAGCCCAGGCCAGGAACACCTGCTGAGCAGGGCTCACTCTCACCTAAGCAATGCACATGAAAATACAGCCAGCCCTGCAGAGAGCCTGGGACAACACTCGGTTTCTCCAGTTTGCAGGAACCGAGACCTCGCTGGGCACTGGTGGCACCAGGATGCTCCCAGCAGAGGGTTCTGTGCAGATTTACAACACAGGCTTCTTCCAACACCCCTAAACCCCCCTGCTCCCACACCACAGCTGCCCAGGGAACACTGGACACAAAGTCAGGCAAAGCAAATGCCACAGCAGTGGGCTGGACAGATGACAAAGAAGGATATTGATGAATCTCATTTACTGTCTGCTGAAGCACTACACTGACTTCCCAGTGACTCAAACAGTGTTTAACAGTACAAATCAAAGGATGTATAGCTTTGCCAGTTATTAAAAAAGTTGTAACAGCTCAAGGACTGCTGAAAAAATTAGATTTAAATGAAAGTCAAGAGCATGGACGGATGAAAAATATTCCTGTGACAATGCTACTGTCCAGCAGCTGACAATTACCTTCAGCAATCTCCATTTTATATACTTTAAGCTGGCTGCCAGAAGCTGGCACAGTCCATTTGAAAATTTAACTTTAAATTATTTATCCTGTATGTGTACAGGTATTAAAGCTAAATTACAAACCTGTGAATGATTGCTTGAGGTTTCAATTTTCTCTTGAGATCTGTCTCTTGCAAGTTTGGCAGCTTCTTTTACTTCTTGGAACTTCTCTGCAAACTACAAAAAGCATGAAAGATATTTATCAACATGATTTATCATCTATTAAACCATTAAGATTGCTATCTTGCTATGGTATAGATGTCCAAAAGTGAACAACTAATTTTATTAATTTAGAATTTTTGGCAAGAAAAAACATTTTAATTCTTTGGAAGGATGGTTCTTCCAAGAGAAGCGTGGGTGTTTGTAAAAGAGGAACATCTCTACAACTCTGGCCAACCACACTAAAAGCCCATGGAGGAAAAGGAACTGTTGGTGTCTCCTGGTTTGATTGGGTTCTGTTTATTTCCTCCCCCTTCTCTGTTTCCCTTGTGTTGACAGTGTATTAAAGACAAAACTATTAGAGACATATGTTTGGATAAAAATAGTATCAATGTTTTCTGTTCCTAAGAGCAAGTGAATTCAATTAAAGAATGCAAATAAGTTCATCTGCAGGAGGTAAGCAAGGGATTATCAAGACACAGGAAAAAGGAGAAGAAGGTAGATCTCAATGTATGATGGAGTTGTACAAAAACACAGCTTTTCTGCTCTAATTTTCTTATTACTTTCAAAAATAAAGGTAGAAGACTTCAGATAAAGGCCTGGATGCTTCCTGTAAGAGGGATATATCCAACTGAGAGAGGTGAGGAAAGGAAAGATAAAGACGGAAGGTAAGAATCCCAACATCTGTGAGTTGCTGTAGGACATCTGCTCCAAAGCCAGCCTGGCATTTTTAAAATACAAGTATTATCACAGCCAGTCAGGGTTGCAGCGCTTCAAACACTTTAAACATTGTTTAAAATTTTAAGAGGATTTCAAAGATGGAAAAAAAGGTATAATACATAATTTGTTTTTAAAATTGTGATGTATCCACTATAAAAATTGGTAACTTTATCTTTCAGCTAACACAGCTTGCCTGTATTTTTAGAAAGTTGAAATGCTAGAAAGGCAAGACATTTTAGAAGTAAAAATATAAACAGATGTATTTATTGCACAGTTTGTGACAAAGGATTGCCAGTATACCCTTGGATAATTCAGAACATTTATGAAAAAAATGTAAATAAAAGCATGAAAAATCCATCCAAATTTACATTTGAAGAATAGAAAGAAACATCATCCACTTAGTAATCTTGCCTTCTAACTTCAGATTTACAGCAGGTATTTAGCATGCTCTCTCAGTAAAATTTGGACTGTAGAGACTGATTAAAGAAGATTAAACAAATCTTCTCCATTTGGTCTAAAAGAAACCTGGATTTACAGGTGTAACACACACAAATGGCAATTGCCAACACCCACACACACACACCATGGTTACACCCAGGGAGGAGCCCATTCTGGCAGGTGAGTGATGCTGTGGGTGCACCCTGTGGTGTGTGGCAGGGCTGGGGGACGAGGATGGAGCTCTGGGATCAGCTCTCCTGCCCCAGAGCTGACATTGCACATGCAAGGAGCGTGCCCTGGGATGGCAGCACTTCCAGCTGATGGCACTGCAGTCACCACACGCACAAATGCCTTGATTGCCTCTCCAGCACTCCACAGATCGTTAGGAACAACCACATTGCATTCGTGCCTTTAGTGATTTAACTCTTAACTTTACACAAAGCATCTCTCCCGCTGTGACAGAGCAGCTATAACCAGCTGATTATTTCTAAAATATTATATCAACAGTAAGTTCTACATTTGTGTTTCTTGTGGATAGTGTAAGGCTGTTTTGAGTCTGTCTTTTATAATAAATCTTTCTCTTTTATGATAAATCTCTTCATCTTATGTATGAAAAATTTATGAGGGTTCTTCATGGACGATACGAAATATGAACAGACAAAAAGAATTGGAAGTGATCTATCAAATTTTATTTTTGCAGCTATCTTCCTAAAGCACACAGGAGACTGCTGTGAAAAATTATGTGAGCTGGGAAGAAAAGGACATTTTCCCACATTTCCATAATAAAAAATTGCATATGATTGAGCAACGCTAATCTTCAATACTAACCCAATAATGACCTCATTGCATAAACGATATCAGTCATGTCTCTAGCTCACCAACATTTGTATTAAACACATTTGCATTTAGAAAGTGATTGCTGCTCTGAGCGGGGCAGTGCCAGCTCCAGCTCTGCAGCACTCCTTGCACAGGAGCAGAGCAGGAGGTTCTGGAGGCACCCCGAGCTCGAGGCTGTCTGGCAGTGTGGCACAGCCAAATCACCAGGAGAAATCAGATTTCTCTCTAGTAACCAGCTGCTTCTGCCCCACACACAAATGACTGACAATTAATTGGTATCACAAAATCATGCTCCACCTCCAAGGTCTAAGTTGACGTTGAGCCATCAAACCATTACAAAAAAAGCATGTGCTTAATGAATGTCAAATTCCTAATAAAAAGTGTGTTCAGTAAATGAAAACTTGGTAAGTGTGGTCTCAAGGGGCAATGAAAATCTAAATACCCAAAACCAACTACAAGAATTCATCATGTTTCTTCTCCTTAGGTCCACGCTTGCCCTCTGGCAAAGTTCCCAAAATCAGCAAAAAAACCCCCACAAAACCTGGAGTAGGAGAGTTGCCAACTGAATCCCACCCCAGTAATCCATCATGGATTATAGGATGTGCCTTCCCACACCCCAGGACTGTGTGACTATGCTGCAACACAGAGAAGATTTGCTGCCACCAACACTTGTGCAGCCTTTTGGCCAGGCAGCTGCAGCCATGAGCACTGCTTGATTAGGAGTCTTGGCCAGTGAAATTTAATGGGGACTCGAGGATGCTACTGTGCATTGCACAAATTATTTAAAGGCTGTTCAAATCCACAGTCAGTTTGTCACCAGGAGAAATATATATATATATATTCAACTAGACCTCCTTAGCATTTTATACATTAAAAAGCATGATTTTGTAGGCATAAATTTTAAGCTCCTGGTCTGGCATTATATTTTATGTCTCCTACTGACAAATTGTGCCAGTATCAGATGAAACAGCTGCTCCCACCCCAAGCAGGCTCATAAATATTTCATCTTCCCCTGGGATTGCAGAAGGCTGGGTGATGTGACAGCCCCGGGGGAGCAGCGCTGTGCCGTGACCCACAGCACACTCCTGCCTTTCCCGTGGCTCTCCTGCGATGAGCACGGGGCACAGGGGCTCTGTTTACCCCAGAAAGGTCCCAGTGATTTGCTCTGTCCCAGCCAGGGCATGTCCAGCTCTGATGCCAGCTGCACCAGTGGCTGTGCTGTGTGCTGGGGCAGCCTCTGCCCCGAGCTCGCTGCCCTGCAATGCAGTGACTGGCACACAAAATGTGCAGAGAAATAAAGTCCAGGGCCTCCCAGGGGCCAGAGGCAGCTGCTTTATGATGTGCAAAGTCTGGCTTTACTGGGTTTCTCACCCGTGTAAATCCTTGTCCCTGTGCCCTTGGATACCTGCAGCTCCTCACACACAGCACGGCTGCCTCAGAGCACCCTGAAGGAGAGCAGAGATCTCTCTCAACCCCTTGGTGTGCAAAATTCAGCCCTTGGTGTGCAAAATTCAGCACTGCCTGCAGCACCAGCCCTGCCTGCTCACCCCACACACGCTGTCACTTTCTGTGACTCCTGCCTCAGCCTGGCTGAAGCAAGGTTTGAATGATGCCTTGAGACCCCTCTGAGGCACAGGGTGGGGAAAGGAGGGTCAGCAACTCCTGCACAAGGGGAACAGGACCCTGAGCAGGACATCAGCCCTAAGCCCTGGGATTCTCCCAATCAATGTGAATGGTAATTAGGTTACTGGGTCACAGAATGCAGTTTTCATTAATGGCTCATGTTTAATTTGAACTGCTTTTCCCTACAGGTATGGATTAATGCTTTAAGTATCTCAAGAGAAGCAAAGCATTAGAATGAGGCAATATCTTTTATTAGGCCAAGCAATGTACTTAAAAATGCAGGCATTTTTAGGCATGCTAACCTCTTCTCCTGCCTCATTATTTTCCGCTGCTTTCGACGGACATTTTTCAGCTTTATTTGTTTATATTTATTTTAAGCCAGGGCTATTGATCTCTGGTTTAGGGAGGTTTTAGTGTGCCCTTCCAATTCCTGACTAAGCACTTCAATTATTTCCTGTAAAATAGGCAAGCTTTAATTTATATCTTTTATAAGAGTATAATGATATTAATATAAAATGAAACTTGATTTTACTATTCCCAGTACACTTATACAGCTGTAATCTCACTCTCAACTCTGATCTTTCTTACTAATGGCTCAATAATTAAACTGAGAAGCACAGACAATAAAGAAGTATCTTTGTCCCATTGCTTTACATGGTGATAATAAAACAGGTTTTCCTATATTTTTCAGCTAGATAACTGTCAGAGTTTTGGGTTTTTTTCTTTTTTAAAAAATCATCTCAAGCTATTTTTAGGAGTACCCCCTTAAGCTCCCTCTCCATATTCTCTTTCTGCTGATTTGGAAAGCCTTTCATGCAAGTAGAAGGTTGCATTTTGGGCAGTGGGCTCTTCAGCAGATCATGCAGCACAAGCAAATGTACCAAGTGACCTGGGAAGAAACACAGCTGGGGCTGGTGCCCCTGTGCCCACGTGAACAACCCAGGTTATTCACACTGGCTCTAGACTGGCCACGTGAACACTGACGAGCTGATACCACCAATGCATTTCTTCTGAGTGTGTTTGACAAGGTCTGCAGAACATGGTAAAATTTCTCTGATTAGGGTGCAAGGTCCTCCAAATGTACCTGCTGCCTTACTACAGTGAACCCAGTGCCTTATTTCATTATTTACCTCTCTTCTCCTGAGCCAGACCCAGCAGCACCTGCCCCATGTGGCACATGGTGCATGTTCAGCCCCAGTCTGCCACTGAGGCACTCGCGTCATGTTACAGAGGTGTAACTGCAGTAATCCAGGATTAAAAACTACTATCCAAAGGTGCTAATTCTCCCATTCAGTGTTCAAAGGTTGTACTATATCATGTTTATCTGTTACTCCAAAAAATTATTCCCCTAGGTCCATTTTAATCCTCCTCTATTCCCACATATCTTATTAGCTACTGTGAACACCTCTTTGCCCCAGGAATGAAGAAAATGCATGGGTGAAATGAGCAGTCCTGTACATCTGAGTAAGCATCATAAAACATATCCATCTCCAACAACTCAGTTTCAAACCAGCTTTGCACATCATGCCTTTATCATCCCCGAAGAACAGATTCATGCCATGGCAGTTTTATGGGCACCCCAAGTCCAAAAATAATTTGACATATGAAAATTAAAATAACTTTAGGAAACACTTGCAAAAATGCAATTCTCTAGAAATTGCAAAAACTTATTAAGATAGCCTTACTAAAATAAATTCCTATAACAACTCCCTTGATAGGGAAGTCCTTCTAGTGCAGTGCTCTGCCTTTGCTGCTTCAGACACCACAAAAAACACCTTCTTCTCCTTATCCTTTTCTTATTAAAGCACAGGAGAGGACAGCAACCTGAGAGGCTGTGGCATGCCCAAGGACACCCTGCCGAGGTCACTTCTGAAGCCCAGAGCCAAGCAGCCAATGCCTCAGGAGTCAAGTATGTGTGAGATAAGTGGGGCTTTTTACCACATGAACAAACAATCATCTCAGCTGCTTGATAAGCACTTGTCAAGACCACTACTCCAGTGACAGAGGAGTATTTTCAGGTGCTGCTTATTCAGAACAAGAGGCTGCTCTAGCCTTTCCAAGCCTGCTAATGCACCCAGCCCCTAGTCCAGGGAAGTGTTTCATTAATACCAAACTCAGGATGAGGGGCTAATGCAGAGGCAGTTTTGTCAGCAAGCCTGATATCAGCCCTCCCTGGCTACTCATGCCCTGCAGCAGCACTCACTGCCACCCACAGGCAGAGGTAATCCCAGAGATGGTCATTCTGGTAATCCCAGGGATGGTCATTCTGGTAATCCCAGGGATGGTCATTCTGGAATTCCAGGGATAGTAATTCTTGAATTCCAGAGATGGTAATTCTGGTAATTCCAGAGATGGTAATTCTGGTAATTGTAGGGATGATAATTCTGGTAATTCCAGAGATGAGCAACCTGCAGTGCTGAGCAGGACCTGCAGTAACACACAGGTTGGAGATGTGCCAGGCTGCCTTACCAAGAAGCAAGAGAGCCTTTGCAGCCCTGCAGTGAGCCCTGTTACCTCTGGAGATGTGCCAGGCTGCATTTCCAAGGTGCAAACAGCCTTTGCAGCCCTGCAGTGAGCCCTGTTACCTTGGTCAGCTGCTGCTCGGAGGGGAAGCCCAGCCCGAACACGGTGTTGGCTCTGCTGTCAGCCCACTGCCCAAACTTCTGTGATGTTTTGGTGAAGGTCATGTTGGGGGTGATGGTGCTGTTTATGATCACCTGGTCACAGACAGAGCAAAAAAAAAAAAAAAAAGAATTAAAACGTGCAAGTCACATCGGAAATGCATATCCTAGCAACAGTATCATGCAAAGCAATTAGCAGTCTAAATTGGGAAATTGCTGTGTTCAGAAGATTTTTTTTTCCAAAATAAAACAGTTGTTTTCTTGTCTTCATTCTTGCAGGAGTTCAGATGCTTTGTCTTGTTTTTCAAAGTACCATCACTGCCCTGCAGTTAAACGTGGCTGCAGGAACATCACTGAACTCAAAGCAGGGTCAGGAGGCACAGAACTACCCTGCCAGAAATGCAATGCAAAATCCTTTTCTTTGCATCAGGAAGCCACTGCCCCAAGAGTTGCCTGCTTGAGGCCTCCAAGCAGGGCACCCCCAGTAACACCTGAACTCAGACCTGAAGGGCAGAGAGATATTTCTGCATTTTCCCATCTGGCCTCAGGCCTCCACAAGCAGGACGACATATCAGAAGTTTCAAACCAAAGACATATCAGAAGTTGCAAACAAAGCCAAACGATAAAAAACAAGACAAGGAGAAGCTGATAGCTTAACAGGGAGTTTAACTTGGGAGGGTGGTGAAGCACATCACCAGCAATGCATATGCAGCATCAAATCCGGGCCTTAGAACAAATGTTTTGCCTCTTTACACATGTTAACTAATATCTGCTTCATCACCAGCAACCCTGAAAGCTACAGTGGCTCTTGCAATTAAAGAAATAGCCAACAAGAGGAAGGCTGGTGGATGAAGCCTCTGAGGAACTTAGTGGAACAAATATAAAATGTAATCTTGCTAAGAGGAATTTGTCAGTTCATTATCAAAAATCTTAACTTTACTTTCCAGATACATCATTATATTAGTCTGGCGACTTCTTCCCCTGGAAATTAATTCATGTACAATGTTCTTTCTGCTAGCAGAACAAGAGCTTTCTTTAGTAATGCCTACCATCATTTCCAAAATGCAAATTATGCAGTAATTAAGCCCAATCTGTGGGACAGTTTAATTAACATGATCAGGAAGTATCCTGGCAACATCATTTACTGTGTATTCCAAGCAGTTTTTTCCTAAGCTATCATTTACATTTAGCAAAAAGTGTGAATTTTTTGAAAATAAATTTACCAGAGGAAGATCCTTACTTGCTTCCATCCCCTCCCTGACTTCAGACCACTGTGCTGACACTTTCATTTGCTTTCTTAAAAATTGCTCAACTTATTCCCCTCCTTTTGCATCATCACTTTCAAACAAACCCATGATTTTCTGCCATTCGCCACCACTGGAAGTTTCCCCAGAAGGATCAAGACAGAGGAGAGCCAGGTGAGTGCACCCCTGAAAATGTCCTTTGCAGGGGAGAAAACAGAGCAAGAGAGGGGCAGAGGTGACCAGGGGGCTGGAACTGGGTGATCTTGGAGGTCCCTTCTGACCCAAACCCCTCTGTGAACAGTTTTCCTCTCCTTGAGTGGCTGGTGCACAGGAGCAAAGCTGCCCAGGTGTGTCCTCCTCCAGCTAAGTTGTGCCATAGGAACAGCAAACATAAAATCTAAATGTCATTTCAGTAATGTAAATGAAAAGAAAATCAGAGATTTTATGTAGAGGTTTGACAGTGCAAAGGGACTGTGATAATACAAAGATTTCATGGTACAAAGAACAGGAGGAAAAGCTACCACCAGCCCCAAAATTCAGGGTGCTTTCCAGAAGCTTTAAAGAAAGTATGTGTATATATACATATAGCACATACTTTAAAGAAAGCATGTGCTATATGTGTATTTCTGCTTAAAAAAAATCTTACATCAGACAGATGAACCACTTGCAAATGTCTAGCTTCTCAAGGTACAGAATTTATTTTAAAAACTAAAAATTTCCCAGAAATTTCAAGTCATAGAAAGTATTATTTCAGTCCTGCTGTGCTTATCAACTTTGACATCTGGGGGAAAAAATAATAAAGTGACCAGTTTGACTGAAAGGCAAAAGTTTCACTCACTGACAGCTGACCCTGAGTAGAATTAAATTCCTCCATGCCTCCTACAATAATCACTGAGAAAGTACAAACATATTAAAAAAACACACTAAAGTTATCTTTTACAACACAGTTCAGTATTATGAGACATGATAAAAGCAATAATGAAGGCTAAAAACTTTAAACCAAGGAGCACCTTATTGAGCAATGACATGCACTACATTAGCTGAGCACCTTAGAAATTAATTTTTTTCTATGGCCAGTGGAGAGTCCAAGGAAAGGTTGTAGTGAGCACACACCTCTGAGAAACTGACAGTTCATCTGTTAAATTTATAATAGGCTGCTGTTAGTGAAACTGCCTGGAAGCTGTCTCTCCCTTTCCCCTTAAATCCTCCTCTGCCAGTCAGGCACTCCAGAAATGCTGCATTCCTACAGAGAAGTGAAAACCTAAGTAGAAGCTTAGGAGACTAAATCAGAGCTCATGTTTCTGTGAGTTCAGAGGAGAAAGGAGAGAAGTAAAAGGGCACTGTGTTGCTGCAGGCAGGATGAGCCACCAGGCTCTTTTCCATCCCTACCTGCAATCCAGCATGATAATTCTATAAGAAAAGGCCACTCATCAATTCAAATGAGCCCTTATGGAATACTTTCCATTTGGTCCTCATTTGTATAATACACACACAATGAAATTCCAGCTGCAGCATAAAATGGAATAAACTTGTGGACTTTCATCCAGGATAATGGATTCAGAAGACAAACTACTCTCTAATCAGATGCAATCAATCCCTGAAGTGGTTAAAGAGTTCTCCCTAAAGACAAAGGCAAAGAGAAGTATAATATAATAAGCACCTTACAGAATAATAAACCCATTCATCATACTCACTTGTCTACATGTGGTTAAAATAAAATCTGCCTTTGCACTCACCTACATGCAAATGTATCAGATGGCAAACATTCCTGATACACCTGCATGAGCCAAGCAAAATCTCACACTAATTTCACTTCCTCTGGGAGAAAATCAAACCTGAGATGTAAATTTTTATCTAAAGATGACACAGAAGTATGTTCACAGCACAAGGCAGTGCTACCTCACCCAGAAATGACTCCAGACATTTAGGAACACACTGGGTGCATTCATCAGATAAAAGTGAATGCAAATAGGCTGGTGTAGAGCAGAACACTCATGGGCTGAAACACACCCATCCTGCTGCCTTCCCATGGAGAGAAAGTGCCAAATAAATCAAGAAGGAAGAGGTCACAAGACGACCTGAGTGCGTAGAAGGAGAAAAACGTGCTGGCAGCTCCTGCTGCTCATGATGCACGAGCAGAGCCCACAAATGCAGCTGCTGCTTCTTTTAGGGGACACTTGAAGTATCTGGAGGGCTCCACTCCTGCACACCATGCACCACAGCAGTGCACTGAGGGGAAAAGCCCAAGTGGCTCCTGGAAATGCAGTCCCCAGGCTGCTGCCCCGTGCACA
>NW_005054313.1:2832197-2865888 GCF_000277835.1 Geospiza fortis | reverse complement strand
GCAGGAATGGGGCAGCTGGGGCACACACGGGCTCTGCCAGCCTGGCTCCAGTGCCCTCCCTGATCCATCAGCTCTGCCAGCCTGGCTCCAGTGCCCTCCCTGCTCCATCCAGCTCTGCCAGCCTGGCTCCAGTGCCCTCTCTGATCCATCAGCCCTGTCAGGGTCACAGCAGGGAAAAGCTGAGAGAGAGCTCAGCTCCAAGGGGAGGAAAGCAGAGAGTGCAGAGAGCATCAGAGCCAGCCCCCAGGAGGAGGAGGAGGAGGATGGATGGACACACCAGCAGGATCTGCCAGGACACACACCCATGGCCATGCCAGTCAGCCCTGCCACCAGCTTGTCTACTCAGAAAAAGACTGAAATAACAGCTATGAAATAGCTAATAAATGTATTGGCCAATGTATTTTCAAACTGTGTTAAATTAAACCAGAAAAGGACACCTTTTTCTGGGACAAGAGTGCCAGATTAGGAATTATTCCGGAATTTCCCCTTTAAATTCACATCACCTGTTACTCTGAAATAACCACACCTCCAGAAAAGCCACAAGGCTCCAAGCCATAAGATCTACTCCTTAAGACTACACTAAAATCTCCCCATTTCATTTTCACACCTCTGAATATGTGCTTCCAGTTTGCAGCCCTTGTGAAATTTAATTTCCTCAACCCACCAGGCTGCTAATCTTCAGTGAAGATGTATCCCAGTCTAAAAACAGAACTGCAGAAGGAAAGAAGCTGCTAATCCTCTGGCCATAGCTATCACAGGCTCAGCAGGTTCTTCCAGCTCATCAAGTCGACGTGAATCAGAAGGGCTTGTGACACAGGATGTGAGGATGAGGAGTCAGAGGTGGATCTGCAGACAAATTCTTCCTTTATCCTAAATATTCAGCAACACTTCTGTGGAATTAGCCCACCTACAATTCCATGATCTGTATTACACCATCTACCATATTTATTACCTGTGCCTCTAGACAGAATGTAACATCTTTTCACCAGGATGTCACTGGTGATAAACCACTCCTCTCATTTCTAGTCCTAGAAATGAGAAAGTCCTAGAAAGCCCATGTGTACACAAACACACACATTGTTAATCAAGTCAGTGGTAATAAAGGGAAAAAGAGATTCCCTTGCTGAGCCCACCAAGCTGAGTGAAGCCAGGGAAGCACAAAGACACACAAAACCAAGAACAGCAATGTTTTTTGTTCTAGCTTTGCTTTGTCTGCTGCAGCTCTCACCTACATGGCACTTTTCCTGGACAGGCTGAGGGTATGAATAACTACCTTGGGAGCCCTGTAAGTGTACATTAAGAAGAGCACTGAGTTTCTCCACTTTGCTCTTCCTCCTGCCCCACTGCCCTTGGTGCTCAGGAGGGAACTGAGCCCCTGGCACAGCTGGCAGAGCCCCTGCCAGGCCCCTGCTCTGGGTACCTACCCTCCCTCCACCCCTACAGAGCACAGAGCACTGCTGCTGCTTTTCAGGAATTCCTGTTCTACACAGCTAACCAGGACAGCAGCTGTTTCACCCATCACCAGAAAAATCTTCCACTGGCACACCAGGTGCTCCTGCTGGAGGTGGGAGTGGAGAGGAACCACAGAGGCTCCTGCCAAGAGGGAGACACCAGGACATCCTGCAGCCCTTGGCATTTCCCTCCCATCCTGAGCTCCCTTTGCAGAAAAGAGACTCCTTCTATGGGTAAAGCCTCTCGTGTGCTGCTGCTTGTTTAATGGGGAAAAGGACCATTTCCACAGTTGCACAGTGCTTTTCTTCTCTTAAACTGCCTTGCATCCCCAGGATAATTCCATTAATTATGAGGTTCATTTTTAACCCCAAAACCCAACAAATAAAAAAAATTCCCATACAATTTTTGTCCTTCATAAATAGGGATGTAAAAATAGCCCCCCCCACAATAAAAAGACTAATAACTGTTTTTCCTCTGATAAAACACCTCTGTTGCAAAGCCCTCACTAAGAACCTGTCTAAATGTAACAAAAGTGGGTTCATGATTGTGTGAATTCTATTAAGTAAATCTCCTGCTACACCTACTCCACTGCTCTCTTTTTCTTCCCAAGGTAATTAACATCCCTGCAGAGTTGGCTTCCCACCTCCTCCATCCAGTCTAAATCTCTAAAATCTCCTATTTTTGCTTTGACATCTGACTAGATTTTTTTTTTTCCTTTTAGGCACAGCACACACATCCACCCACCCACACGATTCAAAGCACCAGCAGCTGTTTCATGAAGAAAATCTACAGCAAGGGTTTTTAAACCCTCTGGAACAAATTGTTACCCAGGAATTTCATGCAACAATTTACAAAATTTATAAAGCAAGATGCTTGTGTATTATTTTCATATGAGAAATAGAATTCCTAACTTATCACAAAAAGGGAGAAGGATACAGTGGGGATTCTGTTTTGGTTTTTTTCCTAGTGACTAATATTAGTGAGGGAGAAGGCTGCTTTGACTACAATTATAAAACAAAATTTAAAACTTCCCATAGACATATCATATTTACATTTTGGAAGATTTAATATAAGCATATCATCTTTGTGTGCAGCATAAGCACATCCCTAAGTTAATTATTTAAGCACTGATCATTTTTCTGCATTCTTCAAGTTTATGACCACAGCCTCACTGAAGCTGAAGGTCCCTCCTGAAAGGCAGAAATGACACAACCACACAGCATCACTAAAGACTCCTCTGCTCTTTAACAACCCACACACCCCGTGAGTGGTCAGCAATAGGAGAGCTTCAAAATCTGGAAAAACTGTCCCTTGGCATGAGCAATGGCCACGATGGACAGGTACAATGTTTTAGGAGGTAACAGGATGTCCAGGTTTCTGTACACAGACATCCCATGTTTCAATGATCTGTCTGGCATGTTCAGGTTCTCCACATCACACTCAAGCCTGGTGATCACAAACCCCTCTGAGTGGGCCAGCTACTGAAATACTTGCTTTGGCACAGCTTTTCTGACTCATTTTACAGAGAGGTTTTAAAAAGGAAAAATGTACCCGGACCAAAGTTTCCCTACTTGCTGCTAAGTGGTGCAGCAAGAGATCCTTAGCAGGGATTTGTATATTTTCTTTTTAGTGAGTAACAAATTTCATTTCTGCAAAGGTCTTTGCAATCTTGTGGATTCAGCTGCCTGTGGTATCACAGAGCCAGGGACACACACACACACAACACACGTAACAAGCAGAAAAATGAGCCAGACAACAGGAACAAACAGTGGCAGATGTGCCTCTGCTCTTCTGTCAAGGATACAGCTGTTGACAGCACTCCGGTATGTTTTCTCCTAAGCTTACTAACCAGCTTCTGAAGGATTTACTTCCAGAAATAATCCAGGAAATGAACTGAGAATTTTTCACATTTCAAAGTTAATAACTTGGAAAAAGATTAATATAGAAACATTTAAGTGGTATGAGATCTACAGCTCTAGTCTTGAATTTTTTTCTAAACCAGAGCACAACTTCAGGAGATGGTCATGATCTCTGGTTGATTCAATCTCAAGTGACCCACCACGTTTCCTGGCATTTATTTTGCTCCCTTTGTCAGCTTTTGACAAGCTCACTTTTTCATCTGGAATTCTAGGTCTTTTTTGTGCAAACATTTTTAACTTCTCTTTCTATCCTTGGCTCATCTCCACCAGTATTACTAGTTCTGAAATTCCTATTGCAGCTAAGCCCTAACCATTTTTTCTCATCCTCTGAATATTCAAAGACCTGTTCACACAAGTGCACCCAATAAAACCAGTTCCAGCTATCTAAACCTGTCTTAGCCACTGTTGGACAATTCTCCTGCAGACACAACTCCAGGCAATGTCCTTTCCTCCCAGTTATTAAACCTGCACCTCCCCTCAGCCTGAATTTCTGAATAGTTGATAACACCTTAAGCAAACAAAAGATGATGCAAGTGAGCAGTCTCATCCTTGGCTGACAGCTCTGCTTCTCCTTTCTGCTCTATTTCTCCCTCACCAAATTCCAAAGAAAATGTTCTCAACTTTGAATGTTCAGAGAGAAACCAAAACTCAAGCAGCTTTAACCAAGTACAGCCCTAGCACAGACAGCACCAATATTTTCAGACCATCAGAGACTGTTGTTTTCCTTAATTTCATTCACTCTTACTTCCAAGATGTCTTTGAGAGGAGCATGAAGTCCTGGTCTGTGGAGCAGAAGGATCCAGCACATGCCTCAGTGTGCTCACCCCAGATACTGACCCTTGCTAAAATGTCCATTTCCTTTCCTTCTTGAGTCTGTCCTACTCCAGCTCCCCCTAACCCAAACATTCCCATTTTTCCTTGATACTCCACAGGTCCTTTGGAGCAGAGGCTCTGGGCACACCCCACAGCCCCTCCTGCCCTGTCCCCTGGCTGCTGCTGCCCCAGCACTGCCCCAGAGAAGCAATCCCTGCCCAGGAGGCACCAGCATCACCCACTGATGGCAATTTCTCCTACACTGAGAGTTCCCTCTGAATCATCCCAACCGAGGCTAAAAAAAAATCTGGAAGTTGCATCACCACAACTCTAACACCTTTAAATGCAATCAGAAAATAGCTAGTAAAAGTATTAATTATTTACTGCAGGTTGTTTCACTGTCTGAGGGAAGGACAGTTCCAGTGTAGGTTATGCTGGTGGGCTTTGCCTCAGGCCAGGACAGAAGTTCTGCTCTCAGTGTGATCACTGTACAAAAAGAAGGAGAACTTCTCTGCAAAAGCAGCAGCTGCATCTCAGAGAGCAGTTCTATCCACTTTCATTAGTTACAGAACAACATGACCAAAAAGCACCACAAAAAGCAGCCTGAGATTCCTCAAGCATCTTTTACAGAGTCTGTTGTTCAGCACTCCTGGTATCAGAACATTCTCCAGCAGATGAGCATCACTCTCCAGCAAGGCCTGGAAAACCTGAGCCAGGAAAAGCACAAAACACACCTGGTGAGACTGATGAAATGACACCAAATTAATGCAAAGGCTTTGGTTTGGATTAACAGTACATACACACTGATACTATTGCAGTTGTTCTGTCTCTTGTCTATCCTATTCTTTTATATTTTATTACCTATTTGGGGTGGTCCTGTGCAGAGCCAAGAGTTGAAACTGATGAGCCTTGTGGGTCCTTTCTAGCACAGGATATTTTATGATTCTGTGATTACATAATGTATATAGGAAATCACAAAGCCACAACTAATGTTTTTATTTAATAGTCATCTCAGTAGCATAAAAGCAATGAGATGTTTATTGTAACATGCACACAAACTGTGCACACTGGAAGACAGGACTATGCACTAAAACTGCATTTTATACCATATTTTGAGTATAATTTTTATATAGGGCATTAATTAGTTCCATCTGCTGACTCTGGTATCATCTACAGTGCTTAAATTCACATTGAAATTAACCCAAATAGTTAATGAAATAACACACTATGATAAAGGCCCCAAATATGCTTAAATTTTTGTATTACAATAATCAGCCAGACCAGTACTGGAAATCTTCTTTTACAACACATGGACAAGAAGGCACAAATCCTGGATCAGTGAAGCCAGACCTTCAGAGGTGAAAACCTGGACTCCTTTGCACTGGTTTGCCCTCAAGCAGTGCCACCCTCAAGCAGTGTCACATGCTGCCTTTTGAGGAAAGGTCACCAGAGTGTCACATGCTGCCTTTGGATGAAAGGTCCTTCCCAGGCTGGTTCTCAGTGTCAGACATTACAGTAACCCTGAGCTCACACTCCTCCCCTGCCCAATCCATGTTCTGTGGCTGCCACACTTTCTGGGACCACCAGAAAGGATTTCCCACCCAGCCTGGAAGAAACTGAAGGGCAAAAACAGCATGCCAGAAGAAATTTTAATCTCTTGGTGGAAAAAAAACCCCCACTTTGAGAAGATGGAATAAAAAATATTTTATTTTAATCAGATTTTACTAGCAGGGATTCTCTGGAAATCACAGTCCTGCCAGCGCTGCAGTCAGCAAAATAATTTTCAGGGTGAGGAGTGGGACCTCTTGGCATTTGAGCAGGCAAAGGGCAGCTGGCTGGGACTCAGCAGCACCACACTCCTCCAGGGCACAGCACACAGCGCTCCTGACAAGCAAGGGCCAGAAATAAAACTGGGGCAGGCAAAACTAGAAATCAAAGAATCTCCCTCCCTTTGACAAAACACACACAAATATCCTCACCCACACCTTTCATAGCAATTCAGGATTTATCTATAGACATTAAAAGAAAAGCCAACACACCACTTAGTAAGGTCACTTTTAATTTACTTTTACATCCCTTTATCTTTGGCTACCCAAGGCTGTAAAACATCCTTTGTAGTTCCACTACAAAACTATTAAACCTGAAAAATTAGGTAGTTAAAAAAACTTAGGTATTTAAGAAAAAGTAGGCATTTAAAAAACCAAACCAGCCTATATCAGTGCACTTAATTCCTCGGGTGTGGGGTCTGGTGAGCACACACTGACACTCTGATGCCAAGTGAGAAGGCAATATTTTGATTGTTGCTGCCACACATTCTCACAAATCATACCCATGAGGTCCCAGAGGCAGAGTTAAATGCTGCCACACCAACGCAGACCCCTGGTGAGGTATACACTGCCAGAAGCCATTTAGAATTCAGTGCCAAAAAAATTGTAAAATATAAATTACTTGGTAGGGTTTTTTTTTTTTCCTGTGAAAGAGCTGCTATTGGTTTAATGGCTGAATTTACGTCAATGGAAGAAAAAAAAAGAATGAAAATATCTAGTCAGATAAAGGAATTTCATCTGTGGTACCATACCCTGTAATTGTTTTCCTCTGAAAGAAAAGATTCTGAAATCTAAGAGTCACCTTTTGGCAAAATACTCTAGGATATTTTTAACAACTATGCCTTAAAATAATTCCTTTTCCATGGGCAAAGAAAAAGATCTGTTTTGAGCCTCTGAACACATCACTGGAAGAACTCAATTTCCCCTTTGTGTGCTGAGGACACCTGCCTCCAGTCGTGACAAGAAAAGTGTGGTTATAAAGAGGTGGGCAGCTTTTACATTAGGCAGCAATTAGTTCCCTGGGACAGGAACTGAGAAAGCCAGGAATACATCAAATATTAGCAGATTTACCTCCCCAGGTATCTGCTGCCACAGGCTGCTGGGGCTGTGTCCCTGCCAGCTGCATTGTCCCCTGTAAATCACACTGTCCCCTGCACGGATGCCACTTGATCCATCAGCTTCACCACACCACATAATGCACTCTATTCGCTTTGGGGAACACTCTGTGAATACTGATTGGTAACATTTGGCCCATATTCTTATTCTTACTAATTGCAATTTACTTCAGAAACAGACCCACTGATTTTGCTTTCCCAGCACAGCAATTTTTGGTTCTCCCTTCAATACTTTCACACACTTATGCCCAACTTAGCTGCTGATCTCCAATATTCCAGGTAATTATCAGGTAATAAACTCTTAAATGAACTAGTAACTGGGAATGACTGTCAGCTGACTGGTTTGTTCCTCTGAAACACAGTCTTTACTTCTTTATCATGTATTTTCCACAACCACTCTTGCAATGTGGTAATTTTTTAAAGCCTGATTTAAATTTTTTCCTAGTCATCTGTTTAATCATCTCTCAGAGACAACTGGGGACTGGCATCTGTGATGACTCTTGCTGCATCACTTTGCTGCTGCCAGCTCACTGTGTCTCACTATGCACTTTATTGCTGGCTATTAATTTTTAAGCTAGCTTTATGCTCCTTATTAACAGCTCATTTCTCAAAAGAGAAAAATGATGTTGTTGCAATCCCAAGTTTTATAGAAATACAACATGAACATCTGAGAAGAGGGCAGAGGCTTGTTTCTGAGGGATTATATTTCCAGCTCAAATTCCTTTCCCTCTTCTCTATGCTGTTTGGATAACACGTAATTTCAGTTTATAAAAAATAAATAAACCCACCAACCAGGGTACTGTCATGCATTATTCCTGAGGATGACAGAGGTTATTGGTCTGCATAATTTTCATACTGTCAAACTTCCTTTTTGCCTCCAAAAGGCAAGCCAATGTAGGCCACATTTAATGAGGAGCCCTGTGTGTGCCTTTCCCCACACCCTGCACAGCAATTGGGCACTGACACGTTCATGTTCTCCCTGCATCATCACCATATTTTGCCTTCTTTCAACAGGGCTGACTTTTGTCCACAACACTGGGCACTTTCATCTGGTGAAGTCTCTTGGCTGCCTCATTAACTCTGAATCAGTGTGTGCCCTTGCATTTTACCGTATCATTTCCTCCAGCACTCACTTTGCTGCTGTTAGCCTCTAGCTAGAAACTTCTTAAACATGATGAAATTATTTGTTTAACAACATACAAGTCAATTATAAGGCAGTTAAAAGATATACTAATCTATTCCCTTGTTTGGTCATGGCATCTTGGTTAAGATCATGCAGTGCATTCTCATATGGGATCTGTGAAATCTTCTGCTATAAATTGTAAGCTCCTGTCCACAGCACCTGTTTTTCTGTGAAAGACACAGGAACTGGAAGAGCTGCTGTCTTTAGCTTTGCAAACACAAGGAATTAAAGTGGTACAAGCTGTGTGGAATCTAGGGTTTCCTCTCTGCAGGGCTTCATTCCCCAGGTATTTTAATGTGTTTGTTATTGGGATGGGAGAATTTGAAAGAAACCTGGCACCTGCACGTGTGTGCTCTCTCCAGGCTGGCCTGCATATTGAACTCCTGAATACTCCTCTGCAAGGGAAGAGTTAAACTCCCTAGACTTCACTCTGCTTCCTATCTTTGCCTTATTCTCTTTCTATTCCATTTTTCTCACCGCCCCCATGTGCAGCATCCAGACTCTCCTCTCCCTCCCCAAGGGGCAAGGCAGAGGCAGCGTTGCACTGAACTGGGCAGCTCCTCTGCCAGCCAGGCTCACAAACTGAGTTACCAATAAATATTGGTACCTTAAACACCTTTAAACACATGGGCTCAGCAGTTCCCTCAATCCCCACCTTAAAGCCCATTGCTAAATCCTTCTGCTCCCCTCTGCCCTGCACCCCGGGGGTGTGGGGACAAGGGACAAGGAGGAGATGGGGACAGGCTGTGCCTGCTGGGAGAAGAGAGGATGGGACTGAAGGACAGGGCACTGTGGAGGGTCTGGACCTTTGGGGAGAGCAGCAGCTGCCTGAGGAAGCCACTCCTGCAGGATCACAGCCCATCAGGTCAGGGCTGCATCAGGAGGGAAGAACTCATCGGGGTGACACTGCCCAGCCTGCCCCTGCTCACAGCAGAGCTCACAGCAGCTCCAAGCTCCTCCTCACATGGCAGCTCAACACTGCCCAGGGTGACAGGCTGAATGCTGCAAGTCAAGTCAAGCTTATGCAACCAGGTGATGACCAATACATAAGTGAAGTACCCTGTACTCTTGATCACTTGAAAATATTTCTATCATTAGTATGTAATGTCAACATAAGGTAAAAAAAAGAACCCCAAATTAATCCAACATCTTCATAGACGTTGTATTTACCTGAAATTCCTCTGCAAGCCAATGTGAAGCATATATGTTTGTCTAAAATAAACTGTTAGAACAGCCCCTCTGCAGAGCAGACAAGGATAGAGAGTTGCAAGAGATACACATCCTTCATCACTGCCTTCCTTCTAGGGCCAAGTCCCTTCATTTACTTGAGCTTCAGCTTTTCTGTCCTTAAAGCAGACATGACTTATGCCCACAGTGATGCTCTCACATTAATCCATCTGGTATTTGCCAGCACATGGAAGACTGTTCTAATGAGAGGTACAGAAAGCAGGACACCATCATCTGAAGCTGCCTATATTCTTCCTTACAGTTGTACCCAGTTTCATTTTCACCTGGAAAAGTAGGTCAAATCACTAAATAATAGTTTGTTTGAAGGGAAAAATGCAACTTATAACTTCCTTTGGCATAAACACCAGGTTTTGTCCCCCAATTAGCACTCTTCAAATGGACAGGCAGGGCCACAGGACTCTCCAGAGGTGAGCATGAAGGTAACATCTATTCTTGACCTGTTCCTTAATCAGCAAAGATTCAATACAAGAGGAATAATTCATGTGGCCAGCAATTGATTCTTGCTTGGGAAGCCCCAGGGGAGAATTCTAATCATGGCAAGCTCACCTTCTTCTGGGACACACTAAAACAGGGGACAGGGGCAAATGTTCCTTCTGAGTGTCTCCTGAGCAGGTGGCAAAGCAAAGCTCAGGTGCCCAGCTTGTTCTCTGCACACCCTCTGCAGCTCTGGGCAGGACCTCTGGCTGGGGCCATGCGCTGCCCCTGCAGCTCCCCCACCACACACAGTAATTACTTTGTTTTCATTAATTGGTCTTAATGCATGCATGCACAGCCACAAATCCAGCCAGCCACTGCTGTGAGTGCAGCAGCTTTGGCTTGGAAATTGCACTTGCCAGGGCTTGTAAAGCCACCAGCCCACCAGCAGCAGCCCCAGCACAAGGAAATCTGGGGGGCTCAGCTTCCCCCAGCAGGTGCCAGGGCTGTGTGTGCCTGCTGCAAACTGCAGCATTCCTGGGAATGAGCTCACTGGCACAAACAGCTTCCTGATGGGGAGATATTAATGCTGTACTGGTGTCAATGAAACATTACCATCAATTAAAGCAGGCAGTATGGCAGATTTATAAGCCAATATGTAACCAAATATAGCACAGGAGATGTTTGGAAAAACAAGTATGTGAAATAGGCATGACAAATAGAAAAGCTTTATTAAGGGATGATTTCTGTGATCTCTATCTCCCAGAACAGTGATATTTTAACATCCTTATCCAAACAGGAACACAGATAAAAAGGCTGTAAACTCATCTTGTTACCCTGTGGTTTGTGCTCTGACAGAAATGACCGATGATTTTTGTACATGAGCAAAAATGTTTTCATTTATCCCTCTGGCTGGGGTCTGCTAGGGGTAAGTTGTCACCCATCAAGTGACTTTGGAGGGACTAATCAGAGGGATAAATGTGGTTTGTAATAAAAACAGTTGTCTGAGCAACCTATTCAGACCAACTGATTTGGATTCTTACAGCAAATACTTGAGCACACTCTCTGGTAATGCAAAACAAATTAACAAAAAGGGTTGGGGGAAGAGCCTTCATGCCTAACTTGTCACCTAGGCTCATGAACTCCAGTGTTAGTGTTTAAAAAAATTAGGTACTAAATAGTTACTACTTTACTACTAAATTAAGCAGTAAATAGTTCAGCCAGGCAAAAGCAAAAATGCAGCTGACATTTACATTAAAAGCTATAGTCTTCATGCATCTGTCCCATTGTTTCTTTTAAAAAGAACATTTTTATCACCAAAAAGGCCTCAGCCTGACATAGGTGGCTGTTTCAGATACCATGCCACTGACTCAATTTGGACACTTAAAGTTGTCAGCTCACTTATCATGAAGTCAAAGTCATCAGAAATAAAATCAACTAAGCAGGGCAAAATCACTTTTAGGGTGCCCTGTGTTTTTCCAATTATCACTACAAGTCTCCTTGATGGATTATACAAAAAGAGGAGTGTTTATAATATTTGATGAGCCCCAGTGTGTGCTCAGGCAGGGCTGCCATCCCACACTCTGCACAGACATGCACCAGGCACCAGCTCCTACCTTGGCTCCATCCACACTGATTATCCGATAGCTGTTCCTCGTGCTGTCATAGAAGTAGGAAACAGTTACAGCCTGCTTGCTTGCAGGAACCCAGTTCTTCTTCGTGCTGGGGTCAATCTGGAAGACATGGGCTCTGGTGGTGAAGATGGGCTGTTCTCTGGAATAGGGAGGGACAGGAGAAAGGGACGCGTGAGTCTGCGGAAGGTGCGATGCCCCAGCAGCCCAGCCCTGAGCAGGCACGGGGAAGGCACAAGGCAGAGAGCACCTGGCAGTGCCCCAAAAGAAAAGAGAGAGCAGTGACACTGCCCAGCCTCACTCCAGCCTTGAGCACCTTTCCTCGGCACCACTAAGTGACATTCAGCACCCTAAAGGTACTGCCACAGCCCAGGAAACAACTGGCTTCTTTCTCCTCTTGCTAAACGATCTCAGTACCCATCTATTCCTCAAAATACTTATTTCCAGGAAAGGACATTCACATGCATTGTTTCTTTCTTTCCCCATGCACATATTTTGCCAAACCCCCACAGCTGGATTTGCTCCTGCTGCCTTTCCTGTGAAAGCAAACCTCCACAGCTGGATTTGCTCCTGCTGCCTTTCCTGTGAATTGCTACCCACAGCCAGGGCTCCTGTGTGGGTGCACCAAGGACCCCAGTGACATACAGGCATGGGATAATTACTGAAATATTCATCTCTCTCCTCAGAATCCCACTGTTCTGTGGATGTGCATGAAAATTTCATTAGATGCAAACCAGTCAATCAACCTGGGAAGTGAGGGGGGAAAGGAAACAGACCCAAACTCCAGTGTTGATGCAGAAATTGCCTTTTCAGCTTCAGTGGGTGAGGGAACACCCCAACACCCTGTTCCCAAACACCAGCCTTCTCAGATGATGCTTCTCCTCAAGATTTGTGCACACAATGGAGGGGTTTTGATCTACCTTCAATGTGTGACCAAGCAAATCACACAGAGAAGCAAAGACTCAGGACCAAAAGAACCAAATGTGATACATACAAAGTCATCTAGGTTATTAAAAATCAGAATTAAGCCTTTCTTTAATGCCATAAAACTAAATTCACCACCAACCATACCCTTAATCCAAGTTTAGCAGTAGAAGTGAACCACAAAGCAAGCTCTACTGAGTTGTTCTATGCATTTTCATGCTTTTGGTTTTTAAAAGCTACATTATATAATGTTTTATATTAAGTGTACCACTCAATATATTCTTGTCCCATACAAAATATTACATCATAAACAGGTAATTGACAGAATTATGTCAGGATCCAAAACCAATGGTACTACAATGGAGCTACCACCCAGAAATTTCAATTAAAATTGAGGGCAGTAAATTTGCAAATATCAAACAGATGAAGTGATTTAAGAGTACAATTAGCTCGGGAAAGATGGAGTGAACTTGCAAAGCCCAGCAAGGCCTCAGGAGGGAGAAAATGAAAGAGTGGTTTTCTCCTTGCAAGAGTTACACAAAGTTCTGCATTTTTCCAGGGGCTTGCAGGTTTCTGGACAGACAGCTGTGCTGAACCATGTAAAATACTTACTCAAAATAAATTGAAATGACAATGGGACTGTCGTATTACAGCTGTCAAAGAGTAGCATTTGCTTCAGTTCTCCTTTATCAGTAACTTGCTGAAGCCAGCTCTCATTCCACAGGCCAGTATCGATGCCATCCTCAGCTGGGTGGAAAGAAGGGGCAGGTTTCCTCAACATTTTAAATACTTTCCTTATCCATTACACAGGATTAGCATTGTAACACCTACAGAGGCCATGGAGTTTGTCTGTAATAACAAATTCAAGGAGGGGAAGTTTCCCCCAACCTGTTTAATCTCTTTAAAAATGTACATTCCTTAAGTGAAAAATAATTTTGGAATTTTTTCGCCTTTAAAAAGTTCTATCTTTTCAGTTGACTCTACTAAAACCAAGGTAGTACAACCCAATATTGTAGTGTAAATTTTAGTAATTTTCCTCCATAAAAACCTATTCCACAAACAACTTTAATTCTGTTGCATTATCTTAACTACACCAGAAAACCCTGTTAAAACTGTGCCTGGCTGCTCTGCAGCAGGGGCAGTAAGCATATAAAGTAAATCTGGAGACAATAAAAGTAGAAAAGGCAAAGGCCCCACAACTATCTATCTATTTGTTCAGGAACCTTGATTGAAGCTGCTACTGTTGAAACAGGAGCTGTATACATCCATCCAAGTGGATAAATCAATGGATAGTGAAGCTCAGGGCTGCAAATATCCATATTTCCATTCATTCTTTCATTAAGAAGTAAAGGCAAAACTTCTGCCTCTAATCCTATGATTATCAACAACAAAAAAGCCCACCTGCATTTTGTCTTTCTGTGTCACAGTGACAGTGTGCTAGTTGATAAATTGTTAAAAAATAAGACAATGCAATGTGCAAACCTAAACATTTTAAATCATTTAAGGCAGCTGATCTGTTGGCCTTTAGTTGGGACTCAGATTTGGAAGGGCCAGTTGGATGCTCCACATGCCTCTGGTCCTCCTGCCACAGGCACCTCTACAGGCCAGCAAAGCCCCCAGGCTGATTTCTGATGCCCTGAAGAAGAGGGAGCACCCCCAGAACACAACCTCCTGGTTTTCCTGGTGCTGCCTTATCATAATCAAAAAAGAAGATGTGTTTCTGTGGCTGGGTGTGCCCCAAGGAGCCCAAAGAGCCCACAATTCAGCTGGTGCCACCACGTTCCCATACACCATAGCAGGACAGCAAAGCCACCAAACTCCAGACACCCACTGCATCCCAAACCCCTCTGACCACTGAAGCACACACAGGCAACTATGAAACTGTGGCACTCAATTGTCAAGGGAAATGCTAAATTAGGTACTTGCAAAACCCTTCACCATGGCCCTACAACCCTCCAAATTGAGAATGATTATTCTGCCTTACCTGTAACTTTTCTACGTTCAAGAAAGCACTTTAGTGGGAGAGGAGTGACTTCATTTCCCAGGGTCCCTTTCCTTTTCATTTTGTCAGAGATTTATCAGCTTTTATGATAAAACAACAGCAATGCTAACCTGAGACTGCAGAGCACATTCTGCCTGGTTTGAGCCCTGTGAGCTGCTCCTTCTGTGAGCTGCCAGCTTGCCTGGGGAGCAGCAGCACTGCCAGCCGGGCTTGGACCCTCACATGAAGGCAAAGAGAATCTATGAATATTTAAAATCTTATGAATTTTAATCAAAGTTGTTAATGATTGATTAAATACTCTTTAAAAAACCCCAACTGTTTAAAAATCAATTTGACAGTAATATCCACTGCTCAGAGTAAAGCTGCTTGAAAAGTCGAACAGGAAAAGTAGAAAATCATACCTAATAATTCTTTATCTGGTAATATAATTTAAGACAGAAAATACTTTTTCATTATTAAATCTGGCAAGCATGTTTTATAAATATAATTGCAATTTTCAAATCATGGTTTTACACATTTTAGTCGACCTTTAATTTCTGTCCTTGCTTCATAAGAGCAAAATCTCAAGTAAAAAACAACCACTCTCCTCTGTGTCATTAACCTTTTCCAAAGAATTTAAAAGGCAAGCCACAAGATTCTCGAGCTAACTAAGCGCTTCACAGCTGTGTTAGATACAGTATCACTTTCTGGTTAATATACAACCATGCCAAATTTCACAAGTGTGTGACTAGCTGCAAGCCATGTGTTTTGTATCACTCTTCCTAATCAACTGCAATGAGCTCTCACTTAGGAAAAGTTCAAATTATTTAATTCAAATTTCCTTGTTTATCACTTGAATCATGAGCACAACCAGTGATTTAAATCACTTCAGCTGTAAAGAGCCCCTGCTGATGCCAGCCAGCATCCTCTGGGCTGTGGGATGCTGGTGGCCGGGGGAGCTGTGACACAGCCAGCTCCAGCTGGTGGCACCCGGGACAGCCAGGGATGCTGGATCCCTGTGTGGGGCCATGAGGAGCCAGCTCCAGCCCAGGCACTGCTCAGTGAACACTTCTGTACTGCAGCAATCCTTTCTGCTAGTAAATAAAGCAAATAAAGCTCCCGTGGGTGCCTGTGGGATCAGCCCCCAGACACGTTTAAATGCACCAAGTGGATGCACTGGCCATGAAGTAACTGGGACAAAATCATTTCTGTAGGATCTGGAGCATCAACTATATTTGTGACAGGAGCTCTGGTACTCCACTGGAGGCAAAACCACTAATTACACATTTTTTAAAACTTTCACTAGCAGATCACGTAACATTTCTGGGATAAGGATTTCTAGTTTACAGCACAGGATTATTTGTGCTGTCTCCCCACTAACTGTAGACAACTTTGCATTAACTGTCTAATTGCAATAAAAATATTTTTTAAAAGCACGTGTCTTCACAGATCTGCCATTTGGTGGAGGATGCAGATGCCTGCAGAGATTTTGGAATGTGGTGCTTCCTGCTGCAGCCCAGCATCATGCACACGATGAGTTTATCATACCTGACAGTGCCAGCAGATCTGCAGTGATTTGCTGTAACAAGTATTAGATAATGAGGATCTCCCAAGAAAAAAGAGTAGATGCAAATGCAAAATCCTACTTTGTGATATATCCCCCATCACTGGTCACAATACAAAAATCTGTATTTGCTAAACACATGATAAAATTGGTGCCAATAGTTATTTGGATTGAACATTGCTACTACTGCCTATACTGAAAATTAATCCTCTATGTACATATATTGTAGTTTGGAGTGCCATTTGTATTTATTCAGATCATGGATGGAAATTTTTCTCCTATTTGAAATACTCATCTTGATGAAAGTCCAGGCCAGCTACGATGCCTAAAAATTACCTGTGAAAATAGTTAATCTATTAACTCTACTCGCTTGTGTATACACACACATCTCAAACTTTGAAAAACAACCAGCCCCTCTCCCCAAAACACCAAAATCAAAAAAAGGCAGGGCTGTGATGAAGACAGAGCTGCTGTGGGGAGAAGCTGCAGTTCATGGTGTCACACACAGCAATTACCACAGTGGCTGCAGTTTATACACAATATTAATATTTGCTCCAAGCCAAAATTAGAGTTCATTATCCTCCAACCTGTTACCTCTGTGCATTCAACACTTGTGCCATCTTGGATCAAATCTTTTCAGAAAAAAGGAACCACACAAATGAGTTTCTCAATGATGACCAAGGATGAAGTTGAAGGACCCCCTCTGACCTCACTGCACACACTCCAGGCAAGACAAGCATGCCCCTGTGCTACAAACCCAGCAAATTCAGCTGTCTCAGCCCAGTGCCTGACATCCTGGCACCTCAACACCCATCAGTGCCAGCTCATGGCCTGGGCCCACCCAGCACGGGCAGCACACAGAGCTGGGGAGAGGCAGACACTAAATCTGAGCCATTTTGGGATGTGGTAGCAGCAGACTGGCAAAAGGAGAGCAGGCAGTTCATTCCCTTCCCAAATGCCATATGCCAATGAATCCAGGTCACTCAGATCCCATCAGCTGCCACAGGCAGGTTTGGTGCTGGCTGCCAGGGCACAGCACAGCAATGAGAGCCTGCTTCAACTTGCAAGGGTGCAAAACCCAGCACGAGGAGAGCAGGTGGGTAATGGCTCCATTTTACACCTGAGGAAACAGCCTGGGAGAGTGAGATGGCATCCCAGGATAACAGAGCCACCAGCAAGCCTGGAAATAGAATCCATCACCTCCCCTCCTCTCTGCAGCTCTGCTCTCACTGCCATTGCAGGGCAGTTTATACCACATCTACCCAGGGCAGTTTTTGGCTATGTGAATTCAAAAGGCTAAATCAACAGCTGAATATTCCCCACCCAACAAAACAGAATAATAGTCTGTCCAGAGCAGAGAGAAGCTCTCAGGGCATTTGACAGCTGCTCCTCCACACTGTGCAGGAAGGTGGGATGGGCGCCTGCAAAGCACCAGCCTGCAGCTGCCATTGCTCCTGCTGTGCAAACAATCCTTCCTCCTCCTCCTCTTCCTCCTCACACTTATTTCCACAGCAAAAACGACTTGTAAGGATGGAGACATAACCCTGAGCAGTACAGGGCTGAGAGAGAGGGAGGATTTACTATCAGTTGTAAATGGGGATGGGAGAACTGGCAGTTGCACCCGGGTTTTGCTGCTCTTTATTCTCTGTATAAAAAAAAAAACCCAAAAATCATGCAGGCACCTCTGAAAGTGCCATTGTCAGTACCTGCCAGTCAAGCCCTGTGCTCCCAGGTGGAATTCCCTCCCAAAGTGGTGGAAGGTACAGGGAATGACTTCTGGAAAACCCTGGCTGCTGGGACAAAAATTACACTGCCCCTAAAAGAGATAGAACGAGAAACAAACAGCTATTTTAAAAATAAAATTTACTCAAATTTTCAGTCTTCTTTTCAGTCTTGAAATCCCTGTTTTCCAGGCAGACCAAGCTCCTCATGATGTGGCTGAAGTGCTGAATCTGGCAGCAGTGTTAATCAAGAGCAAGGTCATACAACTCGTTCAAATATCCAGTCATGATTCTCTTGTGCCCACTTGATATTAAATTTGATATCAACTCACCTGCAGAAATATATGAAATCTGTGCAAAAAATCCATTTTTTTAGCTCCCTTCATTTACAGGCATTATTATTTCAACAGAATATAATTAGCAAAAGTGCTTCTTGCATTTTTAGGGAACATAATAGTTCCAGTTACTTAGACAAAAAAAATTAGAATAAAAGTAGCTAGCTAAAGAATTGTCTGTTAAAAGCACAGACATCAATTAAACTCATTTTTGATTTGCAGCTCAGTAAATCCAAAAAGAACAAATCTTCAGGAAAAAAGCTCTCAGTATGAAAATCATTGTAACATCTGTGAGGTCTCACAACACCACTGCGCCTTTACCAAGCCAATATCTAAATTAAAAGGCTTAACTTGGGCACTGAGGAAGCTCACACTTTATTTTGGGATCATCTCCAGAGGTCTATTAACCTTTCAAGACACTGTGAATAAACACTCATACACAAGTGACAGAAACTGAGAGGACACTGAACGAATCCTCCATAGGTAAGGTTACTTATTGGAAAAAACCAAGTTGAGGCACATGTGTATGAATCTGGTGGTGTAACTGATCATTTCAGAGTTTTTTTAAGAGAAGACAATTAAAGGGGATCCACAAATCTGCCCCTCAGTAATGTTACCACCGTCCCATTTGCAAAGGTGTGAATTCAAGCTCTGCAAATAGGAAAAAATACTTGTACTCTGTGTACAGGCAGCACCTCTCCCACCCATGTGCCAAAGGAAGCTGGATCAGCACGTGAACAGTCCCCAGAGCCATCCTATTTCTCTGGATTGGTTAAAAATTACATCCTCTGCATTCACCCCAGCTCCAGTGGAGTTCATGCTTTCAGCACAGCCTCCTCTGCAGCACAATGTTGGCATTGTAATATCTCAGGGAGAAATGCCATTGTAAATTGCAAGTGTAAACCCTGGAGTGGAGAGAGCAGGTCTCAGGAGCACATTCCCTCCCTTCCCTGCAGTCTCTGCCCTGGCACAGACCAAGGGCACAAGGGGATGGCCCAGATGCCCAGCTCTGGATCATGGCATGTCTGCATGCACCCCAGGCAGCTGGCCTCTGGAAGGAACTTATTTTGCCTTTATAAACAAGCAGAAAATTCCTTTAATGCAGTAGTGGAATCTTTATTACTACTTTTAATCCTTTGTACTTCTGCATGGCAGGGGGCTCAGGGTACTTTGAGGTTGTATGGGCTATTTCATGTCTGTTTACAAAATGAAGAGAGCAAACGTCAGAGGATATATGATCAAAACACACCATACCTACAAAGAGAAGACTGGAGTGAAAGACCACGTGTGTGCATGCAAAACCCACTGACACCACCAGGGCAGCATCTTTATGACTTTTTTCCCCTCCCATGCCATAGGAATTTGCATGGCTGATGAGGATATCTTCACACAAAGCAATCTGAAAAGCTGATTTCAATCAGTGGCATAATCAAAGCCTCAGTATTGCAAAATAATATGATTAAACACTCCATTATTTCAAACAGCACAGCACTAAGCAAATCCTTGGAGGGGAGTGCTTTTGTGCACTAATCCATGCATGTAATTATTGATATGCTTTCCCATGCCCCATTCAAATGCTCTCCCCTGAGGCTTTTCTTCCACTTACACTAGGGGAGGAAAAAAAAAAGCCAATCAGTTCAGTTTAAAGAACAAGTTGTATAACTCTTTTTGATCTGCTGCCTGAAGGATCAAATAAGGAATTCCACCCGCTGTAAGGTCAGCAGCAAACGATAGGGCTCTGCTTGCCCTGGTGGCCACCACCACGTGCCAGCAGCAGGGGCAGGACAGGGCTGTGCCCTGTGCTGGGACACGCTGCCACCCAGGGCACCTCAGCTCTGAGCACTCCATGAGACTGCAAGGAAAAGGGTGCCAACAGATGGCTTAATACAAGGCTGCACGGCTTTAATGGAACTTAAGGATGTAAAAATTAAAAGCAATTAAAGGCTAAGCAATTTGCTCAGCGAGAGATTAGAAGGATGCAAAGCAATGCCCACACTGGGTTTTCAGTGCAGGTGTTGACTTGCCTGCGCTGAGAACAACACCAGGCTGGCAACAGCACTGCCACGTTTAAATGGGTTTGGTCTCACCAGCCTCCTTCTAGAGCAGATCATCCAGAAGACAGAAAAATCACCAAGTGTGGTCAAGAGCACCAAAGGACTGTATTAAAACCAGGAAAGAGAGGTTCCAGTGCAAGCACAGCCCCTGTGCTCACAGGGACCCCACAGCAAGGTGCTGGGCACAAAGAGGCACAGCCAGAGCCAGCCCCAGTCCCTGCTCACTGCAGCTTACATCAGACAAGCTGAAAAGAAGCAGATTCCCATTTTCTGGTGATTTCAATAGACTAACAGAATTGTCAGGCAGAGTGCTTTGGTTGCTGCTTGCACACAGGCTGCAGCTCTCTCAGGAACTGGGGGACACAGCTCCTGGCACTGTGGATTTCCTAGCAGCCAATAAGGGAACAGAATGACACATTTCTTCTGCTGCAAGTTAAAAATACAAAGGAAATTTCAAACATTTAGAAGCTAACATTATTCACTTTGATCTTTAAAAATATAACACCATCTGTAGCCGTCAGATTTACAGTACAGATCTCAGATATGTACATTATTTGTTGGTATAAAAAAGCTGTCAGCAGCCCTGGTGCAAAAGTGAGGATCCTCTGGCAATCTCCTGAGTTTCAGAGAGAACTACTAACCTGAAAAACTCAACCATCAGGTTATTCATGCGTAATACAGGATCTACAAAACAAAAAAAACACCACTTCTCTTGCCACAAACCACACAAAACTAAATCCCTGCAATCTGCTTGCACTGCAAAGTGCAATATATTTGCAAATATCTATTTGCAGGTGATATTGGGGGGAACTTACCCCAGACCTTCCTGAACCTCAACAACCACCAGTTTCTGATCCCCATAGACCTGTTCCCTGGCACTTCTGATTTCTGCAGGTCAATGCCAATGCATAACCTTGTAGGTTATGCAAAGGTTATACAAAATGTGAGGTATGAAAGGATCTAATTTCAAGTATCAGCATTCTTCATGTTATGCAGGTCCCACAACTACAGATAAAAAGCAAATACAACAAAAAATTATATTTTCCTGTCAGCAGAGTCTCAAAAATTAGTGTGGGCTGGCTGAAAATTTGTAGAATAAACAAAACATAGCACATATGCCTTTTATAAACTTATTATGCAAGATGAGTTTGGGTAATATGCAAAACCAAATAAAACATTCAAATTATTTTCTTGACATGCATTAGCTATTCCAGATTTAACCCCGGTTTTAAGGAGGTGACAGTCCTGAGGGGCCAGGCTAGGACACAGGCCAGGGGAGAGATTGGCAAGAGCAGTCAAAAGTCAGAACTCTTTAAATGTCAGCTCATTAATAGTTTTAAAACCAAAAGGCCTTGACCTTTTAAAAAAATATATTCACTCTGCTGAAAAACTCTCTTCTCGCTTTTCTGAAGGCAAACAAGAAACCCTGGAAATTAATTCTTACCTGTATGATGCTAATGATGACTTTTCTCATGTTTGTAGAATTCAGCTTTTTGTGCCTCAGAAATTAATACAACAAGAGAGGACATAATTTTTTTTTTGCCTGTGATATACTCCGTCCTGCTGGTATTTTTTGATTGAAAGACTGCACTTAAATCTGGCTTTGCCTTATGAAATTAAGGTCTACTAGACATTAAAAAAATCCAATTAGTGCTACAAAAATTAAGGCATACCATTTCCTCAGTCTCATTTACACTAATATAGACTTTTTTCCTTTCTGTCAAGGGTGAAGGACACAGCTGAATGATGGGTTTTTTTCCATCTCATTTATATATTGATGTAATAAGGGCAGACAGGTAGGCCTATGCAAGTGCTGATTCTGTCAGCAGCCCAAGTTGCCAGGACTGTGAATATTGTCACTTATAGATTGATAAATGGACTACATGGACTAATTGTATTCCAGCGTCTCTGGGCAGATGGCAAATCTTACAGCCATATGGTGATTATTTCCACTGAGCTGAAAGTATATTAACACTTACCAAATGTTTAAAATGATGAGGTGATCTAAAATAATTTTTCTGTGAATGTGGATAAAGACAAAGGGCCGGCAGGGCGGGCAGGCTGGGGCTGGGCTCCCTCCCAGGGCTCCAGGGGATATTGATGGAGCTGGCTGTGTGCTGGCCCAGGGCTCGGGGAGCACAGGGTGCTCATTTCAGCTGCTCTGCATAGCCCCAGATCAGTGCCACTCTCTGCCAGCACTGAGACATGCACTCTTCCTTTTCCTGGTACTTCTCATTCCTTCTCTTCCCTCCGACTGAAGAGATTCTGAAGTTATTGTCCCACTTTTAAAGGCAGCCACATAGCCAGCCCTGCTCCCTGAAAATCCAGTGGAGGACTGCCCAAACCCTGAACACAGGATCTCTGGAGCAGGACTGACTCAGCAATGGGCACCTGCAGCCCAAAAAGCCAACCATGTTCTGGGTCATCCCAAGAACAGGTCACAGGAGGTGATCCTGCCCCTCTCCCTGCTCTTGTGAGACCCACCTGGACTATTGCATCCAGGTCTGGGTCCCCCAGTGTAAGAAGGATGTGAAGCTGTTGGAGTGAGCCCAGAGGAGGACACACAGATGATGAGAGGGATGGAGAGCCTCTCATCTGGAGACAGACTGGAAGAGTTCAGTTTTCACCCTTTCAGTACCTAAAGGGCTGCAAAAGAGCTGGAGAAGGATTTTTTACAAAGACATGTAGTGAAAGAACAAGGGGGAATGGCTTTAAACAGAAAGAGGACAAGTTTAGATGGGATAGGGAGAAATTCTTCCCTGTGAGGATGCTGAGGCACTGGCATAGGCTGCCCAGAGAGGTTGTGGCTGCCCCATCCCTGAAAGTGTTCAAGGCCAGGCTGGACGAGGCTTTGAGCAACCTTGTCTAGGGGGAGGTGTCCCTACAGGCTAGGACCAGATGATCATTAGAGCACCTTCCAACCCAAACCATTCTGTGATTATACATGCACTAAATGCATTTTGCTATCCCCGTGTGTGCTCCCAAAATTGAAATCAACTGAGAGGGGACAGAACCACGCCCCAGCAATGCTGTGAAACAAACCAAAGCAGCTGAGCAGTGACCAGAGGCTCACCCTGCTCACTGCCAACCATTACCCCATAACAAAGTTCTGCAGTGCTGCCTCAGTGTGTTCCCAGCTGCCCGTGGAACACACCAGGCTGCTACACATCCCTTTATGAGCTATGAATCCACCCCTCAGAACAATGGGAGAATACACACAGGAGACCTGATCCTCTCCTGCTCTGAGTTACTGCTTATTTATACCAAACAAATGCAAGCAAAATCAGCTCAAATTCTCCACAGATGTTTATGCTGGAATAATAAACCCATATCACACAAGTTAAATGATTTTTTGCTTTGCTTCCAGAACAAAATTCTGAACATTTGTTTGTTTTAAAATAGGATTGAAAATAATGTTTTGTGTTCTGCAGTAATTTGTTTTGCATGCACTTTGATGATAGGAAAGTCCTTGCTAGTGGAAACACCACCTCCCTTGCTGGGGGTAAAAAAAGTTCACGTATCAGTTTTCCCTATTTGCCATAAGTAAAACACAGCAAGTCAAGAGCTGGAAACTGCACTCTTCACAGTCCCTGTGATCTAAAATTAATGCCTGGTGTTGGTATGCAGAATGGATCAAGTACTTGCTCACCCACTGAGGACAAGGTGCCAACTGTTGAGAAATTCTTACTATGCTTTTCACACATTCACACTTTAGCACCCGAAGTATTAAACGGACTTCGTTTTTAAGGCCTCTTTCACAGGTCTCACTAAACACAGGATTTTTTAAGGAAGCTTTACTACCCCTGAAGGCGGCAAAAGAATGTATCAGTTGCCCATTTCCCCCTGTACAACACAGACCAGCCCTGTGTTTTTCCATGTGCCTCCCTGCCAGCACTGACCCGGGCCTGGAGCTGCTGCCACCCTGGGCTCCGGCCAGGCTGTCCCCCCAGGCAGCAGCTCCAACCTCACTACAGGGCAAGGAGAAGTACCAAAAAGGAGATGGAAAAAGAAGAGAAAGAGGGAAAATTAACTTAATTCCAAGATGCAAAGTCTAGACTCACAGAAATCAGCTGTTCTTTAGTGGAATAACAGCACTGAACTATCCCAAACTGCTCCCAGCAGCTGTGTGTCTGTTTTATCTTCTGGCCAATAATTCAGAGGTCATCCTGCAAAGCAGCTGATGAGCATAAACTCTTTCCAGTACAACCTCGCGTCACTTGTGCTAATTTAACAGTTATTGGGAAGGGTGCTGGAGATCACTGCAATATTACTTTGGTATTTCACAAGAGAAGCTGTACAGAGTTGCACAATATTACTCTCCCTCCAAAGGACAAGGATGCCAATTCATAAGGCAGGGAGGAAAGACCAAGCAGGCAATGCAAAGTGGATTAGATATTTTGATTCCTTTCCAAACTCTAAGCTTAAAATATAAAAAACTTTGGCAACTTCTCCCCCATAGAATTTGAAATGCTAATTTCTAACTCAATGGAGAAAAGTTTTCGCAAAGATCTGAACAATATGTATGCAGGATTATTACTCTGCGGCTCAAAAATTCAGAGCAGACCTTCCCTGTGGAGGGAAAAGCAGGTAACCACAACCACAGGAGAGGTGTTTAGTCCAGGCCTAGGTCCAGCTGATGAAGGAAGCTGTCCCTGCAGCTCTCTGCAAAACCACAGGCTCTGCAGAAAAGTCTGGGGAGGAAAAGCAGGGCGAGAGAGATTGCTGGAGAGCCAGGCTGCACAGCACCACGTCCTTGAAAGCTGATGCATCTCCCATAATGTGCAATTTCGAAGGTCTCAGAAAACACATGTTCAGAACCTTCTGTCTGGGGAAAGTCTTGGAGGATCACATGGAAACTTTAAAGATATTATTTGTCCTTTGGAGCTCTCAAAAGACAAAGAGGAATTTCGCGTTGTGCACAAACACCCACTTTCCTGCTCCAAAGCACAAGGGAAGGTGAGAGAGGCACAGAGGGGAAAGAAAAGTTCCCCAGGGAAACATGGACACAGACACACTTCTGGATCTGCCTGGGAGATGAGCAGCTTCCCATCTATTCCAAATAATTCCTAAACCAACAATTCCCTCACTGGAGCGTGGGATCTGGTCCTTGTTCACAGCTATTGTGTTTCATTGTAACTGAGATTACAGACTTGAGCTTTCAACTCCATCCCCTTGAATTTGGGTGGGTGTAGTGAAGTGACAGATCCCTGTTCTCAATCAAGCCAATTTCTGTTCTTCTTTAAAAGGACCATAAACCAAATTAGATGGGGTTTATGAATGAGCATTTTTAGAAGACACTAAATACAAGTTTATGAGGAACACCTCTATAAACAACAGGCAACAGAAAATTATCTGTCTCCTGTAATGGACTATGCAAGCGACAAACAGCTGTCAAACATAAAATAATCATTTCTCATTCACCTGTGTGCTGTAAAGTTTTAGGCTACTAAATCCCCTTCATTATTTCATAAAAGAATAAATTCGTCCCTATCACAGCTGGAGGAGGGGGGATTATTATGACAATCACTGAATTTAAAATGAACTGTGTACAAAAGATACTTTTGTCTCCTTCTTGTGCACCCAAGGGCAGGAGTTGTGCCCTTCTGTACACTGTGCCCCTGAGCACTGCCCACTTTCTGTCCTGGCTGGGCAGAAACCTCCTGGCAAGTTAGGGAGGAGTATTTCAGCCTTGGGGTTTTTTATCAGGGGTTTGGACCACATGAGGGTGTAAGAAGAAGGGCTTTACCTGGAAGGGCTTAGGTACATCCTATGTACAGACCACACAAGACACAGATTCAGCACAAGTAATATTAAGAGAGGAAAGAAAAAAAAAAACTGAAAAAAGAGAACTGCAGATATACTATGTTAGTGTTTAAGAGAGTGGGTGAAGTGGCTAGATCTCCTCCTTTGTATAAAGGTGGAAGGAGGTTAAACTGACCACCTAGTGGCTCTCAAGTTATGAAATGCCACTTCCACATCAGGACATGCTACACAGTGGAAGAATAATCCACAGTGACAGCTCTGGGGGAAAGTTAAGCTAATGGGGACTGACGACATCACCTTCAGGATTGGCATCACATCATCCTGCATGCCAGAAACTGCTCCATCCCAAAAGGCAGGATCCTCCAAGGGCCACTGTCATCAGCTCTGCAAGCCAAACCTGCCACTTGGAGGCATGGAACAAGTTTTAAATCTGTAATTCATCAAACTAACTCCTCTATGTGATTTGTAGGACTTGGGGTGGTTGGGTGACACAGGGACAACTGCACTGCTGCCATCTTTGCACCAGTGTCTGAACTACCCACCAGAACAGAGCTCATCTTTAGACACCACCATCTGTGAAATAACTGATAAAAAGGTGTCAGACTCTCCCCACATGTCCCACGCATCCTCCAAGCAGCCCTGAGTGCTGCCAGGGGACATTCTGCACTTCTCATCTCAAAGAACTTCTCCCTCTTTTATCAAATGCTCTTATTAAACATTTTCAATATCACAAAACATTGTATGTTCCCACAAACAATTGCAGAGAGACATTTCAGATGTGTGCCACAGGTTCATAGTGGGAAGCTGCAGTACAGAAGCCTGATAAAACCAGGGAGTGAAACAAAGGCAACAATGAAGTGTTGCTGTTCCAGATTGCAGAGCAACTCCCAACAGCAGAGAACCTGAGTCAGTCATTGCAACTCAATTAATATGAGGGGAGACTGCACCTTGAAGTACTACCTTTCTAAAGGAAAAGCTTTGAGTACTCCCCAGCTCTGGCTACACTGTCCTTCTTCCAGGGATGAAACAATAAGTAATTGAACACTAAAAATAAAATGCTCACACCTCCACAAATAAAATTAAGGTTTCCCCTCAGAGCCAAGCAAGATTAAAATTTTGTATTTTTTCCCCCCAAGAAATACAATGGTTCCATATCTGAGGAGAATCTACTGCAAAGCATTAAGCAAACAACAAGTATTTATTCAGTAAGCACTCATAGAGCACCATTTCACATTTCCACAAGAAAGGAGCCTCAGTACAAGCAGAAGCAGCTTTAGGAAAAAAAAACATTTTACAAGCCAGCTACGCATTTTTAAATGTATTCCACAGAGGCCTTTGCTGTCTTGCTGCACTGAGGTACTAAACATTGCCTGATAAGAATGCAGTTGCAGGATTATTATTATTATTATAATGAAAATGCTAATGGGGAACAACTCTGGCAGCTCTGGAGGGCTCTCCCAGGCCTCTTGATGCACAGGCAGAAAAGTGCAACTTCTACAGAAATTTTCTTTCTGACTTGCAGAAGGGTTGAGTTTCTAAATCCTGTAGGCTGCAGTGAAACTCCCAGATGGAAAGGAAACAGTTTGTCCCTTCAGGAATTCTTACAATCTTGCATTTTGATAAGCCACGTCAAACAAATAAAATCAGATCAGTGCATGGAGGAGGCAGGAAAGGAGGACACGGTGCCTCTGAAGGGAACAGGTCTGCACAGCAAGCAGCACTCACGCTGCTCACACCTCCATCACCCTCCTTTCCTCGTTCCCCTGTCTCAAATCCGCACACTCTCGCTCCATGACAAAGCCCCGGTTGTTTTGCAGCTAGAGCTCTTGCTAGCCCTCATACTGAAGCCCACAAATGCAGCACACCTACACAGCAGAGGCTCCTGCTCCCCTGTGAGTCATTAGGCAGCCTGTCCCGCCTGCTGATGTCAGCCAGCACCATCCCTCCCTTCTAAACAAATCCTGAAACGCCTCGAGCATCCATTCTTTAAAAATATTATCTTCATTTTCATCCTGACCCCAGTGGCAATTACCATTAGGAAGCGATTGCCAGTGATGCAGAGGGTCCAAGAGCTGCCACGTCAATGAGGAGTGAGCAGCAGCTCCTGGTGTCACACATGAGCTCAGCACCGAGCCGGCAGCAGCGGCACATCCCTCTCACAAACAGGCACAGAGCAGCCAGCATGTGTCACCAAAAATACAATCAAAGATCAACTGCATCATCCAATCTCATCTTGTACATTTTGCATGAGTGTGTATTACACAAGCCCTACTCACACCAGGCCCAACCTGTGCTGGGGGCTGCGTGGCTGTGACAGCAACCTTCCCAGGCACTAATTGTCTATTCCTGCCTAATTGCTCTTGCCATCAAAAGGGCTTCTTTAAAACTGAAACACTTCCTGTCTTCGTTTGAAGGCAATGCCCTCGTCACATTCTGAGGTTTAAGAACAGGATCATCAGCTATTTACAGTGCACAGTTATCAGAGAAACATAGTTGAAATACGTTCCTCGGAGCACATTTACATCCTAAAGAGCCATGACCAAATCACAGGATAAACAAGTCACACGCTGTCTTTGCAGTGCACAGAGTGCAGAAGGCGATGGAGAGCATTCAAGGTGAAAGCAGACAGAGATTTGGCCATGTAGCAACCTTGAGGAATGAGGATTTCCCACTCTGCACACACCCTATCACAAAGTCAACAGGAAAACCAACAGCTGATTCAAAATGCTTACGCCTCAGTCCCTCAGTGTACGTTCATGGGTGAGGCTATTTATCTTAGGCACTGCAATAACAGAGCCAAATGAATGAATACAACGAATACACAGCACTGCAGAAAATCTAGATGCAAAACCAGGCTGATTCCCTTGCTCTTGGGTTCTCAGCAAACTCACTGTCCTCTGCCTGGTTCATGCTGGGAATATGTTTGAACAGTTTGAAACACTTGATCACATCCTGGATCAGTTAAAAAAGTTTCAGTTTAAAGGAACTGAACATCAAATAATTCTTTTTAACATTTAAAAAGAATGTTTTGATTTAAAAAGAATTTCAATTATGTCTTTGTTATCAGGAGACCTACTCACCATTCTCTTTTGAAATAGAAAGAAGGGCTTGAGGGACATCCCAGCTTTGTGGAGAATATTTTATTTATAAGATTTTTCTCAAGTGATAATTAAATTAACAGTGGTAATTAATTAGGTTAGTAGCTGAAAGCAACGCAACTATGATGACTTTCGGCACCAAGTTTTCTTTCTGTCCACTTTTTCTACAGCAGAGTCTACATGAGCAAATGTCTGAGAAATTTACAGCAGAATGCTCAAACTAGTTGTGGTACTGGCAAATTTCTCCTCTCGTAATTTGGTGAATTTATCTGTAGCAGACCTCATAAATTCAGTTTCATGCATGTGTCTGCAGTGCTGTGAATCCTCACATACTTGTGAGAGGTGAAGTCACTTGGACAAAACAGTTACAGGTTTGTTCACTCACCTGAATACAGCCACACCAAAACTCAAAACACCCACAAATCATTATAAGGCCCTGGCTATTAGGTCCTTTCTTTTCTCTTCCACCCACCCCACCAAGCTCCCTGCCTCTCTAACCTCACATAAATGAGTTTAACATAAGCAAGGTACTACACACTGTTGAGGTCAATGGAGTTTCCCCATTGTTTCAGTGAACCCAAATACTGCTCCAGAACACAAAGTTCTCTGGACCTGACTTTTCCACAGATTCTTGTACAGACACCTGTATTCGTACACAGACACAGAATTGTCCAAGTCAGAATAACATCCATTTATATCTACCCTGCTCAATGGAAATAGCTATGTCAGGAACCAAGGCTGTGAAGAATCAAGCACCCCCAGCCAGCAGCTTCAAAAACATGAGATGAGCAGCCTCAGCACCTACCAGATACCAGTCCCTTCCCTTGAACACCAAAACCACCATCAGCTGGACATAATCTGCCCCTCCCGAGCAATGCTGGGGACCAAACTGAAGCTGCTGACCTTAGAATATCAAAAGAAGAGTCCTTGAGCTCACAGCACCAACTCAGCTGTGTTCAGGCACACTCTTGTCCCAGCCCTGCTTTGAGGGACCCAGACTGCAGGGACAGCCAGGTGCCATTCTCTGCCTGCCCCTCCCAGGCTCTCCCCTTCCCTGGCAGACAGATGGCCTGGCCAAACTTTGGAGGGAGCTGGTGAGAGACTCCCGTGGATTTCAGTGGGAGCTGGAGGAAAGCCAAGGTGAATTTCCTCTGCAACAACACCATCCCTGCCACCGAGCCTCGCAGGCACAGCTTATCACCATGGTTTCTAAAGGACTGCTGGTACCAGAAAGTGAACACCCTCCAAAATTACTGTCTTCCTGTAACACGAGCTTCATCTCATGTTCTCCTCTGTTTATCTCTTTCACTCCTTGCCCTCACATCAGGTTTTGCCTTTTACTCCCCAAATAAAGCCACGTGTTGGCTGATGGACATTGGCACTGTGGGCAGCCGAAGGGAGGAGAGCAAGGCAGCCTTCCCTGAGCTCTTACATGTTAGTGCATAATAAAAACATCATGTATGGGCACCCTCAGTAACACAGCCCCATGCACCTTTCCGTGAATGTATCACAGGAGAAACAGAGTTTTGTTCAAGAGATCAATCTCCTTAGGATGAGGTTCCTTCATTGCCTCATCCAGGCTTGGAAACTTGCCTTTTCCAAACTGCCTGGGGCTTGGCTCAAAGCTCACCTGGAGAGTTATGGATGGATCCCAGCTGCAGGGGACTAAATTACCCCACTAGCCCCAGAGGAAGCAGCAAAAAGAAGACATCTCATGTCAGCCAAAAGAAAGGTGTGCTGTGAGCTAGTTCACCATTAACCTGTATCACACACACGGCTGTACAGCTTTCTGCAATTATTTCTAACACTCAGAGGCCTGGCTGTCATTTTGATATGATTTATAAAACAGAACTAAAACACAATTTTAATGCTAGAGGGCATTTAAATCAGTTGAGTTTTAATCCAACAGATAATATAAATATCAGCTTCAGCAGTGAAGAGATTTACAGGTCTAATCCAAACTGGATACTTGTCACACACCTCATAACAGAAATTATTTGTAATGGATAGATAAGGAAATACAAAGATAGTAAAGAAATGAAAATAATAAAAGAATTTAGGCATAGATGAAACAGCTATCCAACACCTTTTAAAATCAACTAATACCAAAACCACAAGCATCCTTATAACTGTAAATTTAACTTGGGCTGCTTAAACTGAGGTCATAGTGAGCCAGACCACAGCGATTAGATGAGTAGGTACAGCCCACTAACATCAGAGACACTTCCTTGATTGTGTCAGCCCTTGGCTTGCAACAGCAAGAGACAAAGCAGGAGGTATTTTCAGACACAGATTTCTACAGCTGGAAATGTGCTACATTGTAGTTTTCAAATAGCTGAAGTTTAAACTTTGAGAGGATTGAGGTAAACAGCAGCAGTCAGATATGCTGGGTAGAAGAAAGAAGTGATTTGGGAAAAGATCCATTCCCTTCAAAGTAGACATTTGTCCAGTGAGATTCTTAACAGTGGCTTGACCAATATACAGTGGTTTTCAGTCAGCAGCAACTTTCACATTGACTTTTATGGATACTGGAGCATATTTTTTTTCCGGTGACTTTTTTACAAGGTTGTTTTCATGTCCCTTGTATTACAGGCATTAGTTTTTTTTAAAATCATGTAAATTGTAAAACTTGACATTACCTTGCTGCCTAGTGAGTTGAACTAAACCAACAGTTTAAATAGCTCAGCTCACAGCTAATAAGCAATTTAAATAGCTTTGCTTTGCTAAGCTCAAGTAGCTGTATCAGGTTTCATAGCACGATCAGTCACTGCCAAATCCATAGGCAGCATTTAAATGAATCATTAGCAATGGTCACCCCCAGGAAAAAGAAAAAAAGGAAAGTAAAAGAAAAAATATTTTAAGAGCTAAGAATCAAGTCATTGCCACAATTTCTATGAGTACACCCCCCATATGTGACACCAAAATGTGCCCAGGAAGCAAATCCCACTCAAATGCCTGGGCCAAAATATATTCATCCAAGTAAGAATGATGGAACTCTGTGTTCTGACCACAACCTGCTTGAGCACAGAGGTGCCCATTCCACAGAAGGACAAGCTGGAACATGCAGAGGTGAGGGATTTGCAGCACAGATGGAACCGGAAGAAAACTGGGAGGCTGCTCCTGTATCATGTGTGCTCAGTAATGCTATCACAGCTGCAGGAATGTTATCACAAATGTACCTCCAAGTTCTCTGGATCAGAAAGGCGAATGGCAGGCTAATTATGTGAGACACTGGGAAAATGCATATTCACCAAACACCTCGTCTGAACTCCGTACAGAGTGCAAGAGAAGGTACAACCCACGCTGAAACCCGGGGAGTGAATGACACTGGGAGCTTGATCTCACGTGCACCAGTGTAAGACTGAAGTGACTGAGACACACATTAAATCAGGGTACTGAATTGGGCTGGTGAACGTGCCTGCTCCCTGTGCAAGTCTGCGTGTTCTGACACTGCATGCAGCAGCACAGACAGGAGCACAACCAGAGCTCTCAGGAGCCTTGGCAGCCAAAGTCCTTCTCAGCTCGAGCAGCTCTGGAGGCAGAGCAGGACCACACCGAGCCCAGAACTCCACCTGGCCGACAGAAAGGGTGGAGAGCACTGTGACCTTCCACTCATCTCTCCAAGCCACAGCTAAACTGATCTACCAGAATGGAAATGGTTAAAAATGACAGCAACTAAAACATTTGCCTTTAAAGACACCCAGGCAGAGTGACAGGGGCAAGTTTCTGTGGATGGATGTTTCTGATCATCCTGGACTCTGCGGGGCAGTGCTGCTCCAAACAGATTTCAACACTTCTTTCTCCAACCCCAAGGACAGTTTCTCTTTTATCTTCCAGTGAAACTTTGCATAATTAAGAAGCAGATGAGCCCCTGTAATCCTGAAGAGAAACGTGGGGAGATACTCACTTAGATCCTATTTCTCCCTGTACTTCTATTCAGTACTCCTAGGTATCAAATTCGGACACGTGCATGTCATTTTAATTCATTATTTATCCATATAGCCTCAAATTGTACCACTTCGACAGCAATTAACAGTTCCATAGTGGGAATTTGGACATTTGAAAGCAGCAGAGGAAGCTCAGAAACTGGAGAACGATTCCTTGCCACATGGTGGTGAGGAGAGGCAAGGAAAAGGTGTAAGAGAACATAATAGGATAAAAATAAAGTAAATTAAATGTGTGGGTTTGGAATCCCCCAAGACATTCTGGTCGAGAGGATCTCAAACCTATATATAGTTCAAGCCAAAGGCACAACCTTAACCTCTGTTCTCTGATATTTAGTTCACAAATTGCCCTAATGCCAGCATTTGGCTTTTGTCCCCTCATGTAAGTTAGAGGCTAGCAAAAATGCAGGACTAATTTTTGGAAAGACCAAGCTGAATTCTCCAAGAGACCACCACACGTGGTCAGAGACTTCTGGCATGTTAAAAAAAATTTAAAAGGGAAAAATATTTACACAAATTAGGGACCACCTGGCACAATTCAGGCAAGTTTACCGTGCGCCTCCAGCAGCCAGAGCTCTGGCAGAAGCAGCGCGTGAAACATCTGACAATGAACTCGCGGCACATCCCGCAGCTGACCGGGCAGGGACCGGACCCCGGCCCCGCTCCGCCACATCCCGAGCTGCTCCCGCTCCTTCCAGCGGGGATT
>NW_005054313.1:2815830-2831414 GCF_000277835.1 Geospiza fortis | reverse complement strand
CCGACTCCTCGTCCCCGGGGCCGTGAGTGCGGAGCCTGCGAGCGGCGGGGCCGGGTCAGCCCCGTTTGGCCCCGGCAACCCCGGCCCCGCAGCCGGGCAGCATCCCCCTGCTCTGCCCACAGATGGGAGTCCCGTCGGGACTGCTGAGCCTCCTCTGGCTCTTCTCAGCCTCCCTGCAAGTCTGTGCCACACAGGGTCCCAAAATTATGTACGTTTCGTGAAATTAAGAGGGACGATTCCTAACCAGGGAAGGAAAAATTGGATTAGTGTGGAAGAGCCGTGTAATGGCGACCCAAGCACGAGGGTGACGCTGGCATCTGACCGGCAGTCACAGGACACAAATCCATAGCACAGCCGTGGACCTGCTCGTTCGGGTGTTCACAGGGCTGTACACAGACACAGTTACTCTTTCGTGGAGAAAATACGCCCAATTCGCACATAAGACAGGCTTTTAACTTCACCCACACAAAGTTATAATTAATACTCTGCCATCAAGAGTGATTATTTTCATTTTTTTTTAATCTCACATTGATTTATCCTTTCTTTCCAAGGTAGTTTAGAAGTTGTGGGAAAGGTTTTATGTTTGCTTGCTTTTACTTCATGTCTAATACCTGGGGGTGTCCCTAGTATTACCTTGGGACATCATGGGAGTCCTGAAAGAAAAACTTAGCCAGCAACCAAACACCTCCCAGCTATGGACAGTGGAACCCCTTTTCTGACAGACAGCTATTTCCTGATGTCTGGAACACCAAAATGGAATTTCAGTCCCATCCACCCAAAGTCCATGCCACTGGGGGGAAAGGAGCAGGGTGAATGACACAGACATTGTCACAAGGCTGTGAGATGACACCTCTGCAATGCACCTGCTCTCTTTACCACAATCAGGGTTACTGTGGGTATTGAAGGAGACTTAACTCCTTACCTAATCACTGATGTACACATTCCTGTGTCCTGTTCTGCCAGCTAAAGGTGAGGTTCCATTTCCTCTGAGATAGCCATGGCAAAAGTGACAAGCCTTTCATGTTCATGGTGACCTGCATCCTTGGATATTGCTTTGATGTGACCATTCCTCTCTGCTAGGGGAGACAGCGAGGGGTAACATTTTCTGACGGTAAAACCAGCAGCCCAGAAATCTTGTGGAAAAAACTCTCACCATGGATCTGAGCATTTTATAACACTGTTTTTACACCATTTACCTCATTTTGTTAAATTACCTACTCCATTCATCAGAGAGAAGTTGTCTTGGTCCTCTCTAATTAGCTCATTTTGGTGAGTTTCCAAAAAGCTGTGTTTTATGAACCAGTGCTGCATGAGACTTACAAGGATCTAATGGAATTGGATCAAAATGGGGTAACGCACTCACTGTGTGTGTCATGATAAGATGTGAATTGAAAATTGGAACTGCAGTTGCCTTAGCATTTTCTGATTTCTTAATCTTTTTCAATCTTGCATTCAAGACTGTGCCTTCATCCCCATTTAGAAAAATAAAGCTTAAGTTTATGGAAGCATAATTGCCTGTGAAATTCACATGATACTAAATTTTGTATATTACTTTTGTTCATAAGATCTTCCAACTTCATTCATGCTCTTTGCAGAGCTGTCTTCTAGGACATAGAGGGTTTTAGTCCCATTTCTCCAGTACCCTGAGACATTTTCCCTGGCAGACAGCAAGTTAGCCCAGTTTTCTGCTCTTATTTGGGGTAAGTGCAGTCCCTTAATCTGAAATTCCCACTATTATTCCAAATGGATGAGATACTCCTCCTTCCGAAGTGTGGCACACAGTTGTGGTCCTCCTTTCTCTGCCAAAAAGAGGATGAAGCCCTGTCCTCACTTCAAGTCAATGGTAAAAGTCCCAGGGATTTGAGTAAGGCCCAAATTTCATACAAACCATTTAACAATATCAATATTGAATTAAGCAATTTTTCTACAGACAGTTCCATCTTGAACCTCTCAACCAGCACTGTGTCCTAGTTTGTGTATCGTTCCCATTGATTTATATTATTTTTGTGTAATTTACTATTGCCGTTGTTTAAGGTATTTTCAGTTCTCTGGAAATGAGAACTATAAATATTCTATCACAATTAATCAGTTCTCAAGCTTCATGTGTGACATGATCTTTCATTTCCGAGCTGGCTCAGGCACAGGATGTGTAAGGGAGGGTAATTCAGTCCTCATTTAGTATTCACAAGTGTGCCCTTATTGCTGGGGCACGCTTAGGAACACTCAAAGTACTGAAGGCACAGGATCCCTTGGTAGGATTCAAGCTGAGGAATAAAAATATCCACATTCTGTAAATGGGTCTAACTTCTTTAGATGAGAAATTTCTCCTATTCCCACAGGCCTCCTAAAGATATAATTTTTTGATTCCTAGATACAGGGTGAATATCCTTTTCAGAAAGCTGATCTAACAATCAGGACTATGTACCCAGCATTCTGAAAAGCACAGAGCTCACTGGGCTCTTCTTCTCTCTGTGTTTCTGTTCTCTCCTTTTGTTTGGTTTTCACCATTGTTGTCTTCTGCCACTCAATTTTATTTTAGATGTAATTTTATTGCAGAATAAACCTGCTGTTCAGTCTTCTTAAGCTATTATACTTCAAGGTAGTTTTCTCTCTATTTCCCATGGCAGATAGTATTAAATAAAATATTCAGTACTGTGATTTTCTCTTTTTTCCAAGTAGACTGATCAAATCTGCATTTTTTTAATCCAGCAGGACTGTGTGATTTCCTCTCTTTGACAAATAACCAACCATTTTCTATCTTTAAGTGTTATCCAGGAGTTTAACCAAAATAAGCTTGGGGGAATTCTTGGTTTTTACATTTGAAACAGAGAGTTCTTTTTTTTAAATCTCCTGACAAATGGAGAACTAATGTAATTATAATATCACTGGATATAAAATGTTAAAGGTGAGCAACTGAGAAAAGAAAGGATTTTAAATAATTTTGTGGAAAACACTCTGATTTGCACTATTTGTTTTTAAAACCTATTTAATCTGATCTCTAAAAAATAATTAGGACAAAAGATCTATTTGCTTAAAATAATAAATGCTCTTGTCCTTTCAATTAAAATGTCAGAGCTCACAATAAACATGAGACCTTCAACAAGTCCTCCAGCAAGACATCTAATTTCTAAGAAAAAAACTTTTCCTCTCCAGTCTCCTTCATATATAAACCAAAATAATAGGATTACTTTCTGTGTCTTCAAAAGCAAAAAATAAAGGGGAGAAAGTAATTTAAAAGCAATTTGTCAATCTACTTTAAAATGGGTTGCATTTATCTTATTATGGGTTGCAGTTCTCTTATTATTTTGTGCAGTTTATTCTTATATTTATTCAGTGCCAGGAAGCACCTGTCTAACTGGAGTCATAGAAGTTCATGCCCAGTTTCTACTTCACTTTTTTAAGAGTTAGCCTGTGAAATATGCAAGTACCAAATCCAAGCAGATGTTTATGTAAATGCAAAGAGCTGTCTGTGGTATATGTTGCCTTCTCCATAAAGACAAATGCAGCCAACAAAAAATAATTTCAAATAAAATCTTAGAGAGAGAAGACCTGGATCCATAAAGAAAGCCAGCAAAACCAGAACAATGCCCTGCAGTCACCAGAGGAGATGTGAGTACCCAGCAAGGTGTTGAAGGCTACAAAACTGTAAGAGGCTGCTGGAGTATACGATGCTGACCATTGGCAGAGTCAGAGAGCATCTGTCAGCATTAATACACAATAGGACAGATCCTCTAGGCTCCTTTGTACTTTGGTCTGCTAGAAATCAGCCTGGGACACATCCAGGAGTGCACACTGAACGTTTGTAGAGGTGGTGTCACACTAGGAGCAAACCTTTTCCCTTATCAGATCTTTTCCTTTGTACTTACTAGGTAAGACAGACAGACAATCCCAATTCTCCTTCTTAATGTTTTCATTGATGTAGACACCTTGATTGTGTCCACTCCACTGTAAAGGAAATAAGTTTGGTCACCTGACAGCTTTTTTCTGTACATAGTGGGAGTTGCTGCTGTGCTCTGGAATCATGCTGGTTTGAACTGGTTTGGCAGGGGACAGACTGGGACTGCAGGTGATGAGTGCTGCGTGTGAGTGTCCTCACAGCTTGTATTTGAGTCTAGTTACTTGTTCATATGCACAAATATACTGCTTTTTGAGCACACATGCATGAGTGAAGATCTTCATAAAACTGCTCAAAGGCATGTACAGGTCTCACAGATGAGATAGATCCTGTCTTGCTCCTCAAAACTATCAAATATGTTCAATTTTTCCCTTCCAATATGCAGGGCTTTGCATTTCATATGGCACTTTGGAAGTTATCAGGTTTTTCACTCAAAATTTATTTTGGGGGCTTTCTTTTTAAATTCCCAGAGAAGAAAAAAGGTTCCATTTCATCTGCAAATACAGATTTTGACTCTGGTTTCCTTCCAAGCTTATATCATAAAATTCCTTTTATTTGCATTTTATAAAATGGGAGTTAGAGCAATCAGGCACCAATTATGCAAACGGGGTAGATTAGTTTTCTTTTAAACTAATTCAGATCAAAATTGTTGGTCCTGGCAGGCCAAATTATACAAGAGAAGGGAGAAGGAAAGAACTGTATGTCTTGTCTGTTAGCAACAGGACCCTCATATTGTGACTTGGCTGTCACAGTGCTGGTGACAGCCAAGGCTGCAGCAGTGAAGCAGATAATAGGGAAGGGAAAAGATATTCACATTTTTGGTGAAAAAAGCTTAATTTTCAAACATGCAGAATTGTATGACCATACATTTCAGCAAAACATTTTGCTCACATGTAAATTTCCTTGTAGCTCGGGAGTTTTTAATTCTCAGGCCCTTTCTACCATCTGTAACTCAATCTCTATTTTTTAAAGAAATTGCAGACATCTGTTTAAATACCCATCTTTTCCGTCAGATGGAATTTTGGATTCAAAAATATAAGCTCGAAAATAATACTAAAGTTGGATTTCATTTCCAAGCAACCACAGAGTGGCATTTTCAACACTCCCTTCCCAATCTGCCCACTGTGCTGTGCTGCCTGGGCTGGGCTCTCCAGGACAGCAGCAGTGTCTGCTCTGGGTCCTGAGCTGGGCAAGGGGGTCCTGCTGCATGGGGGCAGAAAGAGATGGGGAGGAGGAAAAGATCTCTCCAAGCTCATGGCAGGAGCCAGGGGAGGGAATGAGATGGAAATGTGGGATGTTCCTGGAGACTGTAGTGAGAAATGTGTTTTTTTCTTTTTTCAGCCTGTCCTTCTCCAAGTCATCCTGTTTCCCCCTGCCCTTCTCCCAGGGTCTATGTGTGCCACCGGGCAAGTCTTTATAAAGCCCCATTACCTCCAAGGGTCACTCATCACTGTGTCCCCATTGTATCTCTCTCTATAGTGAAAGAGAGGCTGGGGCCAGACATTTCAGAGTATTTTCGTTTCCCAGAAATCCTGCCTTGGCTGCTTGTGGGAATTTGTACCTCAGGCTGGTGCAAAATACCTCATTCTTTGTGTTTCTTTTGGACTCACTCATTGGTGGACTTTAACCTGCAATCAGCTCCTTGCTTGCCTGACTGGAAAGGGAAGACATTTCCTGGCACAGCAGAGGTCTGATTCATTTCCAGCAATGCCCAAAGCTTTTGTATTTCCCTGTGGGCTGAGCTGTGGGGATTCTTTGCCTGGATGAATTCTCCAAGGACTGAGCAGCACTGACAGTGCCAGGTGGAAGCAAAGCCACACAGGATTTCAAGCCTATTTACAAACCTGAAGGTTGAGGTGGAGTGGTGATACCCCCAAAAACTCACCTGAGTTCTGAAAGACACAAGGGGCACCACAGCACAAGGTTTTTCTCCTCCAGTTGTACAAAACACCTTGACTTAGAGAAGTCAGACCTGGTTCAGAGTCTGGAAGTTGGCAGGGCCCAGGACATCAGCTATGGGTGTTTTTCACAAACAGGGATAATTTTCATTTGTGAAGAAAACTGTTTGTCACCACAAAAGCTATATTTTGCACCATTCTCTGAAAAAACTGTTGAGCTTTTTACCTTGCAGACTGTCCAATAGAAAGCAATTGAGATGTATTTAAGAAGTAGGATAATGTCCAAAATGCATTGGAAAAGAAAAACAATAAAACCAAACCAAACTAACCCCCAAACCCACAAACAAATAAATAAACCCTACCAGCCTTAATTTATATCACTTCCAAATAAAGTTAAAGAAAAGTTAAAGAACTTGACTTATAGCAGTCTTTTTGTGTAAGACTTGCTAAACAACAACAATTAATCAATAATAAAAGTGAAGCCAGAGGGTCACAAATCATGCTGGTTTTACTACACTAAAAACTCAGATCTCAAAAAGTCAAAAAAATAGCTCTTTGAATAGAATAGCAAGATAACAACTTCCACAAAGAAAGATACCAGGAATAGCTTGATGAAAGAGTGCATTTTAAAGGCCTCAATTGGGTTGCAATTGGGTATCTTCCTGGATAGTTCAAGGAATGTTTCTGCATTCCTAATTCTACCCAATATTACTTTGTCCTGCAACAGGACCTGGATGACAAAATACATAAATGCTACCAATCAGTTAAATAAACATAACTGCTTTTTTTCTTTTTTCAGTTCAGTGTTTTTCTTCTCAGAAAGTGTCTGCCAACACTCTTAAATTCAATCTTGCAAAATTCTACATAACAGAAGCTATAAAGTTCTTGTATCTAATGGTAAGCACAGATTCCACTTTTCCTGGGAAAGGTCATGGTCCTTGGGAGGATGTATAAAATTCATACTCTTTGAAAAATCAGAGCAAAACTTTATTCAATGCAAATATTTTTTTAAAACCCCAAATATTTTAGAGACAGTTTGCAGCTCAAGCACCCAGAGGAGCACTCTGTAGATCCAGAGTCCTTTCCTGGGTTTAGAAGACAAAGGATGTCAGGCAGCAGCAGCCATGGGTAATGTAAAACCAAGGTTTTCATCCACAGTTCACTCTGGGCTTTGGAGTCAGGGGAGGGGTCACTGTCACTACCATGGGACATGACACCAAACAATTCACTTTAACACCACAGGACTTGAGCAAAGGGGAGCAGAACACTTAAAACTTCCAGAAAAGCTTTTAACTGTGTTTTGTTTTAATTTAGTCTTTAGCCAACACAGCAATATTAATATACCCAAATCAAAACCTTTTCTACATACTTGAGAAAATGAAGTCAACACTACATAGTATGGCTGACATATATCCTCTATTTTTCATTTACTGTTTCTTTGCAGAAGGGCACATTATTTATGCTGTGAATGTACCAAAATTTTTCTAAGTTTAATTTGATCATTTTCGTGCAGGAATAGGCTAATCTTCATTCATACTCACCTTCATTTATTACAGTTCTTCTGCTTCTCTGACTGAATATTCTCTCTATGTCCATCTGGTGAGTACCCTTTTCCCAAAATAGCTCATGACCACTCTTCCCTATATTTGCATGAGAGATGTACTATTATTATATTTGCATGGAAGAAGTTATGTGATCCTCCAAAAATGTTTTTCAGTGATATCATTTGTCCAACTTGTAAATGGATTTACAGTTCTAAATGTGACATCATAAGCGGTATATGACAGAACATCTAAGCAAGAAATATTTTGCAGTCTCCTAGGAATCTAGCCAGAATTGCTCTTCTTTAGATCCTGTTTGTTTGCCCAAAATAAACTTGGTCATAGAGAATAACCTGCAGCTATTGTTGTTCAGTATTCAATGGTTTTCCAATATTAAAGCTGAACTGTAGCTGGATTTAAGAACATGGCTTTTGAGATACAATCCCACAGCATAAGCTGTTCTGGGAAAGTGCAGGAGCCAGCCCTGGAAGCATAGCAAAGCATGTTTTGAATGCACAGGACATGCAAAGCCACAAATGCCAGCCAGCTCCACATGCTTAAAGCCACATTCAACACACCAGAATTTCCTCGAGCACAATAACACCTGCTGTGACAAGTAACTAAACTCTTGAGGAAACAGCTGTTAAAATGCATTTTCAACTCCAGCTAAAGGAATTCTCACTACACAGACACCTTCAACAAGGTGATGCTTTGCATTTTCCTTTGTTTTTACATGCAGGCATCTCAAAGCAATAGCATCCAAACAGAAGCCAGCACTGGCCTCCATGACACCCATGGAAAGAAACCCTTCTTTTTTGGTCATAATTGATTAATCCTCATTCCATTCCTGTGGTTCAAGGAGGGATACACAGAGATGCCTTCACACATCAGTGCAGCATGGTGTTTCTGGAAAATATCAGCTCTTCAAAACAGAGGAGCCCAGCATGCAGTTTGAAACAGGATGCAATGGCCAACACTATCTTCATCTGGAACAATACAGGAAATGCTGAGTGGCAGCACTTAAAATAGATTTTGGCCAGCATACAGGGATTAAGAGACTTAATATTCAAAAGGTTCTCTGGGACCTTAAATAACCATAAATAGTCAGGACTCTGTAGTGGTGTCTCACTGGAAGAGCAGCAGCACATGCAGTGTGGTGGTTCCTCATGCCATGGGAACACCTTGCTTCCTTGCTGGATCATCTGCAGCTTTCAACAGAGCCAACGGGGCTCCCATGTCCCACAGAGAGCCACCACAAAGTCCTGACCCCATGGAATGCAAAATCACAACAGTACTTGGAACCAGTGGAACAAGGATTTCACTCCCTGGAAATAGTCTGTGAGATCTGGCAGCAACATTTCCCATCAGATAGCAACCGTGAGATCTTTGATATCTTATATAACTGCTATCCTTAAATAAATCCTATATCTAGTTCATAATTTTTTTCCCTGATTTAATTAGAATCATGCTTAGTTCTTCAGGTTGGTGAAGTCTTATCTTGCAATATGCTGCAGATGCTACTGCTTGGAGATTAATGTTTGCTTTTTAATTAAAGTTTTTACTGGAGAGGTTTGTGATATCCCCACACTACCATTTAAGACCAAGAAAATAACTGTGTATTATTCTTAAAATGGGCAGCCATAGCATAATAAGAAACAATCATGTTCAGCATATCACCACAATCTACTATGTGCTTTTCATTTATATATGAGATTTTCTTAGCTTGTTTTTAATGAGCCTCCTTCAGAAGCTCCATCAGACTATGAATTTTCTGTGATAATATCTCCAAATTTAAGTTAAGACTGTTGACTAGTTCCCCACCAGTATCAGAAAGTTCAGCTGAGCCCTGCCAGGCTAAGCAGCTGATTGCCTGCACAGCAGAGCTCTGCAGGTGGAGTGGGAGAGGGAAGAAACAGCCATAACTCAAGAAAGTGGGAAAGGGAGACCTGAAATGGGGAGGGTGAGCAGGGCCACGGGAACAACAGCACTGTGGAAATGTTCCAGGTGAGGAAACTGCTGCAGGAGTCTGGGGCAAAGATGGGAGAAGGAATTACAGCAGAACTAAGGGAGGCAAGGATGCTGTGCCTTGACATCTGAGGCAGACGGGTGCCCCAGGAGAGCAGGAGGGGGTGCAGAGGGGTGGCAGCCAATTCATAATCTCCTGAAAGATTAGGAACCCTTGTTTGCTGGAAAGAATGATCTCAAGTCCTAATTTAGTAACAGGAGGGAGAGTTGTTACTGCTCTGAGCAGTGTTGGCCCAGACCCCCAGAAAAGCACCAAGCCCCACACAGCACAGACATAAACTGAGGAGACAGTGCCTTGTCAAAGAGTTTCCAGGTTCTGTGGAGGGCAAGGCTCAATGCAGGGATGCACAGAGGAGTGCTCCCAACAGGGAGCAGACTGCTCAGCCCAGCTTTGCAAAATCCTGCAGGCTTCTCTGCAGCTCAGCTAATTCACTTATACCTTATTTCACTATAGCACAGTGTTCTCTCAATGCTGATTGGCATGTCTGGAAAATTCTGATTTGCAACTTTTAAAAGCAGTTACTTAACACTAAAAAGACACTCTCAATTTCAGTTAGTACAAAGCTGGTCTATAGTTCAGCCCTTGCATTCTCTAATGGCTCTTAAACTTAAAAGGAGCTGCAAAGAACATTCAGGAACTCTCCTTGCAAGAGAAAGAAGGGAGATCAGTTCCTGTGCTAACAGCTTCTTGGTGAAGCCATCTGAGAAGAGCCATGTTTAGTAAATGATAGAGGGAGCATTACTTAGACCAGTTCCACTGACCTCAGCCTTGAGAGGGAGCAAGACCCTGAAATGCTGTTTTATTTCAGTGCCTTTAGCAGAACCTGAACCCGTGCTCACCCCTGCACAGGGACAGGACAGGCAGGAGCAGGGGCTTCATGGCACATCTATGGTTTCAGACCTGGGCCTCCGAGTGAGCATGGGAGCCTCAGAGCAACGCTCCAGTGCCCACAGAATGTCACCCTTCTGAGAAGGGAGACTGGGAGTTAAACAGGAGACCTAGGTATCCAATTTAGAGGTTGAATATCTGACTTTGTATCCAAGGCAACTGATTGGAGTGCAACAGGCAAACTGCATCAAGTGTCCAGCCCAGGAGAAACGCCACACCTTTGCTGAAAGGGACAACCACTCCCCCCTGCTAGATCCTGGGCTTTGCAAGGATCTGAGTTTCTGATTTAAACACAGCAGCAATTGCTACCAGATGTGCATGTCAGGGCCCTGAACACACTGACAGCCCTTAACTGGTGTGACCAGCCCTGGGCCCCCCCTGCCCCAGGCATGGGGGCCCTCGGTCCCTGCCCAGCCTGCTGTGCCTGCTCATCTGGGAGTGACCCACGTGCTGACCTGAATTTCTGCCTTGCCTTGGACTTGTCTCATCCCTGTGAACTTGTCTGCCCCGCTGAGCTCCGTGAGCTGCCAAGCCTGGCCAGCCCTGCTCGGGGCTGTGGGACGGGCCCCTGCCCTGCCAGCCATGTCCCTCCTGTCCCTCTCTGCTCCCTGACAGCAAAGAGGAAACGCTCTCAATTCCCCTTCCAAACTCAGATGGGTGCTACTAATTTGTATTTAACTTAAAAGTTGGTGTTTCCATACTGCAGAGGATTTGAATGTTTTAGACTGGATATGGACAAAAGAAATGAGACAAAACTGAAATTAAATATCCAGCTGTAAAAGAAAATTGAGTATGAATAAAATCTAGTGCTAGAAACTTCTGCAAGTACCTTCTTTATATTTTGCAACTGTCTTAACAATAGGTAATCCATGGTAGCACTGATTCACACATCCCCACTTGCAGAATTACTTGACATCTAAAAAGCTTCTGAGTTGGAGTTCAGACAGCATGATGATCATGATGAGTTTGATATCTGAACATTTGGCTACTCCACTTTCAAACAGTTCCACAGAAGTACATTTAAAGTGCCTGAATATTCCTCCCACTTTTTCTCTTTTTTTTTTCTTTTTTCTTTCCAATTTGTACAGCACCTACATCTAGGAAATGACATAACCTGTGCACCAGATGTGCTGTGTAAAACTTCTGCCTGCCCCCCAGCCCCAGCATGTGTGCCCCACGGGGTCTAACCCACCTCCACCCCAAATGAGGAACATATGGAGCACCATGAATGGCAGCAGCAAGACTTCACTTTGAACCACATTCCTCCCATCAAAGGGTCCTCTGTCTTGCCTTCTTCTTCTCCATTCCTCTGGGTAATCACAAGGAAAGAACTGAACATTTGGAAAAGCCTCCTGGGGACAAATTCATTGCTAGTGTAACTCTGCTGAAGTTAATGGTGTTGCACCTTGGATTAAAATGGCACCGTAATATTAAAAACCAGAGACAGCATACTACCCTGTAATTACTGTCTGAGAGAGAAAAAAATAATAAAAATGATTCATTCTTATAGACCCCAAAGGGCATAGCTGGCTTAGTCAGTTTAAAAGGTGAAAATAAAAGAAGGCAGCTAGTATGTAGTGATTTCAAATTTGTATATATGTTTATAAATATGGATAAATGACAGTCAGATTTTAAGAGCAATACACTAGAAATATAATTTAATGTGACTGTGATTTTCAAAAAACAGACAACAGAAGTAGCTCTTAGGGAAATTAAAGGCCTTTTTCATATTGGCATAAATTAGGAAGCAAGCACTCTTGTAAACTTAATGCAAAGGAATTGGGCCCCACAGCACCAAAATTGTTATTCTGTAACACAATCAAGCACCAAGAGTTGCATTTTCCCCTTTTTTTAAAAAGGACAATGTTATTTTTTTTAGCCAGTTAACATTTAAAGGTCATTGTTATGGGAAGGAAACATTTCTTGTATTAAGTTTAGTGAAGTCGTTAGAAATGTGCAGTCTGTTCCTTTATGGACTTCACTTTACAACACCATATGGAGGTGTGTGAAAGACACTCTGAAGCTCAGTGATACTGTACAGTATAACAGCAAAGGCAAAGCAGAGCTCTGACAGAAGAGCTGCATGGGCTTCAGAGCATTTGTCAGCAGCAGCTGTTGTATTTCCGTCTTTCTTGTTATTTAAGTGAGGTTCATCTAGGCAATAATCCTTTCCAGACAAAGGGATAAAATGCCATGATGAGAACTCATCATCTGAGCACAGGTCCTAGAGAAAGAGCACAACTCCCAGTATTTCTGCAGATTGGCTAAGCAGGATGTCTGCTTACCTCTCTCCCAGTGCAGTGAATGATGGAGCAAACACCTGGCGCTCGTTATTGCTCAGCTGTCCCCTGGTGGTGTGACAGCCCCTGTGCCCACAGAAACACAGCTTTCCTTCATGGCTAATCAATAACAAGGCTGCCACGCATGCCCTTTGTACCTGCTGCGGCCAGAACACAAAGTCTTGCTCTCCCTAGCTGTGCCAGACATCACCATTTCCTAGAATAAATTACCTGGGGAAATCAGGTTTCCTTGTACAAACAAACCAGGCTTTCAGTTACACAGTAACTGAGACATTCAAAAATAACGGCGCAGAGAGAAATCACTGACAGGAAACCACTGAGGAGTTTCAGCAAGCTAAGAAAAAAAATCAGGGTTTTGAAGACAAATTTTCACCAAAATATTTTCTGAAATGTTACTTTGTTATTAAAAATCCCCAGCAGGATCCATAACCATCTATGGACGCTTCTCTGCTTATTTGTTTATAGAGAAACATTCCCTCAATCAGACAGGCCCCAATTACAAGTGATGTTAGTTTCTTAGTTGATTTCTCAAAGTACATATTAACACTAGAGAAAAAGAATTCCTCCTGTTTAAAGATATAGAAATGCCCCCCCCCAAAAAAAATTAGTTCTCCTTTTCCCTTGCTACTGAGATAGACACAGGCTGACTTTTCATTAAAAATGTCACAGCTGTCAAGCTCTACTGAGACACAGCAATGAACACAGTCCTAAAGATAACAGAAAATTGCAAAATATATAAGATTTAAAACAAATTTTTAACAGTGTTTTCCTTTTGCTCCTTGGTACAGGCTGGTTATCCTGTCGAGCAGACCTACCTCTTTACCTAAGAACTGTCTGAAATAAGAAGGGCTAGAAATTAATTTTCAAACGAAAATACACGAGTCCAGAAGCTGTGGATTTAGGCAAAATATCAAATACAAAATCCTGTGACAGAACAGCAAGAGTTATCAAGGCTAAATAGTGAAAAAAACCCCTGTCATTTTCCATTGTCTCAAGGCAAACAAGACTTTGCTAGTTTTAGCACATACTCCTTTGTTCAGCCAGGAAGATCCATTCTACAAAAGCTTAATTAATTTCCAATAGGCTACAAGGAAAAAGTCTTAGTTTAAAATTTAGAAGATAAGACTTTGTCTAACAGCACATTATTTAACATTATGAAATCCACAGGAAAAAAAGCAAACCCTTTGAGGTTTTATCACTCTGCAGTAGACTTCAGAAATGCTGATTATGAGATTGTGTTCACACAAAAACAACACATTAATTACCCAGAGAGCCTTGAAGTGAGCAGAAAGATTGCAAGAGTGGATTATCAATTTCTCTGTCTTGACAACACTTGGAGCTTGACCTTGTAAGCGCGCAGGCACCTAGTCTGTAGGTATGTGCTATGTGAGGCATTTAGTGGGTGTTGAAAGTTCTGCTCGGTGACAATACTAATTTCTGAGTGCCTTTATTCCTTTAAAAATCATCTGTCACTTCAGATTTTATATATGCAGTTTGAATTTCAGAATAACATCTATGAGAAATCTTAGGATATTGCTTGGATCATGATCTCCTTCTTGATATAACCCAAAGCAGCCATAGAGACGTGACAAAAAAGAACCAAAGCAAAAGTATCATGTACAAATATATATTATATATAATTGTGTGCCACTCTGGTTTAGCCATTCCCTAGAAGTGTTTTTCTATGCAAAATATGCTGATGAGAGCACCCTTCCAATACTGTAATTTGTGAAATATACTGCTTATAGGATTACAAGGGGCCCATTTCTTCAACAGAACTTATATTTATGCCTAAATTATGTACATGTATGGATGACTTGAGTCTATAATTAAAGGTTTAATATTAAGTTCGATCTTTTAATGAAAAATGTCACCCATGAAACATCACACTAGAGCATCAGAAATAAAGAAGTGTGTATCTTTTATTAAGAATCATCTTCTTAACTTTATGCATGAAATCCTCTGTAGACGCACCTGAAACTGCAATATCCAGTGATCAAAATGAAACATGTCTGGAGAAGAAATAAAATCCTACTTACCTCTGACTGTTTCAAAGAGGCAGTCAGTAGGAAAGGGATTGTAAGGGGAAATCTTAAGTGAAAAGATATTATTTTTCAGCCTCAATGACAATTTGTTTGGCTTAGAACTAGCTGTCCAGGCTAAGGTGTTCACATTATGCTATTTGGATTGAGGTCAGCGTCTCCTGTTCTGCAAGTGACAATACAGCCCTGCCGTAGATCTCACAGGAGAGCAGATTGTAATTATTGCTATTTGTATCAAACAAAGGGCACTTATTCGTTCTAATGTTTTTGGAGAGTGGGTTACTGCTATTGCGGTTGCTGGGGTATTTTGTTTCAAGTGATCTACCTGATTATTAGACTCTATGCTTTGCTAGTGCCTGCGAGCAATAGAATCTCTAGCAGAGCTTGTAAAAAACCATTGCTTTCTGAAAGGGTCCATAAAAAACCCACTTCTTATACACAGCACAAGAGACCGTTTAAAAATCATTGGTTTAAGTGTTGTGGGAATTAGTCAGCACTGCAAAGACATGGGCGCTGTGGGAACAAGGCAAACTGGGACCACGGACACCGACACCATTTCTGCTGCGGGAAGGTGTTGATGCCCCCAGCCCAAAGCTCACCCGTGTTAAAGGTGACAAGGCTGGAGTTCTGAGGCTCACACAGAACTTCATCTGGATGAAGGGCGACAAGACTGACCGCTACCTGCAGCATTGGGTGAACGTGTTGCTGGTGCAGGCGCCACCACAGAATTAATTTCGTTTACACGGAGTTATTTGCCTGCCAAAAAGCTTCATGTCATCTTACCTTCCTCACGTAGCAGTCAACACATCCCGAAGCCTTTTTATACCAGAAATACACTTAAATGGCATTATAGACTTAAATGGCATATTATATGTCTTCAATGTGAAGATTTTTGGCAGGCACAGACGCCATGCTGACTTCACCTTTTTTATTTGCACCTTTCGGTGAAAACCCAAACATTTCAGGCGTCACCTCCTTAAACCCGCGTGGCAGC
>NW_005054313.1:2802641-2815665 GCF_000277835.1 Geospiza fortis | reverse complement strand
CTGTGAGGGAGGAGGGAGCGGGAGCGACCCCCACGGCCTCCCTCAGCTCGGTCCGGCCCGCTGTGAGGGGACGGGGCTCCGGCGGAGCCGCCCTGGGGCAGCCAGCCCCCTCCGTCGCGCTCTGCTTGGCCTTGGGTGCAGGAGGGTGCCGGGAGTCCCCGGTACGGGCCCCCCCGGGATGAAGATGCTATTAACAGGATAAACTGTTATTTATGGAGGAGAGCACCTCCAGCTGCTCAGGGGAAGCTGTAGCGCGGGCCCCCAGGGCAGTGCTACCCCCGCCGCCCTCAGGCTTGAGGAGCGAAGTTCCTTAGAGATAGCCCGTAATAAAAAACTAACGAGGTTAGCTCCTGGCAGAGGAAAGGAGGATGAGTTATTCCTGCCGGAATGCCTCCTACACCTGCCTCAGGGAGCTGTGCGCTATCACTGGCGGGGGGAGGCTGCCCGGGGCTCTGAGGCAGCAGCAGACCCCGATGGCTGAGGCTGCTGCCGGGGCACGGGGCCGCAGGAGCACCGCAGGATTCCCCGGGAACACCCCACTGACCTGAGACCCAGGCTGGGCTTGGTCATTGAGGGTGTATATTTTGTGTATTTTAGCTCTTGCGGTCCTGCCAGCAAATCTTTGGGAGACAACAGAAGAGCTTATTCTGGGAGTCCAGAGCCAGATAGTGTAAATGCTCTTAATTATGTGGGGCTCATTAAAACAGTGGGCTTAGAGCCTTTCTGATTCACTGTTAAGAGGAGATTTTGCTGATGGACAGTACCAGGTAACACCAACATGTGAATGGCAAATACATATATACCAAAATAAGGAAACTAAGGCCTTAAACACAGATCCCATCAGACTGGCATATTGTGAGGTAATTTATCATCCTCTTAGGTGCTGACCTTTCCCTGAATCAAGTTATTAACACATAAATTACTGTGAATAAATCTGATTATTTTGCCTGTCTTGCTGGTTATGTGTATCTGGAGGCTTTGCATGATATTCTACCTTAGAAAACTTTTGAAATGGATTGTAGGAATTGCTTTCCTGTCAAAAGTCAGTGTCAGGAGTAGATGGAGAACATGTTCTGAAGTCCTTTTTTTCTGTGAGGCATCTGTGCTGTCTTCCCAAAACCCAACAGCTGTGTAAATCTGAGTGTAACTTTTCCTTGTCCTTCATTTTCATGACATGGATTTTGGCAGTTATTACAATGAGAGTCTTCAGACATTGCTAAAGCCACTTCTGTTGTGTTCATGGTTCAAGTTTTCAGAATGACCTCCTTGGCTGACATGCCCCCAAATTATGAGATGATGTTTGCTCATCGATTCACGTCGGATGATGAAGAATACCAAGAATATCTAAAACGCCCTGCAGACCCCCCTCCTATAGTTGAAGAATGGAGAAACAGATCTGGTGGCAACCAGAGAAACAGAGATCGGTACTGATTTTTCCTCTTAATCATGGTCATTTCACAGACACAAATGATAATTGATGGCAGAAGTCTAGGAGTCTGTTCTGTTCATTGAAGTATTTCCTTGTTACTTTGTAGGTAACTATGTTTAAGGGGAAATATAGTATTCTCTGAGAAGTAATAAGGTTTTACATTTTCTCTGTATTGACTGGCAAAGTTTTTGCATTGTATATAAAAGAACTAAATTATTTGCTTTTTAGTAAAGAATAAGCGGGAAAGATCGGTACTGATTTTTCCTCTTAATCGTGGTCATTTCACAGACACACTTAAATGATAATTGATGGCAGAAGTCTAGGAGTCTGTTCTGTTCATTGAAGTATTTCCTTGTTACTTTGTAGGTAACTATGTTTAAGGGGAAATATAGTATTCTCTGAGAAGTAATAAGGTTTTACATTTTCTCTGTATTGACTGGCAAAGTTTTTGCATTGTATATAAAAGAACTAAATTATTTGCTTTTTAGTAAAGAATAAGCGGGAACCACTGAACCCATTGCCCTGGGGTTTGTCATTGCTCAGCCAGAAACATTTTTCCAGAGGGGAAAGATGAGACTTCTGCAAAACTAGGCAGCCTATCTTATGTGGATGATAACTGGCAGGAAGATGTGCAAAGGAACAAGCTGCTAGTGTGATTATCTGTTACTAGCTGTCCAGAAAGCATTTCATTTGTAAACTAAATATTTGCTGTATTTTTCAAGATTAGCCTGTAATTCTTGTATTCAGTAGAAGTGAGTGTAAAATCAATCATCCAGTCTGTCTGGCAAGTACATTGTTACCTGCCAAAGCAAAACACTTTGAATTATTTCTTCAAGATGTAATTGCAGCTTTTTACTGAATTTTGGACAGATTTTTGAGGGACTGAAAAACAACAATTACAGCATATAGTACATTTGGGAATACTAACATCAGCCTTTAATATAAAGTAGTTAAACTCAGTCCAGCCAACAATTGGAAAAACTCCTTAGCTAAATAGGATTTGTGCCTCATCTGAAGAAAAGGAGGACAACATTGTAACTTTTTCTCACCTTTGAAGCTTGTAATTACATCAGATTAAAAACGGGTGATAGTTTAAGATGTTCTTAAAAACTTCACGGCTCTTTGAACTGATGAACTCTTACACCTACACTATGGTCACAAAGTGAACTTCTTGCATGTTTGTCTGCACCACGCCATTTGCAAACAAAATGACTATGAGGCAGCTCAAGCCTTGATAGGAATTGAGATAGGGCTGAAAAGACAAAATTGAGACTCAACAATGGCTAAGTACAACTGATAAAGGAGCAGTGTTTCAGCAGTTTTAAGTATTTGAGGGAATATTCAAATTCCAGGACTCGGTGCTGTTAGGTGGCTGTAACTACTGAAGCCTGCTTTGCCAAAGCTTTCAGCATTGAAGGTGCTGGATGGAACCTGGCTTTGATGCACTACAGATGTGCCTTGGGGTTGATTTTTAGATTTATGGTCCATTTGAGCCTCTCTTAAAACTTCCAACAGTTCACCTAATGCCTGGGAGTACTTTGTGTTAGGAAACAGACTGTCCAAATGTTGTGTTGGGTAAGAAATTCATGAGTGATCTCAGATGACTGTAGATATGTTTTCATGAGTTTGTCATATATACATATAAATATTTGAGTGTATTAAAAGTTACATGATAGTTTTCATGAAAACTGCCAAATATAAGAGTTCATTATAATTCATTTTTATAGCCTTGATATAATTTATGCCAGACTTTGATCTCTCTTCTCATTGCAGGTTTCAAGATGGCAGATACTTTAGAGGGGACAGATACAACTGGCAAGGTGACTACAGATCTAATCAGAGGCCAGACAGAGGCTGGGGTAACAACTACCAGCAGCACAGACAAGGACAATCCTACTCATCCCACTATGGACAGTATGGCTACAACTCCTACAACCCAGGGCCTCGTTACCATCCCTACTGAAATCCTTGTGGGTTGAAAGTCCAGTGATGCTATGTAACAAATTCAGTTAGATTTTAGTTTTCTTATTTTTTCCACTGTTTTATAGATAACTGAAGAATCAGTGTTACAGTGCAGTGCTGTTTTTCTGTAGTGTGAAAAGAAAAAGGGAACTCCTTTTATGAATAGTAAAAGTGTATTACATGGGGTTTGTTTAGAGTCTGTAGATTTTAGATTAAATTTTTAACTCCTCCTTTTGTCTGAATATGTATTGTGCACGTTTTTCCTTCCATCGCTGAGATTTCTCTGTTCTATTTTAGAAACCAAAACAGGTGAGGGAAGGACAGGATAGCTGTGGTTTGTATGCAGCCCGGAGCAGTAGCATATTGCCTTAAGATAGCTCTTTTTGAAACTAACATGCTGTGTCTTTCTGTGGAGAGAATTTCTTAGTTTGGCTTTTGACAGTGAGAAGCTCAGTTTGGTTTGAATTTCAGATGCCTTAAAACTGAGAAGAGAGATCCTATTACTGAAATATTTTTGGGGTCAGTATAGTGTCTGTTGACACAATGGCTTCAATGCATTTGCAGTATTCTTCTTAAAATGTGGTCTAAAAGTTGGATGAAAAATAAGTAGTTAAATATGTATCTTCTTGTAGCAATTCAGTGATATAGAAGTTTTACCTGAGAAATAATATCAAACTTAGATTAATCTGTGTCATTTTCAAATAAATTCAGTGTGTGCGTAATAAATTTTGGAATTCCCATTTCAGTAAAGCTGTAAAACTTCAATGCTACTGTAGTTTGTATGAAACACTTTGTGCATGTTATAGAAAAAAAGAACTATGATCAGTACTGGTCTGTACTTTTTTCTGTATGGGAAAATAGATAAACAGTGCAGAGTGTTACTCAGTTCTCAGAATTTAAGATGTATGGGGTTTTTTAAGTATTCACACAATAAAAGTATAGTTCACATGGAAGGATGTTTCTGAGTGTTTCTGAAACCTACTTTTGAGACATTCAGGACTGCAACTTCGTCTCATCCAACAGCTGAAGAAGGAGCTGCACTGACAGCTAAGTGCTAACACTGGACAGCTGTGGGCTTAAGTTAGAAGAATGGCCTACTCAGCTGCAATCAGAAGGATGAGACACATTGTGATTAATTAGACGTCTGGAGTGTTAATCCACTATCCACATTTTGCTCTAATAGGGTCAGAGTTCCCTGTTTCCCCATTTACATGATCAGCTAATTTGTATCAAGGGAGTAGTGTGTGTCTTTGTACTTGACATTTTCTTCAGCTGCTGTGCAGAAACAGGGCCCCATCCCTGCTGACTGCTGTAAAAGTCATGGCATTATGTGATAAGGAGTGCAAATTAGTGCATCTTGATTTAAAGACAAAGTACAGAAGTCAAAAGCAGAGTCCTCCAGCTCATCAGATGCCTTTTAGAGCTAAAGGGTGTGTTTACACAGAAACAGTCACTGTGTGTAGCTTTTACATAGGCTGTGGTACACAAGTGTCTTCACCTACCTGCTAAGGATTTGTTTTCTGCTTTTCATACAATGCTGTTAGCTCTGATACAGGACTTAAATCTCCTGCTCCCTGAAGTATTTGCCTTGAATTCAGTTAGAAGTCTTTTCACAAGAGGTTTTTTCCTCTAAGGAGTTCTAGTGGATGAAATGCACTCCTTTGAACCCTCATTAATGCAGTGGAGCCTTTACAAAGGGAGATACAAGATGATGCAAAGTTCTTACATCTGCTCTGTGGAGAGCCTGCAAGTCAGCAGCCTTGGTGAAATTCCCATTTAATTCAGAATCCTGTGCAAAGTGCCAAATACCCCAGGCTCCCCCTCCAAGGAGGGAGTGCATCTCTTCCTGCAAAGAGCCTGATACTGCCAGCTATGCCACGGAAGTCAGGCTGTGCCAGGATGTTCTTCTTCCACACCATCTGGAGTAGCAGCTCAGGTTGAAATGAAACCCAGCAGAAAGAACAGAGCTGCTTCATCTGTTGCCTTTCCTCAAGCTCAATAACTATTTTATTATTTTAATTATCTTTCAGCTGGTGAATAAAGAGTCCTAGCAAGGTTTGGGTGGGAAGGGACCTCAAATATCATTTAGTTTCAACCCCTGCCATGTCTTCCCCTAGACAGGTTGCTCAAAGTCCCATCCAACATGGCCTTGACCACTTCCAGGGATGGGGCATCCACAGTTTCTCTGGCCAATGTGTGCCAGTTTCGCACCACCCTTGCAGGAAAAAAATTCTTCCCAGTATCATCTAAAGCTGCCCTCTTTCAGTTTGAAGCCATTCCCCACTGTCCTGTCACTTCATGTCTTTGTTAAAGTCCCTTTCCAGCAGCCCCTGGAGGTACTCTAAATTCTCATAGGAAGAAAAGAACACTTCTTCTGAGGAAGGTGCTCTAAGGTCTCCCCAAATTCTTTTCCAGCTCTCTCCCTTTCTTCATGACAGCATCATGAATCCTATTTTGCTGGCTGTGCAGCAAAGCATGCAAAAAAAAAATGCCAGGGGGTGAAGTATTCCAGAAAATGGCAAATCCAATCTTCAGCATTGTGGGTGAACTGTAGAAGCAGATAAGATGAGGATGGTCTAGGTGGAACTTGTGAAATATAGTCACACATTTCCTGGTCTTGGCTTTCTTATTCTGAGTTCCTTGATTGGGATCAGGAGAGAGACCAGTGCAACCTCCCAGCTTGTGTTTTTATAGTCATAATTCCTATATGCCTTACCAGCGGCTCTCAATTCAACCTTAAGAGTTTGTACTATTTACAAAACTTTTCCTTGGAACAATTATGGCAAAAGTCTAATTTGGAGAGGTGAAGGGAGAGGAATGCATTGCTAAATACGTGCACCAGACAGAAAGACAAATAAAATTCAAAATATAGTACCTAATTTTCCACTTAGATTAATTGTATTTATGATAAAGTCCAGTTTACTGTCTCTGTCAAGCTAAACAAAACCAGTTGAGTATAGCCTGCAATTACAGTTTGTGCATTACAGTGTGTTACAGGTGATAAAACTGAAGCTGGGTAACTTTAATATTTGCAACTTCAAACACTACAGAGATTGTTTGCTTTAACTATGCTGGAGATTGCAGAGTAAACATTAAAATTCAGTGTCTGGAATCTGACTTTAGGACATCTCTTCCATCTGACATTTGCTCAGACATCATTATTATCATGAATAAAACAAAGGTGTTATGTATTAAAAAAATGACTGCCATGTTACGAGGAGTGTGAATGCCAAGTTCTGAATAGGGCTTTGCAGCAGTTCTAAATCCATTCCTGAACACATACAGTGATTTTACATGGCTTGTTAATTGATACTGAAGAATAATCATTCTAAATTACAGGTACTGTGGCAAATAACTAAGAAAAATCAATAGCTTTTGTACAATTTCTTGACTAGCATTTTAAAAAATGACAAAGAGTTTGAAAATCACAGCTAAGCCCCTAGAAACTCAAATACAAAAGAACATGCACAGTAAAAATAAAATAAAAAAAATCTCACTGTGATTTGTGAGATCCAGTTTTACAAGTTCTCAGTGCTATTCACCCTCTGTTTAATTCTGTCTGTGCAGCTGGGAACAGAAATGTGCAGATGTGCTTTGAAAGGTTAGTTAGAAGCTGAACTACTTTCAAGAAGCTCTAATAGAGATTTCAGACTGGGTAGACAAATGCCATTTGCAATATAAATATAATCAACATTCAACTCCTGGAACAAGGAAGATACCTGATCTACATTTTAAATATATTTTAATATATTGCAGCAGTTATACATTTGAATATATTTAAACTTATAGTATTAATTTGCTAACAAATATTCTGCTTAACTAAGAACATGTCCACATTTGCTTCATACTGAGATGTTGGAAGGGAAAAGATTTTTCTACCAAATAAAGAGAAGGTTTTTTCTGCCACCACCCCTACTCCTTAGGTAAAACAAAAATCTCTGAATTACACAACACTGGGGAATTTTCTGGCTGGTCCAATTGTGCTGTCACACCTTCTCTAACACTCAAACAAGAGGAGTATGAGCATCAAGCAAGAAGGAAGGGAAAACAGGACTGCTCCCTCCTGCAGGTGCTGACCACCTTGGGAGCAGTTTGGCAAAACTGCATCTCCTTTGCCTTTCATTTGCCAATCAGGAAAAATTGCTATAATCTGTCCCCTTGTCCCTGAATGTTAGAAGAGAGCTACATAACCCTGCTGCATTATGCACAGTGCTGATGCTCTAATGCCCAGAAGATAAGCAAGATTATAGGGCAGATCAGGTTTCCCTGAAAGCACCTAGGGAAAATGCAGCCTGATTCCAGACACAGAGGTAAACCTAGAGATCAAAACCAAGTCCAGTGGCTCCAGCACTGCCAGGAGAGTCAATGGCAGCTGTGCTGTGGTGGTGCACAATAATCTTGCCTCTCAAGAGGCTTATTTTTCCATTAGGCCCTGCAGGCTGGAATGTATTTTTGTGTTTATCATGGCCTATATTTTTCTTCAGAAAGCCTGGACTGCACTTAGTGGCTGTCAGTCCTCATTTGCTTGTGTGAAACAGTGACACTAAAGTGTTATTTCTGTACAGCTCGCCCCTAAGTACCCTGCCCTGCTAAAATGCACATTTACTACGAGAGATGGTGGAAGTTGCTAATGCCTATGTTTTACTCCAAGTCTAATAAACACACAGCAGAAGAAATCCTGTCACCATCCTCAATGCATAACTTCTGTGTTATTTGTGACTAGCACAAAAACAAATTAATGTTGTCTTTATCCTAAAGGGATGCCTTTTTAAAAATCAAATCATACTTCAGCAGCTGGCTTTCCCCCTCCCCCTGAACTATGGACTCCTTTTTATTTTGGGGGGTTTTGTTGTATATTGTATAATTCAAACATTGCTTCATTAATAAAAGTACTGCTGAGGTAAAAGTTAAAAGCTCAACTATATTGTAAGACATTTCACACAGCTTTTGGCCAGGTTTAGCATGATCAGAGAGTGGATGCTTTTTGTCCAAAGTCATGCCTGAAGTTTGTTTCTGAAGAAAACCTTGAAATGATACATTTTTCTATTGAAAGTGTGCTCAAGAAAAATAAAATTACAGTAATAATTACCAAAAGCAGCCAGCCCCAAATAATTACATATTCTTTTTTACATATAAAGAAAATTATTTTTTCCACAGCAAAGGCCTGGTTTTCAGTCATCATGGCATCTTGATTTATGAACACCACTGAGACCTAAACCAAAGTACATTTAAGAATACTGCTTCAGTGGTTTTAATGGCATGAGCATTTAAACACAGCATAGAAAAGCTCTGGAGTTTAGATCTGTTTAGTGCAAGAGCTCTGTGGGGACACACATTCTCCTCAGATCAAGCTCATATTACTCATTTACAAGCCACACACTTGAAACACAAGCTCTGAAGTGAGCTGAGGGAGCATCAAGCCTGGGGTACATATGCTCCTCTAAACCCCAGCTAAACTCCTGTAAGAATGAAAAGGAGCTTTACCTTAAATTGCCAACATGGGCAAATCCTATTTCTCCAGGCTGTGGCTCAGAGGATACTTCCATCAGGAGGAGTAATTGCTTTTTATGTTCTAAGAGAAAATGGGAGTGGAGAGGTTGTTACAGTGCTGGCAATGGCTGAGCTAAAGGATTCTTTCCTGGCTGTTTCCCCATGTGTCCAGCAAAGGAGAGCAAGTGTTGAGATTTGACTGCTGCTCATCAAGTGACTTTATGGTCACATCGCAGCCTGGAGGGTGGGAAACAAACAAAAACCAACCAAATAAAAAAAACCTCAACAACAAAACAAATTCCTCCCTCCACAGACTCCAGGGACCTCCCCATCACAGAACAAGCTGGCAGAATGCAGAATCTGGAAGCAGTTAAGCAGCTGCCTCATTACACTGGCAGGCTTAAGTCCTTAAGTAAGGTGGACAGATGCAAGGGACAATAAACAAATCACTGTTTATTACATACCCTGCAGTCTGGGCAAATCCAATTGAAGGAGCTCTTTAGACCCCACCCAGTAGGATTTTAGTTGTTAGAGACAAAATGGATTTAGTGCTAGATAATATAAGCTAAGCCTAATCTTCCTTCTCTCCACACCTGCATTGAACATATTCTTACTACTAACCTAAAAATGTTTTTTTTTTAAACCTGATACTGTTTTTACTCTTTCCTTCCTATCCCTGCCACTTCCTGACACCAGGCCACTTATTTCAGATACAGCTGTTTTACTAGTTTCTCATATTCTCAGCACTTCTGAAGACAAGAACTCTGAAAGCTACTTTAAAATTCTAAAAAGACAATTTTGCCACAGTTCCAGAACTACAAAGAAAGTGAAAAGGATGTTTTCAAAAATAGAACCAGACATGCGTGTTACATGCTCAGCTACAAATCACATTTAATGCTTTTGTGTCTCAGCTTCCATCTGTAAAACTGTGGTTCCCTGCCCTGTTTTCCTCTTCTACACTCTGCATTTTGGCCACAAAACCTACCAGGCAGCAGCTACTCCATATAAAGCTTAGGTATGGTGTATAAATCTCAGCTGGGGTGTGTATGTTGCAACACAACGTATTAGAAACATTCTGGTGAAGAAATTGATTTGTTTGTTGATTTTAAAATATTCTTTAACTAAACCCAAAATATACTGTGAAGGCAGTGACTTGTTTTAAACAGTGTCTTTTTGTGACTCCATAGTTATATATATATATATATATAATATATATATATATATATGGGATTCTGCAGCCTAGGAAGCTCTCTCAGCCAGACCTGCAGTAAACACTAAGTGATTCTAATACTATCGGTACATTAGAAAAAGCCTTAAAAATTTAAATGGCATAAAGACATTTAAATTATCATAGCTAAGAGATGTGGGCAGTCCAACACTTAACTATACAGACGTGATTAAAAACTGAATTATATAGAGGTGATTAAAAACATGGGGACAATCTACTCAAACTAGATTTCACATCAATAAAACTTGTGACAGCTACTGTATTGAATGCGCTATTCATGTATATTTAATTGATTTTATAAACATTCTCACACACACCATACAGTCATAGCAAGGGTGAGCAAAATCCCAGCCTTAGAAGTATTACAGTACAGTTTTTTTTAAAAAACCCCAAGTAGATGCAAAAATTTTAACGCAAACAACTAAAATTACATAGTTAAACATCGGAGTTTCAAAAAACATAAAAGGCAAAGTTGTTCTTTGCACCTACAGGAAAAGAAAAGAAAATACAGCGGTAAGGGGAGAAATGGATGAGCCAACAATGATGGAAGAGGGGATGTCCTGGTGAACAAAAAGAATGGTAGATCAACTATTGCAAAAAAAGTCTTATCAGAAATAAAGTTTAATTTTAGAAGAGTCTACTGAAAGATCAGTGCCCTTAGTAGCTGAGAAGAGGAAACCATATAACTGAAGGTAAAACAAAAATCTATTTAAAAGTCATTTGTAATTGATGAGAACTGGAAGACAAAGATGGCATCACAGACCGTTGGCAAGAGAATTCCTCCATATGGCATCTATTTCTCATTAATGCTCTGGGGGAGGATCCTAGACATCCCAGCAGGTCCTGTCGTGACTTTGGATTCAAAGCTGTCCACACACTCAGCTGCTCTCTGGCTGAACTCCACTTTGGCTGCACATAATGCACACAGCAGTGCCAGGAACACGGGCTGATGAACAGCTCCTGTCTCTTTCACCACACCTCCCATGCTACGTTTGAGAAGGTGGAAACCTGTCCCTAACCATGTCACCCAGAAAACCTTCTCAGATTCTTCCCATTTTCTACTAGTATAGAAACTTTCAGTATTCCCTCTGGAAGCTGCTCTTTGAACCCCTGGAGCTCATTGCCAATTCCTTCTCTCAACAATAGCTAAGCCTGAGAGCTCTTCACCCACTACACTGTTTATCATCAGCTATGGATTGGTTATTTTGGGACAGCTTCATTGTGGAACAGTGCGTGGCAGTGACTTTGTAGTATTTTTGTCTGTGCCACTTGGGATAAAAGCAGCTTATTCAGAGATCCCAGCTGAGTTCAGGATCCTTACAGCACCTACCAGCATCTCTATGGAGCACATTGCTTGTAAGAGACAAGATGAGTTTAATATGACAGTCTCAGTAAATTACACAAGAGTGCCTCAGTTTCAAAAGCTGAGAGGAGGTTATTAAACAAAGAAAATTACTGTAGGTAATAAAAATCACTGACACCTCAATGGGAATTGCCTGGGTTAATACAGACAGGGTGGAGAACACTCCAGACTTGAAAACAAGAAAAGGGTCAAAGAGCAGAATTTATTCAAATTCTATGGATTAAGCTGCTAAATAAACCACATTTTTTCCTATGAGCATAACAGATATAAATACATAGGAGCAGTCAGTGCACTGCAGCATGCTGAGAGCCCAAACAAATGTTATGAGGCATGAAGGATCTCGTGTGTGCAGCACCTGCACCACAACTGGTGCGGGGCAGTGCCACGCTGGGGCTGCCGCTCCCGGTGTCCCCGTGTCCCCGTGACACTGCCAGCCTGCAGGCAGAGCAGGGCCCTGCACACTTTGCTCACAGGGCTGGTGATCTGCCAGCAGCTGACAAACTGCAGATTCACATGCACTAACAGCAGGGCCTTCTGTTTTAACTTAATAGCAAAACACTATAGCAGAATCACTGATCTGTAGCTAGGATTTTATTTAATTCGTTAAATTGTTTACTCTGTGTCCGCATCTTACTCCATTTCCAAGTCAAATTAACACATCACTTCAGACTAGGATAAGCAATCCATCCTGAATATTGATACGAGCCAGAACATGGTTACACTAAACTCAGTTTATAAATCTTCTTCATTGACTCTTTGTCAGGAAACTTCACTAGACACAGAAGGAAATAAAAGAATAAACCAAAGATCGTATACTGAAGAAACAACTAAAATGGGTATTTTAATTTACATTTGTAACTTTCTAAGAGCTTTAAAATTTCAAATTAAAATGGCTTTAAATAGTAATGATTTTGACAAAAACCATTTTTTCCTCTGTGAAAGGTATTAAGAAGAAATTGAAAAGCTCAAGGAAAATGAGGTTCCATTTTTCCCATTTGAGATGAGCCTACTCTGGCTGTGCAGTGGGAGAGGTATTTATCATGCATAGCCTGTCCTCCTCCTTGGATCCTGTCCTCCAGTTTGGACTGGAAGCACTGTGTGTTAGAGGATCATTAACCAGGGTCATGTACATCATCTCTCCCTCATAAATGAACACTGTCAACACTGCAACAGCCACAGAGACACTGCATAATCAGGGCCCAATGTACACATTGTGGCTCACACATGAGAAGGCAGACAGACTAAACTGCGCAAAAGAAATCTGGTTTTCCCTGAAACATACTCGTTCCAAAGCAAGGGCGAGGCACTAGTGTCATAGCTGCTGCAAGGCTCCTTGCAGCTGGTCTGTCCTACATGCAAAGCACAGACCCTACACAGACACCTCTGGCCCTGAGGGATCCTGCCTCCAAGAGTTATCACAAAATTCTATTACCTGGCTTCCAGATGGACTGTGTCCTTATCCCTGGGATTACACAAAGTTTCAAGCACGTGACAAGGAGCTTTACACTGTGAACACATTATGAAAGAAGACTGGAGACAAATACCATGTTAC
>NW_005054313.1:2797174-2802631 GCF_000277835.1 Geospiza fortis | reverse complement strand
CATAGAGCCATGTCACATACTGCTTTCACATCCACACATTGCAAGAAAACACCAGCTGCGCAGATTTACAAAGCAATCAGATTGCACGGTGAGAGGTATAGAGATATATGGAAGAATTGTTTTCTTCACACTTGTATTCCTGTCTCTGAGCTCTAAATGCAGTTCTCTCTGACCACTACTGCACTGCTAAAATTACAGGAAACTAATTATTAAAACTGAATTAATGTCTGTTAAGTTTTTCCCACATAATCCTGTCTCTTACATGGCACTCTTGACCCCTACCACTCTGGAAGTCATTTTAGGTTCCTCTTTTTCCCATAAAAGAGAGGAATGCAATGCAGTACTGAAGAGAACTGAGTAAGATTTTCATCTCCTTCCAAGAGTCTCATGATCCACTCTTAAATCTTTTTCCATTACTATTTAATGGTATTATAATTACTGTTATTCTCCAGTGTTCAGAATAATCACAAAACAAATACAACCTTGATTATGCTCATATTATTATTTGTATTACAGGGGCAACAAGAGATGTTGAGCTTTACCAAAGCAACAGCTGAACGTGTATCTCCAAGAACCCCCACCTAATCTAGAATGAGAATTTGTAGGTTATTATAAACAGAAAAGACTGGAGACAAGGGGCAAAATACACAGGTTGGTATACCTTGTTTTTATGCTCTTATTTTCTTACTTTAGAAATCTGACATTTTTTCTTTTGAAAAGATTCTTTCCTTCATGAAAATGGACACCTAGTATAAGACATATAGGATAATCAGCAGTCCTACTCTCTACAATTGGCTCAAACCTTATTGTTTAGGACAAGCTCTTCTCTAAAACCCTAAAATACAGTTATCTCCTCTGCTGCCAATCCAACATTTGCGACAGCCTCGATAGCTTATTCTCTGCTGCCAAACCTGCCTCCAGTCACACTTTTCTGGTGCAACTAATAAGTCACAGATTTATTTATCCTCTAAAACTGTGGGCTGTATTTATCCTCTAAATCTGAACAAGCACGTAGCAGTAGAGCAAAGGCTCCTTTGTGGAGAAAGCACATAATCTGGAAGACAGACGGGTGTCTCTCCTGCTTGATGCTGCTCATAGACAGCAGAGCAAAGGAAAAGTGTTTGATTCACTCTCTCATGCACTACGTTATCAAGTGAGTCAGTTAATCAGAAACCCGATTTAACCATTCTCAAGTGATTTCACTTAAACTGTGAAGTGTCATCCTCTTTTGCTATTTGCACTTTTTCCAGCAGTGACAATCCATGCAGCAGAGGGGCAGGTCTGAACTTCAGAGATGAAAGGTCCCAATGATGGGCATGAATTTATCCAAGTTAAAATTCATCTTTAATTAACGTCTTCATACTTTCTTTTCTGACATAGGAGAGCATGTCTCATATTTTGAAACATTTTTGAGTGCAGTCCAGAGTTCTCTTCCCCTGCAGAGCCAGATCGCACTAACCTGACAGCATTTCTGGCAGCAGCTCTCCCTGGTGCAAAAGGCAGGAGGCTCCCAGGGCTCCCACCTCAGCTTCAGCTGAACCTGGGGGAGATCTCACAACACTCTGGACAAAGCTCTGTAGATGAGACAAGAGCTGGGAGCTCCAGTTGGCCAACCCTGGTGTCAAGGAGATGTGCCAGCCTCTCACAGCAATTACAAAGTGTTAGTCCACCAACACAAAAAATATTGGCTAGATGTAGCTGCCTTTGTAGAATCAGGTTACCTAACTAAGATGGGAAGGCAGAATAGATGAACTACTTACAAGCAGTTGATCAACTTTTTCATCTGAATTTGCATGTTAACCCACACAACTCTCAAAACAAACACATCAATAGATACTCTTTTTATATTTCACATCAATGGCCCTCACATGAACCTATCATTTCAGAAGATGAATCTTTCCTGTTTGAAAGTTTCAGATTGGCAGGACTCAGGAGTCACACTAAGAAGGCCATAGGTAATATCCTTTTCCCACCTAGATTCACAGATTGCCAGCAAGAAATAACTGTGAAATTTATATTGCAAATTATTAGATTTACAGCCTTTGAAAACCTGACAGGTTTTTTCCCCATTCTGACTTGAGTGCTAAACAGCAGAGGAGGTGCTATAAAACATCAAGAGTCTATCACACCCTCTATTCTGTGTATCTTCTTTCCCAGCAGACTTTAGAAGGACAAGCAGGACAAGCCTGCTAAGTCCATAAGCCAACTATTGCTCCTAGCCCAATAAATTACCCTTCAACAAAATTATTCCATCTCTCCCCATCATGTTTTATTTTCTTTATTTTTTGATTTGAGACATTAACCTATCACATAAACCCAGGAGTAAAACAAATAAGGTCTGTTTCTTCAGATGGTTTGATCAAGGTAATATTGGATAATAACAGGGCAAAGCCTAAAACCCAGCCTGAAAATCTCTAAATCCTGAAAATGAGCTAACAGGATTTGCTTACTTAAGTTTGGAAGTCCAAGTGTGTAAAACCTGGAGCACTTCACTAAATTCCTCCCCAGGTAAAAAGACCAAGCTGGTTCACTGAAGTGAGCAGGAATTACACACAGCTGAGAAACCAAAGGTTTTCTCTAGGTTTCCTGTGGAGGCCTACCTAACAGCAAGATCAGTGAAAAAAAACCTTTCAAATTCAGATTTGCAAAGGCAGCCCCATAAAGCTGGCAGAACAGCTTATGGCAAGCTCTGGTATTGCACATTCTTTTTGTCTTTAGGTGCATAAAATGTGTATCAACACCTCCTCTGACAGGGGCACTTTGCTTGTTTTTGTGTATTTAGGATTTATATAGTAGCATTTAATCAGATCTTACAACTTCTCTGCTTTTACATACACAGGTACTTGACTGCTGAAAGATAGGCTTTGCCTCACATCCTACAATTTAACTACAGCTATTTTCAAATGAATGTTTTCAGATGTTCTATTTTCACATTTATCTTCTGCCAGAAACATTGTCTGACATGGTATTAAATAAAGGAAAAAAATTATTCCAGATGATATGTCATGGCAATCACAAACAGAAGTCATAGACTTTGAGAACATCATTATAAGCTGATCATCCTTCAAAAATATTTAACAAAAAGCTCCTGGGTCTGCTTTAGCAGCCGAACCTGAACTCAGTGAGGAAGTGACTGAACAGAATCAGACATTCTCATTAAGTAAAATTAGCCAAGTGCAATTTGCCTGGCTGGTTCCCTCTATGTATTAGCATTTATATTCAGTCTGTGATGAGCATAATCAGGTTTTTTGAACAAAAAGGAAAAATCTCCTCAAAACCCATAAACCTATCAGGTTTATTAGTAACAGTTTGCACTTCCATTGTAAAAAGGCAGTTAAGAAATGGAAGAAAATTGCCTGTTCAGAAGTGTATCTGAGTAGCTACCAGCAATCTTTCCTCAGAGCAGGAGCATGACCTCACATACATGCTGGCTGATTGCTGTCAGATTTACTGGAGACAAAAGGAGATATTTCACTAAAGGGCAAATGCCAGGAGGCTACAAAGAGCTGCCACAGGGCCTCACTGGAAGGGACAGGTTTGCCCTCTGATTGCAAAGATTGTATCACAAGGTCTTTCCCTCCTTCCTCAATGAATCCATCTCTAAGGGCTGTCAGGCCCAAAAAACAGAGAAAGAAATGTGGTGGCATCTAAGGAGATAAGCATCAGCAACACTGCTGATGTGACAAACAAAGAGCAGAAACAACCCCAGAGAGCCTGGTCCTGCTGGAGGGCACTTCCCTGCAGCAGCAGCAGCAGAGCTGAAGGTGAGAGGCTGCAGGAGCACTCAGATGTGGCAGGAAGGTGCTGCTGGGGCTGACCTGTGTGCTCATACCTCCATCAAAGGTAACACCACACCCCTTCTGAACATCAGAAGGGAAGCAAAAAACCTCACAGATTTTAAGACAAGCTATGGAAAGCAGCACTGGTGAAAAAAAAGAGGTTCCACACAAATAGCTTGTGTTATAAAATTCAACTTGGTAATGCCCCTGTCAGACAGCTGGGCACAAAGTATGTCCTTACACGTTGAGAGCTTTGAAATTTGTTATAAATTATGCCCCAGTGCATCCTGGCTTTCAAAGCATTACAGCAACAAAAGCTGGCCAAAGGAACAGCATTGCTGCAGCCCTTCCCACATGCACTGCACACCTACGAGGTATTAGGAAAAAAACAACTTAATGACAATCACCCCAGAATTATAGTTTGTAACTCTGGTTGCTCTCTAAAGGCAGACAACTGCTTTATCTGAGCAGCATGAAATGAGGCTTTGACCCTCTGTTGTTTGTTCCTCTTTCCTTGAGTCCATGGCTAACTGCTTTCTTTACAGGACGTTTCTATAGTGACCAACTGCTGAACTGATACTCAATATATTTCACTTTTCACCTGCCATACTTCAGATTTGGAAACTCAGAATGTTATTTAAACAATATTCCAAAAACTTACCCTCAGGCTGTAGTAAGAGATGGCACAGCGGATACTTCATCACTCTAACTTCCCCGGCTTTTGAAAAAGCGAATAAATGCACTATTTATAGATAAAAGAAAAGTTATCATAGCTCAGTAACAATTACTTGAGAAGCCAATATATAAGGGATCAGGAAGAAACAAATTCCCAATGTCTCAGAGAAGTACCAGACTCCTCCTTTCAGGCAAGCATTTAATTTCTTCAGCAGCTTTTTTACTGTGCCTCAGTTGTATTAAGAGCACTTTGCCTCAAGTACAGCCCCTTCCTAGAGTAACAACCAGGACAGCTTTCACAGGAGGATAAAGCGCTGTGGTCCCCAAAGGAGACAGGAGCCCATTTTTAAACCCATCTGGCAATGAATCATCTTCCCAAGACAAAGACTGAAACATTAAGAGGGGAATACAGTAGGTAGAAGTAATGCAGAAACAATTTTATAAACTGAGCTGGTTCAAGTTTTACACATGCAAATAAACATCATGAGAGGGGAAACAAGAATGAGATGTGAAGTACTGAGCAGGAAGATCAGGTGTATTTATCTTCCTGGAAGCTGGAAGATATTAAACTGTGCTTTCTGCTAAATTGCTGCTGCCAGTTATTGACAAAGTTGTCAATTATCCAGGATTATTTAGACTGATGATACCTGAAGAAATGAGGATTTAGAAACACTTGGGACTAAAAGGGGAGATAGGAATGCCCTGCAGATGATAAATGGAGTGGATTGAAAGAAAAAGAGCAAAGAGACAGTTTCAGAGGGTATAATTAAATATCCTTAATTAGCATATTACACTACTACAATGAAAGCAACCTTCAAAGCTGGATTTTAGAAAATAAATATAACTGAGTGGATGAAAGACTAAGACCCTTCTATGCCATAAGACTGGCATAGAATTTATTCAGATAACTTCTATTTTGCTAATGTTTAAATAACATAATTATACTTTCAAATTGCACTGACTGTGCAGGTCTGCAAGCAGTCAGGTATTAAATCACCATTAG
>NW_005054313.1:2792220-2797129 GCF_000277835.1 Geospiza fortis | reverse complement strand
TTGATTTCAATAGTTGAGTAATCATGTAGCTTAATGCACATGGATAAAGCAGGTACCAATAGGTATGTAAGTTATGTAGCAACAGGGACAATGTTTTTAAATTGGTCCAGGAATAAGAATTTATTTTGAGCAGGGATTTGTAAAGCATCTTGACATTCTTGGAAGAAGCTTCTTACAATATCACAAAGCTCTGCTCTATAAAAACATATTCTGCTGGAGTAAGGGATTCTTACTACCACAATTTTTTCAATAGAATGAAAGCTATTTTACTGTGTTCATGAAGAGACAGTTGACAGGTTAGGATTTCAATGCAAGACTTGCAGAAGCTGGGGCTTAAATCACAGTTTTGGCATTGTTTGGTTTACACAAGTTTCTTAGCTCTTCTCTACCTCTCTGGATATACAATGTGCAGTAGTTGAGACAGCCACAATACACAGAGTATCACCATAAAATTCCAGAAAGCTTCAACCCATGCAGAGTAACACCTCACCCCTTCAGAAGGCTTCAAGCATCTGCCCATGCAGAGTAACATCATTCCACTTCAGAAGGCTTCCAGTGTCTGCTCTTCTTGTTCTTCAGCCCAACCTTTTATTCCCTCCTGTTCATGCACTGCCCCTGTGTGCCCTGTTCCCTGTGTGGTTGGTCAGTGCCCCTGGGCACTCCATGGCTCATTGCTGTCAGTGCTGCTCACAGCTGTGCCCACTGGGGATGAGGCTGGGCCAGCCCCACTCCCAATCACCACAAACTGGGGCCCTACAGCAATGGAGCAGCAGTTCCACCCTCCCAGGCTACCTAAATCCACAGCCAAGGTATCAGGGATACAATTGATATAGGGATGTACAGCACAAAAAACATTGACATAAGACGCTATGAAGTATGATTCTATATGGCAACACCCCAGTGTTATACAACCATTCCAAAATAATTTTGGTTACTCACATTACATAAATTGCACATTCCCAGGGTTTATTTGCCACACTGTCAGGAATTCAAGTTACGTTCATTGATCAGGCAGAACAGATGCAGAATGGCAGCTGAAGGTGTTTAGGAAAGGTGAAGAAGCCAAGCAGAAGCCAGCAAAGCCTAGGCAGAACATGCTGACAAGCAGAGAGGGCACTGAAAAACTAAATTGGCTATTTCAGGTAATCATCACTGAAGATCAATGTGCTTCAGAGACTGTATCTGTCCACACAGCTCCTCCCTCAGTCTGTGTCTGAAGTCACAGGGAAGTGTAATGAAATACATTATTTCAACAGAGTATATAAGCTTTAAAAAATATTTACAGTGGCTGTTGCAGCAGCCAATTTCAAATGTAATTTATAAATACAGAATTCCTCAGTCTTTTTATTGCCATTTTCTCCTTATCATAAGTAGAAAAGTTCAGGGAATAAAAGGAAAAACCCCCACCAACAAACCACTAACACTTCATCTTGGTTTGCTTGGCCTTAATTTGTGCAAGACACGGCACCCCTCTGCTGGGCAAGAGCAGATCTAGCAGCAGGGAGAGGTGAACCAAAACTGATGGAACAGTAAAATAAAATCAGCCTGTGCAGACTGAAAAGATGTGCAAGGAAAGAGGACTGAGGCAATGTATGGCTGCCCAAATGCCTGAGAAAATAAGGGGCTCAGGTGTGAACCATTAAACAAACAATCCAGAATTCAGACTTATTTCTCCAGAAAGTAACATTTTTCATAACATCTTTAAAATTAGTCACCTTGAAGGAACTGCCATCTTGACAAACACGAGTTCTCTAACTCCAAAAGCAACCGTTGCAATATTTAGAATAACGGGACATTGAAAGAGTTCCCTAAAGTGAAAGACTTTTGTCCATGAAAAAGCTGAATTATGAGCTATGAAGCCTTACTGCATCAATGTGGCAATGCATCAGCATAAATGCTTATGCATTCATAACATTGTTTTCCAGAAGAATGCATGATAAACCGTAAGCAAACCTTCAGAATAGTTTATATTTTTTCCTTTAGCCATTACTTTCTTTTTAACATGACAACCATAGGACAAATACAGGACAATTTCAGACATCAGCAGTGATGCAGAGGAAAAAAAAGTCCTACTAGAATGTGTGGTCTCACACATATTTTTGGGTAATTTCAGGTAAATCTTCCTCTGACCTCTGAAGCATGATAAATAGAGAAGTTCAGCCTTTTTCTCATCAGCCTTGAAACTGGAGTATAGTTGCCCATTTTGTTTCAGACCTCTTGTTTTGTTGTGTTCTACAAATGACTCAGCTCTGTTCTCTAGGGGTTGCACTACTTCTCATTTTTAGACCAAGGAAAGATTATAAAAAACGGCTGCTTCAAAGTAGCATTCTATGAAGATGTTTCTAGGAAACAACTATTTTCTTTGTTAAAAATATAAACACAAACCAAAGCTTGACAATACTTTTTGCCTCTTTTATTAAAAACAATCATTACAGGTGACATACAATTGGCAAAGATATATATGACCATATCTCTACTTTTAAGGAAACTATTTACAGATTATTACAAAGTGACCCCACGTGTGCAATGACCGCGTCCTGCGCTGGTTTTTCATCCTGAAATCTTCTGGTTTTCTTTCAGTTGCTCAGGAGATTCTACTTTCAGTTTGTCTGTGTGATCAACAACAGCACACTGGCTTCAAAAGACATTTATTTTAGATATCTGTAGGTGCCCACAGTGAAAAGCTGCACCTGCTGTGAGATATCAGAGAGAAGAGTCTCTTTTATGACTGTGCCATCCAGGTTTGTCCTTTTGTACCACTTCCCACATGGAAGGCTGTCACTCCAAACCCCTCACTTTGTTAACCAACATTTGCTCCACTAAAAACACATTTCCTAAACCATTTGTTTAGGGACCAGGAAAGAGGACAAATCTTACCCACAGGACACCACCCAGAGCAGAAGGAAATCTGTAGTGTCAGGAGCAGATACAGAGTCTCAGTTTTCTAACCAAACCTACAGAAAAACTTCAACTGTACAGCACCTATATTAACAAGGGGAGGGGAAGGAAGTATCTTCCTGTAGTCATTACCCACACTCTCAACAGCACTGCATGAAGTAAAAAAGAATACCTTTCCATGTACCAAGATGCTTTTTCCTATTTCCTGCTCTTGTTTTAGGTCAACTGGAAGCTTCTTTTTTCAGTTTTTCTAAAATCTCATCTGGTGTCGCTGATACCGAAATCTTCACCACTTTGTCACGTGATTTACCCCCCTGGTTTAGACAAACACAGAAAAAACCCATCTTTCAGAGAATCACCCTTTAAGGTAAGAAAACAGTGCAATTTATAAAATGCTGATAACAAATGAAGCAGTTTGCCCATGGTTCAGGAAAAGCAAGACTCACATCACTTTGTCTCTACCTTTTCACAACATTTCCTTGGTCATCTTATCCTTTACTATTAGTCTTTAAAAGATTTCTATAACTACTCCATTCAACCAACAGATAAAAATAAAAAGCACCATTTTTCACTGTGTTCTTGTGCTTATAAACTATAAATGAAAATGGCTGGAAAAACTGACTTCAAGTACAATGAATTAATAAAACAAATTATTTATTCAGTGCAATGAATAAAACAAAGAGTTTCCGGTCACCAAAATCAAGATGTAAATCCTAATACAGAGAAACTCTTGAGGCCCAGCTACAACCCAAGTGCTTACATACACTCTTGCTCATGTGTGACAGTTAAATGTCAGAATCTTTTGATTCAAATACATGTTATTTTTAAAAAAATAGAAAGTTACTAATAAAATGCGCATTCTCTGCAGAACACAAATTCTGTGAACTCATTTGACATGAAAACAAGAGAATCTTGAAGAACACAGAAAACATGAACTACAGAGATTTGCAAAACATTATCATGACAACCCTTCTGGTTAAAAGATCTCAAGATCAGCCATAGTTCTTCCCACACCAAGTTTGTTCTCAATGAATCATTCCATTAACTCAACTAAACTTTTTGAAGTGTCTTTCAGACTGAACTTGGAGTAGCTCTCTGTACTCAATGTGTAAGCTTCAAAATCCTGAATTTCAACTGCAGTAGGGCAAAGCTGAAAGGAAAAAAAGGAAGTACCTTCTCTAAAACAACATCACTCTTCTTCACTTCGAGCACCTTAGCGAGGTAGCGACACAGCTCTGCATTTGCCTCCCCTTCCGACGGAGGTGCAGCAATAGCTACACCTACTGCCTCTGCTGTCACATCTATAGCAAATAGTTGGAGGATTTTATGCTCAAAATATTCAAAACATCACATCATAGTTTCCTAAAAATGAGCGTTTATGCTTTGGAAAGCATTTTAATTTAAAACCGAGTAAATGTATAGATTAGCAGGTGAAGCATTTTCACATTTCATGAATTCCCTTGACGGTCGGCCAGTACAATCAAATATAAGCTCCTGACAATACAAGCAGTGATTGTCCTGCTTGGCACCACGTAACACGACTCAAATGAGGTTAGCCCCCCACCTCCACCCCAAAAGCCTGAAAATCAGTCCGCTCAGAGAGACAGGCTGTCAGTAAATTCCCAGTAAATTCCCAAGGGGCCTGGACACTGCCACAGCCCGTGGGTGTCGCACACACGGGGGATGTCAAAGCAGCCCCAATGAGTGCAGGAGCAAGGCCAGAGCTGTAGAGGGAGAACACGCTTTATTAGACCCAACTTTTATGGCTCTAATAAAACCGCACAGACCCTTGAGACACAAACGGCCGGCACGAAACCACAGAAGCCAAACGGAAGGATTTAGGATCAGGATTTACCCGTGCTCACCGCGCCACCCAGCGCTGTACAGGGGGGAGAGCCGAAATCCTCGCCTCAGTTTCCGGGTGGGATTTTGCACTTTCCCTCCCTCCGCCCCTGTTCCTCAGGGTGCAGCGATGCAGGGCCCGGTGCCCCGGCCCGCAGACCCACCTGTG
>NW_005054313.1:2788617-2791803 GCF_000277835.1 Geospiza fortis | reverse complement strand
ACGGCCCGGCCGAGCCCCGTCCCTGTCTCGGAACAGCGCCGTGCCCGGGGACAGGAGAGCGCTGGCGGAGTGTGCACAGAGCTGGACGTTTGACAGACACTTTTTCTAGACACATCCTTTGGACACCCCAAACCTGCGTGACGTCCCCCTTTTCCCCCTTAAGAAAGGAAAATTTCTTATTTTTTCTCCTGCATTCTTAAATTTTAGTATGATGTGGGAGAGGGTACAGGTCTTGGTGTAAAAAGCCATTCTGTTACTACATGGTACATACTACAAAGCACTGAATACTATATACATACAGCAATTGCATCAAATTAGCGTATGCAATCTGTAAAACTCTTTGCACACCAATAATTGAGTTTATACTCAATTTTTTTAGTATTAGAATATCCAATGATAAAATAACATCATGACAAGTCTCGTATTCTCATTTTCACATTATACATCTTTTATAGGCACATATGTATATATACAGTGGCTATTTGCATAACCAGTTCTATTTTCCAAAACAGCCCTTCTGAATTAAGAGAGATTCGGGAAAGATCTGTTTCTTGCTGAATTTGACTTAATATTTATTTCTTCAGTGCTGCTGCAGATGTTCTCTGCAGCGCAAAGTCCATTAATTCTCCATGGCTCTTGGAAAAAGTCAAGATGATGGCAATATGAATGCAGCTTTGCTGACGTACTTCAAAAAAATACAGTAGCAATCCATGTCCATAGGGTCAATCCAAGGTCATTTTGGAAAGAAGTGCAAGATGGCACTACAGCAGCAGCTTTACTGTCTTTTAAGGACAGATTGGAGAAAACATACACAAGTTGTTCATAACAAGTAAGGATTTTCCAGTTCAAAGAATGAATTTTACTACATGAGAAACAAAGGGGTGAAAACACAAAGTAATTAGCCACAAGGTACTACTTAAAACAAACTTTTCAATATACAGAGTACTAATTCCATTAACATTTGGTTTAGAGGAAAAGCTAAATTACAATATACCAATAACAATGCGGAAAAAAAAAAGGTTTTCTGGTACCCCTCAAACAAATTCGGTTTTTTTTACACATTAAAGTAATTTAACAGAATTTTTTAACTGCTGCCAATAGTGAGCTGAAGTCCACTGAGATACCAACACATTCCAGATCACCATGTGGAACTAAGTATAAAATATTATTTCTGGTATCTGTCCATCTTCTATTGATGTACCATTGTTGTTACCTGGTGAACTATAAAAGACAAAGCATGTTTTGCTAGCAGTAGGAGATTCGTGGATCACTTTCTTCAAACCTTTTGTTCCATAGTGGGAATCAGGACCCTGAAAAGCATCACAAGAGATTAGCAACAGAATGGAAGTGAGCAAGACCCAAAAATTGCTGATGGTCAAACACAACTGACTTGGGCTATTTTAGTAGTATAAAATTTCTGTACCCACATCATATGAATTATATACAAAATCACAGGCAACAGAAGCAAGGGCCTATGTTTAAATAACAAAAATATATTTCTCTGACAGCAGATTTAAACCAGTTGATTTTATCCAACTAGTAATGAATACTTTCTAATATTTCTCCTTATCACACATGTTGTCTGTATTCTTACTTAGTTCCCTGACTCAGCTGCTTTTTATGTGCAGTATTTTTTCCAACCCACCAAACTCTCATTTCTGTATAGGGAATTATATTTAGAAAAACATTAAAATATTTTTGAGAAACAAATTTGTCCACAACACTAAGAGGAGACTTTCTGAGAACAAGTAATTCTTGCTATTATTTCAGCACCAGTATATAAAAAGAGATGAAAAAAAAGCTGTTTTCTTGAATTTAGCTAGTGGTTAGAATAGCCTTGATAAAAGAAATCAAACTTAAATTTTGATAGAGAGCTGCCAGATTACATTTTCTAGACAGTGCTTTTTTCCCACACAGAACCAGTGACTTCCATTAGAACTATTCTAACTCCTACATCAAGCAAAAAAGTAGGAAGGCACAAAGGATCCAGTTATGAATTCCATGCTGTGGCCCAGAAGAGATGTAACAGTCTTACAAATTACAGTAGAGTTCTAACTATGTCCTTCTTTAGCCCTAAAGTTAAAATAAATTCAAGATGTAGAAGACACTCTCCCATCAGAAGACTGATAAAAGAAAAACTCTTGCATCAAAGTAACACTTTCTTCTGTCCTGTTAGACATTCTTACTTTCAAGGTTGCACAAGCTGTGTAGCAAACCGTGGGCAGGATCTCTATGGGCTCCTTGAACATAACTCTGAAGGTGCTGGCTGTTCCATCACAGCTAAATCCAGTGTCGTTCTGTCCCAGCGTCTGGTTCTTCTCATAATCAATTATCTGGGCAAAAGCAGGAACATTGTAGCTTTATGGCACGAGAAAGGTTCTGACTGCATGCACACGAGAAGGTTACAAGCAAACACTTGCCTACCCCACCCAGCCTAACTGCAAGGACAGTGCAATCTCAGCTGGAAGGGAGCTGTGATTTCCTGACAGCGCTGGAGCTGACACAGCAGCTGGGAACGACGGCTCTGGGCACTGCTCCAGCCAGGTGAAAGTCCATGCTTGGGAGATGGAGAACAGCTCTCACACCTTCAGCTCCTGACCTGCATATACAACATCTAATCCTGTGCTGAGGTTTGCTGATCTCTGTCCACCTTCACAGCCCACATGAGGGAATCTCAATTGCTGCCTGTGGCTAGTTCAGAAAACAAGTTTTACAGATAATGTCGGCAGTCAATGACACCTTCATAAAAGAAAACAAAAGCTTGTGCTGTTGTGTTTTATACAATTTATTTCTAATCTTGATTCAGTATAAAAATTCTACTCAGATAATATTTATTTCGCCTTCAATTTCAGCGGCGAGTAAGAATCACTAGTTCCAATGTAATAATAGCACAGGGTAAAACTGTGCCAGTCATGTAATCCTAATATCTTGCTAAAAAGCTTAGAATCTAAACAAAACTAATCTCTACAAGAAAAATAATTTAAATAGATTGAAATTCCACACTCAAAAAAGAAGAAAAAATATAGTGCTGGATCAATCCTACTAGAAGAAAATCCTGACCACAACATGCTAAGGGATCTAACAGGCTACAAGAGCAGGAAATATGATTTGAGTGGTGTCTTCAATTGCCTGCTGGAACCAGGCAAGGGTCACATCAGGACATGAAGCAGGGGGACATTTTTAGAT
>NW_005054313.1:2771797-2788580 GCF_000277835.1 Geospiza fortis | reverse complement strand
GTACTGAGTGATGAGCAGGATCAGATTCAAAATTTCATAATGGAAACACTATGTAACAGTGTCCGTAATATACTGAGAGTCAACACTCCCACGTGAACAACAAAAGCAAATCCCCCACAGCTGTGCTAAACTTCAAAAAGAGAAAAATGAGCAAGAATTCTTGTTCAAAAGAAACTAAAAGGAACAATTACGAAAATCAAATCTTTATAAGAAGCACACAGGCTACTGAAGAACAAAACACACCCAAGTACAGTATCAGTACATATTTCCTATTAGGAAAGGCTTGAGAAAAGAGGAAAAAAGCTGGATGTTGGGAAACACCTACACTGAAAATGATTGGAGGACAGGAGAATACAGGAGAAAGGGAGCAAAGTTACATAGTGTTCTTTTGCCTAATCACCCACTTATGCCCACTTGTGACAAAACACAGCTTCGACTCCTAGCCTGTCAATTGCTCCCTCCCAAATATAGACCAAAGCTTCTGCAAGTGCTACAAGTGTAGCTTCCTTTTTTAAGTTCCTACAAGTGTACAAGCCTATTTAAACATAATGTACTGTACCTGTATATTAACTTGATAGTCTGTGGGTCCATGAATAGATCCATATAATCCAAATCCCACTATGGAAATTCTTCTGTTAACTGTGAACCTGATAAGACACAAGAAAGGAATTCAAATAACTCTAGTGAGTGTGTTACCTTATTTCAAGTAGGAAAAAGACTCCCACTGAAGAGTAGGGAAGTAAACTGAGAATGGCATTGCATTTTTTTTAAATAGCATTTTTTCTTTAGATTTCAATACTAAGAAAAATGCTTTGCCAGCTTCACATGTTAAAGCTTTGCTAATTCCTCAAGATATTCAGTATTAATAAACAAAACATAACGAGATTCTTTTCAGTATCTCCAAAATTAAAACAGATCAAGATTTGGTATTTCAAAAAGAAATATACAGATAACAGTCAATCATTCTGGAATGTACCCAATCCTCCCAAACGTCATTCTTGTTTTTATCTCATGTGTGTAATAGCTAAAAAAAATTGAAAAGATCAAATGTGTGCAACAGAGCCGGCATGTTTGCTACTGTATCTTATACCAAAAAGTCAAAGTTGAATGCTTTGTTCCCTTTCTCCCCACCCATTTCTGTCTCTCCTTCACAGAGTTTCTGAAGCCCCACCTGATGCGGTCGCTCGTTCCGCTGTAGCCCCAGCGACTCTCCACCTGCTGGAACCTGTTGATGCTGCATTCTTTTCCTCTAAGGCAACACCTTGGTCGGTCAATGTAATCTACTTTGGGTTTGGGATTGACAGTAAAGTGCAGAAAGAGATTTACTACTTCCCGATCCGACAAGATTCCAGACTGAGCAGGGCCTGTGAAAACATAAAACTTGTAAGATGGTTTGAAGGATTACCCCAGCTGTTCTATTTAAACCACACATATCACAAACTGAAGACAACAATAATATTTTCCAATGGCCAGAGCATAATCTGCAGAAGGTTTTGCTTTCATTTGTGCATCACAACTGTTATTAGTACAATATTAATAACAAGATTGAGTGTTAAGCATCTAAACACAGTTAAACAGCACTGAGATATGGTCTAACAGTAAGACAAAGAACTCCAAAACTCACCTGCTGCAAACTCTTCAATAGTCATTAGTGGAAAACGGATTAAGGAAAGAGCCCTTCCAAGGACTTTCTGTTTGTTCCCGAATGTCACAGGCAGTTGCTGTCTTTGACATTCTGCTTCTGCCCAGCGAACAACAGCTCCAAAGAGCCTACTTTCTCGAATACTGAGAGTGTCCCTTTCTAGAACTGCACATAATGTATCTAAAGAAAAAAATGTTAGCAGCTTCAGGTCAGTTTTCATCCAAGCCAGTGACAGTGCTACACTATGTAAGCTTAAAATACTAATCACACACTAAGAACATTCATAACAAGACTATTAGCTATGTCTTATTGTTATGTGTGTACATATATTACACATAATTTATCTTACATAAAAAATAACCTCTCAATGACATATAGATGTCAAACTAAAAGTTCATTTTCCTGCTATGAAGACAGGATATGAGCTTTCTTCTTGATTCCTAAGAGTGTAACTAATCTCTATAGTGGTAACAAGTATCTTGAACGATTTCCATTGCTAGGGCAAGATCTAAACCAAAAGTGACCAAACAGCGAATGCACACTATTAAAAAAGCAGGTTACTCATGATGACACTAAAAAACCAAGTTGCTCACAATGACAGTGTCATATTCTCATCTGGGCAGCCACCTGCCCATCTGGATCAACAAGCAGCAGTGGTTCACAAAAACCAGTTTAAAGATACATGAAAGTCATCTTAAGCACTGACATATTTGCTCTCTACAAAGCCTGAAGGCTCCACACAAGATCTGAGGCAAGGTACATGTTTAAAAAGCAACTTATCCTGTACTTATTACTTCTTCTGGCCTTCTTTGAATAACAGGCATGCACAAATTATCATTGAATACAAGTAAAAAAATAAATGGCTTTCTATATTCTGAATCTTCTCTCTTTAGGAATTTTTATCTGCCTTGAATTTAAGTAAGGCATGTTTGCAGTTATAGAAAATAGCATATTGGAAAGTCAAAACAGATTGAGACTTACCAAAACTAAAGATCACTCAATCAGAGTACAAATCCTATTGAACGTGAGTTAACAATGGCTTTAAAATTTCTTTATGCAGTGAAACAACTTTCTTTCAGTTTGAATTTTTCCCACAATCTAGCTGAATTGGAGTAAAACCTTAGATACATATAGTAGCAATGAAATTGAGCAAGTAAATTTACAACTGCTAGCTTTTGATAGAAGATTAAACAGAGAAACTAGCAGTTCATGTACTCATTTTTTAAAGCAGATTTCATTAATTGTACCTGATCTGTGCAACTGAATAGATAAATACCATGAGACAACAGAACAGTATGATTCCTGTTGCACATGAAAAGCAGCTATGGATGCCTCAGGCATGAGGCACAACCTCAGCAAGTGAAAGCTTTGGCTTCAATGAAGTGTGGTGTCACCACAGTGGGAGCCCTGGGACACCGCCATGACTGAAATGGGGACACAGGGCAGTGGAGCCCAGCTCAGGAGTGAAGCTCAAAGGAAAGCACTGCAGGGGTGGATGGCCAAGAAGGGAAGAAGTGCTTGGGACTCTGCACACTCAGATGGGGGAAGGAACTATCCTGGGGCACTGTCACTTCATGGACACACAGAGTGACTTACCTATGTCGATATCAGTAAAGCCTTCTGCACTTATGGCATCCATTGTGCTTTTGTCTATTGTGTCAAGACAAAGACTAGCAAGCTGAGGTTCATCAAACAAACGAGCCTGGAAAGATAAAGAAATATATCTTAAGCATAAAGCTGACAAACTGCTAATCTTAAAAAGCAAGCATTTTACCTCTAGTATAGACATAAACTGAAATAAGTTGATTTGTCTAAGTACTCTTTGTGTTTATAACTTAAAGAGCACTTAAAATCTCAAAGGAGAACATAATTAAGGAGAATTAATAATTTTCCTCCAGTTGGGAATTTATTCTTCTATTAAATCAAAACTAAGCTTAAATTTACCTACTTGAGTAAGCAGCATAAAGGCATTATCTGCTCGGAGATGCTTTGTTAGGAAATCCACACAATGTGCTTCCAGGGCAGGGACTGCATACTTTTTAGCAGTGTATAAAGTAGTCATGACTGTTTCTGGACCAATTTGAACTTCATCTGAATAAAGAAACCTATAAATCAATACACAAATACAGATAATAAAAACATATCTTTAGAAGGGCAGCCAAACACAACATCTCTTTGCATTTAGAAAACAGCCCAAAGATTTGCACTGTGAACAGCGCAACAGCTGACCTCATGGCATCTTTATAAATAAAGAAGGTAAGTTAAAAGGTTCAAGAAAGGCTATTATGTTAACCTAATGGCATACATTTGTTTTAAATATGTATTACTCCCTAGGACTGATCTGGCTGTACTAGTTATACATAGCTCCCCAACTGTAAACAACAGCTGAGCTGCAGAATTACTTAACCTACGAATGTGTGCTCTCAGTTCATCAGGAAAATATCAATGCACAATCCTCTGTGGGTGTATTCCTGAAATTCATTTATTGACAGTGCAGACTGACTTCCTGTCCATGAGGGAATAGTGTCAAGGACTTAGATTGTGAGAACATCTTGTGTCAAAGTTACCCCTCTGTAGTATTCAGAGAGGAAAGGGAGTACATTCTAGCACATGACCTTGACTCTTCTACTCCTGCCATGCTCTGGCTTGTCTTCACTGCCAGAGGCAAGAGGATTGGTTGAGATTTTAGGATAAGCTGTGAACCAGAATATAGGAGCCTCCACCAATACCAGGAAAAAAACCTGTTTCCTGAGCAGTTGTTGTCTTTTTAAAAATAACTTTTCTTAGAAGTGACATTTAAGATAATTTTAGCAAAATTTCATCAGCCTTTCAAATAACAATCAAGAATAGTCTGTGATTTACAAAAATACATTTGTCCCCAACACACATAGGTAATTAAATATAATAAACCAGGGCATACATACAAATGCAATAATTCCACAATGAAAACTCCTTTTTTAAGTAGAAGTTTCATCAGTTCAATCAGAATTGATTTATGAAAGCTAAGAACTATTATTAGCTGTTGATGAAAATGATGGGCTGACTTTTTTGTCACAACTGCTGACAAATTTACTTTTAAGAAACAAATATTTCAAGGTACACTTTTACATACTAAATTGACAAGCTCTTCATTGAAGCGCTAGAACAGTGCATTTCCATTTTGGTTCTAAGATTTAAAATAATCAGTTTTAAATACCATAACTTTTGTTGTATGACTTTATAGGAGCTTAGAGTCCAAATCATGTAAAAGTTGATTAACAGGCTGTAAAAAAAGCAATATTGCCAAGCAAACTACAGTATGCATTTTACCTAACCAAAAAAACCACCAAATCCCAAATTGGTTTTGGAACATGATTTTGGTTTTATTACTTAAGTGAATCCAATCTGAAGGCAGTGAAGGGACACGCCAGAGGGGCTCATCTGGCTTGTGTTTCACTTTCTGCTGTACCTTCCAAAGAAACAGGGTGCAGTCCTAGGTGTGTCTTCCCTGCACAAATCCCCTTGTCCTGTGTGCCAAGAGCTGTGTCTGTGTTACCTCGCCCCTCTGTGGCACGCCTGAACTAGCACAGCTTTCTGTTCACACCTCTGCTCCTCCTCCACTTAACTCAGTGGGAATGACAATCACTAATTTTATTGGCATCAGGATGAGGGAATGGGAAGCTGGGGGATGTATGTGCACAGTGGAAGAACATTTTTGGTGACCAGAACAAACAATTTTTCCAAGTGACCAGTCAATCATTCACTCTGTATAAGCCTCTCATACATTTTATGCTATTTTTCTTTACTTTCAGGTTAGCACTTCCTTCTCCCCTTGTGTTGGAATCCTCTCAGTAGCTGAAATGTTTTCACCATTATAAAAGCATACAGGAATCTTTTTTCAAGTTAGTCTTGATTACCCCTTTATTTACTGCTTGCCAAAATTCTCTGAAAAGATTTTTGGAAGACAGACTGTTAACTTGTGCCATATCATCACTTTCCTTTATTCTGTGATCAAAGGACAAGTTAGCTTATTGTAAAATATGAATGAAAATTTAAAAAAATATCTTAGTAAAACCAACAAAAAGAAACCATAAAGCAGACACCTACTGAGACAACCTGAATTTTCTTGATCATTGCTACTCATTTTGTAGTAAGAAACACACACAAAAGTTGCTTCATTGGGAAATAGATTCAAACTTTGTGACTTTGATATTATTTCAGATCTTGAGGATTTATCTGTCAAATTACTTTTTAATTAAAAAATCTTTTCCTTTAATTTACAAGTAGCATTTGCCAGTAGATCATTATGAAACACATAAACTACAGACATGACTTAACAAACCATGAGTAAATAAAATGGAAATGAGCGGAGCATTAAATAATTAGTAAATTATGTCTAGAAAGTATTGAATTACTTAAACATTTCCTTTACTTGATGTCCATTTGCTATGTGTATTCAAAGATCCTGACTTAATTTCTAGCCAATGTACCTCAAACTGATATTTTCAAATATTAAAGAAATGTCCTGTGAAATGTAATTATTATTATCTGAGTGATTTACTAATGATAGATACAAGAGGTCAACAGTGCAAGGTATTATTCCTGCCTCTTTCAGCCAAGGAAAAGACCCCATATTGTTTCCATCATGGAAAAAGTCCATTACTGGCATGTATTACAGAACTTCTCCCTAGATATGTTCTTAACAAGGTACTGCAATGTGTATTTATTTCAATAAAGGCTCAAAGAAATACACATAGCATGGGAGAATGTCCTGAAGAGCTGGCACAGACAGCAAAGCCGAGCTGTTTCAGCAGGCCACCAGTGTGGTGACATTCAGACAAGGCACAAGCAGTCAGCTCACTGACGCAGCTCCCCTGGCCATTACGCACTGGCAGCCCTACCAACACAAGTGCTTTGTCTGCTCCTAACAATATCTCTTCATTCACTCCTCAGTGTTCAAATACCACCCTTATCTTTACTTAGGAATCTCTTAGAAATCTCTGCTTCTGTGTTTCTATTTTCATTATTATACCCACTTTTCACTGTCCAGCGTTTTTCCCACATATACAGACACGAACGTACACATGTGCACTGTCATTTACTTTCAACCTTCAGAACCAATTTGCTTGAAAGACACTTCCCACTACCTCTTGCTCCTCTGCACAAAAAATCCACAAAGAACACTTCATTTGCTAACAGCAACAGAAAGAGATTGCTGCTCATGTGGTTTTTGTGCATATCACCTGCTTTATCTCCTGTGCCCATGATTACCTAAGGACCAGGTGATTCTTCTAATTGTTCCTGTCTCTTAGGCCTCAGCAAAAGAAGAAAGTCTTGCCAAGACTTTGGAGTTTTTCCTATTACAAAAAAACTCTAAGACACTACATATTTATTTCCAGGAAATAGTATTACTTGTTTCCCAAGTGTTCATTACAGAGAACTGTTTTATATATTTTACGGTTTATGTTTTTTGCCTAGAAAAGTGGTTTCTCCAATAAGAACCTTAAAGTTATACAGTTTAGTCGTGTTACTGCACCACAGCCCAAGGCACAAATAAACTATTAGCAATTGTTTCTATGAACACAATCAATTTTATTTGCCACTACACCGAGTAAAGAGAAATGGTAGGTAAACTCATCAGTTTTGTGAGCACGGGAACTAGCAGATCCTACTCTGCCCAAGTTAGAAATCACTAACACACTTTATATCCTTTCTGCTATCACTGCGCTCCCAAGTGTCACACTCAGATGGCCTGGGAGTGAAAATCAGCTGGTTATTGCCTTCTGCTGCACGTTCCCTCTCTGCCCAAGCACGACTACAATGGGTGTTATTATGGCAAAAAGATGTAACAACTTATTATCATCACTGACAAAGAAAAGCGAACAGGAAGATGACTAAGACTTCCAAGTAAGTATCAAATTTCAAGGTAAGTATCAAATGAAAAGAAAAGCTTGGTGCAACAGCCTCTGTCCCTTCTTAGTCACTATTAGAAGATGGCTAGATAGTTGCAACACCAAGGGGACCCACTAATTCCCATCATTTTACTTTAACCAAAACACTGAATCGAAGTGCCCAACCAGACACCCACCAGTGCTTCCCTAAACGTACAGTCAGCTGCCATGGAATGAGGGCACTTCTCTCGGGAAAACAGTGCAGGGTAAAGTGCAAGAGGGGACCAAAACACATTGGAGGGGCGATGTGACCTTGCGTGGAGCCCACAAGGTATTTCCGCGCCTTCCCTGCATCTCCCTCCAGGGACGGGCAGTAGGACAGGCCGGGCTCCGAGGGGACAGGAGCCGGGAGGGGCCGCGGAGCGAGGAAAAGGCAGCGGCGGCCAAGCGGGGCCGCGGAGCCCCGTCCGTGCGCGGCCGGTGCCCGGGATGTGCTCGGGAGGTGCCCTGGGATGTGCTCGGGATGTACCCTGGGATGTGCTCGGGAGGTGCCCGGGATGTGCTCGGGAGGTGCCCTGGGATGTGCTCGGGATGTACCCTGGGATGTGCTCGGGAGGTGCCCGGGATGTGCTCGGGAGGTGCCCTGGGATGTGCTCGGGATGTACCCTGGGATGTGCTCGGGAGGTGCCCGGGATGTGCTCGGGAGGTGCCCTGGGATGTGCTCGGGATGTACCCTGGGATGTGCTCGGGAGGTGCCCGGGATGTGCTCGGGAGGTGCCCTGGGATGTGCTCGGGATGTACCCTGGGATGTGCTCGGGAGGTGCCCGGGATGTGCTCGGGAGGTGCCCTGGGATGTGCTCGGGATGTACCCTGGGATGTGCTCGGGAGGTGCCCGGGATGTGCTCGGGAGGTGCCCTGGGATGTGCTCGGGATGTACCCTGGGATGTGCCCGGGATGTGCTCGGGATGTGCCCTGGGATGTGCTCGGGAGGTGCCCTGGGATGTGCTCGGGATGTACCCTGGGATGTGCTCGGGAGGTGCCCGGGATGTGCTCGGGAGGTGCCCTGGGATGTGCTCGGGATGTACCCTGGGATGTGCTCGGGAGGTGCCCGGGATGTGCTCGGGAGGTGCCCTGGGATGTGCTCGGGATGTACCCTGGGATGTGCTCGGGATGTGCTCCGGAGGTGCCCGGGATGTGCTCGGGAGGTGCACGGGAGGTGCACGGGATGTACCCAGGGACTGCGCCGCTCGCCAGGCCCGTCAAAGCGTCCGGGAGCGGCCGTGCCCAGGGAATGCACTTCCCAAGGCGCGGAGAGGGAGCGAGCGGACGGGCAGGGCACGGAGCTGATAACGCCAGCCTTGGGAGCGAATAAATGGCAGCGATTGTGCTCGGGCACGTGAAATGCATATTCATTTCCATAACGCCCGTTCCGCTGTGGTAACAGGCAGAACAAGGGCCCCTGACCTATTTTAAATATTTCTGAGGTAAAGTGGAAACATCGGCGGGTTTTAAGGCACACACACCTTACAGTCCTTCTGCACGTAGTGTGTGTCCCGACATTTGGTGTTTTATCTTCCGAGGAGCCAAAGCAGAGAGGCCGCTGTGCCCCGGCAGCGCTGGCACAACTCAGCGTGCAGGCGGGGGATTAACCCGGGCACTGTCCCGCTCAGATTTTAGGGAAGAGAGGGGAAAGGAACACGAGGTGTTTGTGTTTTCCCAGCCCTGTCAAACCGCTGCAGAAGGGAGGCGATTCCTTTTGCCATCTGCTGGGGCTGTGCTGTAAGCACAGCGGCGATTTGCACGGAGCTGTTTGTCACCGCTCCCGGCTTGTCAGCATTTATGGAAGCGTGTGGCTAAAAGAGGAATAGAACATGTCACCGCTCTGCATTCAGGTTTATAATTAGGACAAAACTGAGACCAAGCAAGTGTGGTCCGTTTCGCAGAACAAGTTTTTGAGAGCCTTTAGCGAGATGGAAGCAATTTCAGCAGGGTAAACTACAGTGGGAAAGGGCATCAGAAGATACAGTGCACCGACCAGAAAGCAGCAGCTAGCTCTGCACAGAGGCTATATTTAAAAATAAAATCATACTGCTGACTTAGAAGAATGAAGGTATCAGCTCTGCACTTTTCTTCTCCCAAGGTGGACAAAGAAGGGAGGAAAGGAGAGCCTCACATTCCCTTTATAGCTTAGGGATGGAGATGTGGAACATTGACACTTTGGGCACAAATGGAGAATGTTAATTTAAATGGGATTTTTTTTTTTCAGTGATGGGATGGCATGAGTATTAATGAGCATTTCTGTCGCTGCTGTCTTTGCTTTTATCATTATGTGCTCACTCACAGGTTAATCTGTCAGCTGAGAGCCAACAGACTGCTCTGCTTAGAGAGAACCTTGTTTGCAAAAAAAGTGTCAGTAACACTCTAGAGGAGGTTAACAGGGATGGAAGAGGGCTGAGGAAAAAGGAAAAGGTACACCAGAGATGTAAAAGGAGGTCAGCTGGGGCAGACAATGTGTGTAAGACAGCTTCAGGGATGAGAAATCAGTCATAAGAAGGTAAAGCTATGCAACATAGGAAAAGAATGGAAAGACCTGTGTGATGGTCTGAAAAAGAAAATGGAGAGAGAAAATGAGGGGAAAGAAATAGAAGTAAAATAAAATAAAACAAAATAAAAGTCTAAAAAAAAAAACAAGAAAGGGGACAAAGAAAAAGCGAAATGTGACCAGGATGTCCATCTGATCTGTTCAGCTAAATGCCAAATGCACTAATTGAAACAGTTTTGAAAGTGAGAACTAAGAAAATATTAAGTAACATATTTCCTTTTGACACTGGGCTTTTCTTCATGTAGACAATGAGCCTCAGACATTTGTTTCACCTTGTAATCTTTGTGCTAGCTTCCTTGAAAAAAAAAATCAACCAGCTTTTCTTTGGCATTCTCAGTGGGTGGATCACAGCCATTTTTAAATGTGATGTCATGGGATTGTATTTGCCAGTCCAGATCAGAAATAATATACAATGCTTTTCCCAAAAGGGCTACACATGAATGTCACTAAAATGCAATCCCATTATTTGCTTTCTCAGTGTGTTCAGGTTTTGTCTAGGAAATACAGCAGAAATTAGTATAGGATAAAAAAATATTTATATAAGCAGCTCAAGAAGACATTGCTTTGTTTGATCTCACACATCAAAATGGCTACAAATCAAGGGCTGCAAACAAAAGTTCAACAGTATTATATTATGTAGCTGTGAAGGTTGTCCTGATCTCTAGCCAGGAAAACAGAATGTCAGGGAGTGTCTGCACTTTTGAGCAGCTAATTTTCAAGATCTCCATAACAGCCTGAGCAAGCCCATGCTGACCTGGTGCCTTTTTTCTGCAGAAATTCATGAAGGAAGTGCTCTCCAAGGCTTGAGGCTCCCTCACCTGTCAGCAGGGAGACAGAGGACACTGTGTTTACACAGACTGAGGAGGAAGCAGAGAATGCTGTGATCAAACTGCAGGGATTTCTGAGATAGCTGTGATGCCAGAGATGTCCCAGAGACACAGGAATCCCTGCCCAGTGGCCCTGGCCTCCCTGCCCCTGAAACTGGGCCAGTTCTCTGAGAGCCATCAAAAAGGTTTAGGTTACTAAGACTATTGTTTTCAACCATTTGTTCCTGAAATGATTTAAATTCTCCTCCCTTTCCTTCTTTTCCCCACATGAACTCAGCTTTGTGTGTGCTCCAAGGAGCTGTTTGTTGTTATGATCAGAGTTCTTGAGCTGGCTCATATTTTCACAGTGATTAGCAATTGTTCTCATAAGCAGTGAGCATCCTTTCTCTGCTTCAGGAGGGAAGGGAATAATTCAGAGTAAATCACAGATTTGTTTCTGATTAAGCTTCCTGGCTGGAGCCATTTGATGACATATTTTCCTTTCCATGCTCAATTAAACCCTAAAAATCCCCTACCTCTGATCCATGCCACTGCTGTGAATGACAGACATGCATATTACTGTTCCCATCACTTCAATTATCAGTAGCATTACAGTTGCTCAAATGTTTAATTTTTTGTAACTACAGTTAATAACAACCACAAAAACAATGTTGTATCTTTGGGCTTTTTCTTGTGCTTATCTTGTCTCTGGCTTGCATCCCTGTACAGTTGGGATGTGGGCTCTGTAGATAACAGATCCAGTTTTTGGAGCACAGGATCCACTCAGGCTCAGAAAACTCAGTCTTAGATCTGAGTAATGCTAAGGGCAGGAATTAAGTTTTATTCTTATGTCTTGTAAAGTGTCTATTTAATGTTGATTTTAAAAAGCTGTAATAAGAGAAACTGGTATTTTTTCTCTGGTATAAATTCACCTGTATTCAAAAACTGACCATAAGAATGCAACATTCTCAGAATTTTTAAAATTCATAATAATTCTTTCACTATAATTTCTAAAAGTAATTCTCATATCTGAGGATTTTATTTCACATTTTTACCTGTGCTGGCTAGCTGTCCTGGAGTATTAAGTTAATTATGTATCTTGTGCCCTCTATTATAATGGTACTTTTCTCATTTTTAGTGACAGTATTAATGATTTGTGCTTTAATTTCTATTACTGTATAGTAATTTTTACTCACAATACACTGTTACCATAAACATTCCTGCCAATTAAAGCATTTCTGTGAAATTTTTCAGAATTGTAGCTTAGAGATGGTACCAATGTGTCATGGAAGTTTTTGAGGACTCCAGTTGTGGAAGTTTCTCTTTCATTTCTCATTCAGCAATTTATGCCTTTCAAAAACATACAGCAAGAGTCAACAGCAACATTCATCCCATCTTTTCTCTGAAAGTAATTACAAAACAAAAGAAATTATTTAAGCTATAGAAGATTCTACTCACCACATACCTATTTTACATATAATTTCAAACACTGACATGGCTGTTTCTATGAAAAATCCTGTGCTTTGACATATATTTGAAAGAATTAAAAATATTCTGCTGCTGCATAGCTGAAGAAGCAAAGGAGGGGAAATTATTTTATTTGTTATGACCATCATGTCTTTATGAATGGCCAGTGGCTATTTTGTGAAGCTATTAAGCTTTCAATCCCTGCTAAATGTGTTGAGGCACAGCAGTGTTCAGGACAGGATCCCTATTTCCTACACTTCTACCAGGGTATTTAGCTAGCAGCTTAATTTCCACATAATTAATGAGATTCTTACTGAGAACTCACACTTGCCATTTCCAGTTTAAGACAAACAGTACAATTGACATGCTCCCTTTTGATATAATGCCTATTAATTTTACTCTGGCATGTCTCTTTTCCTCTTGTGTGGTGAATAGACATGTTGTAGCACAAAAATCAGCTCTGCTTTTGAGGTACTGATACTCAGATTTGTAAGTGGAATGGTCATGGATCACTAATTCCTCTTTGGATTCTTCTTTGGTGCTGTGATTGTTGTTGGTGAATCCCCCCAAATCCTCATCAGACCATCAGCACATGGCCTCCTGCCCCCCATGTGAGCTGCCTTATGTGGCCTCTGATGCACCATGCGGTCTGAGATTTACAACACAGCACCACTTATTACCTGTTGCACCCTCAGCTCACAAGAAATTCAGAAATTCAGAAGGGGTTGGGCTTTAAAGTTAGAGGATGGCAGTTATGTGTGGTCTAAGATGCTCTCTTAGCAAATGAACACATTAAGAAAAGACCCAAACACAAAGCTTTTAATTCTTCTCCTAATTCACCTTTTAATCCACCATCTTATCTGGACTCTTGGTTACTGACTCCTCTTGCCTTAAAAACTCACTTGCATATACAGGAAAGTAGAGCCTCCAAAATGTATCAGCTCAGTTCCATAAAAATTGAATGACACAAGTTGTTTTGTAGCAGGATGGCATTTTGTAGCTGGCATCATAATGCAAGGAAGGCTTGCTGCTTGGCAGAGCCCTGTGTGAAGACGAGCAGTGCTTCCAAGTGATATAAATAGTGTCTCTTAATCCTTGCATTGATCTTCATGGGCTTGCTTAAGGTTCAGCTACCTATGTTTGTTTAGATTACTGTGGATTTAAAATTAAGACAACTATGTTTTATTATAATGTTAAATCCTAAAAGTAGTCGTGATTTCATGGGCAGTTATTGAAGGTAAGAGCTGCTTCTCAGGCTAAAAGTGGACACAAAGACCTAAGGGCCAGTTAATCTCCTACTTTGTTGCTGACCATTAATAAATTACCTATTTTTATATTCTCCACAGTATTTTTTTGCTGGCACACTTACAAATGCCTTCTCAGTCCTGACATCAGAACTGATCTGCTACCATTTAGTACAGAGTCTGGAGAGGAACAACTTCCATATGATAAGAAGTGATTAATGTTCTAATCAAGAAGCCAACAAACATCAGCCCAAGCATATTCATTGCTCGTGAGTTGAGCTTTGCCAGCTGAGGGGCCCCACAAGTGGAATTGGCTTCTTGCTGTGGCCAGGATTCCTGGTGAGGAATCTGACATAAGGCTGATACTTGTGATTTGACAGAGAGTTGGGTTGCCTATTTTAAAATGACTATTTAGACAGAAATTACAAAACTTCTGACATAAGAATGTTGCAGTGTGGTCAAGGATCACCAGTTTTGACACTGTGCTGCTGAAGGGACTGTCTTTCACATGAAACATAAGTTCAGAGCTCCAGGAATCTCTTGTTGTCAATAAATACCATCCTCTGACAATTTCTGCATGGGAAGGAATCTCCATGCCCATGTTTTCATTACTCTGTTTTGCTTTCCTAAGCTTCACTCCAGTTTGTGCATGTAATTGCATTTTTCAATCTTATTCTGACATCTAATATTGCTAAATAGTTAAATAGTTGTTTGATTCTCTACAAGTTAGGGCATTCATATGTCTCATGATGATGTTACCATTTATAAAATCTGGGGAAAAAAAAGATTTTGCAACATCGAGAAATGAATATAATTGAGTATGTGACAGGGAGCTGGGAGGTTACATTTATTCTGGTGACAGCAGCTTATCAACACTGCTTTCATATAACACTTCGATTAGTAATTGTGTTGTTAAAGACACCCTATTCCTACCTTCATTTTTTATATCACTGTTCTGGTACATGTGAATAGAGGGTGGTGTTACAAGCAGTTGAAGTTGAAGTTCTTCTTTCCCCTTCCTCCCCCACAAGAACACTTAGAGTTGTCAAAAATGCATGTGTTAGTTTTTGAGAACTCCTGGTTTTCAAGTGAGGGTGTTGTTTGATCAGTGAGTTTGTTTGCTCTTTGACTTAATCTCCAATTTAAGCCAAATTTTGAACTATTTGCCTTTGGGGAAGTTGGTCAGTGGTTTTGGACAGTGCCAACCGAGCAAGTTTTCCTTTTTCTCTAGAATTGGTTTCATCTGTAAAAATAAAGTCAACAAGAATGCTGGTGGTTTTATTTTCTTCCTGAAGCCTGAAATAGAAGCCAGGATATTTTGGCACAGAGCAGGAAGGCCAGAGTTAGAAGGAGCTGTAGCGAGAAAAAAAAGATTTCTGATATGGAAAGTGTGGCACACCAGAATCCACATGTTCAGTTCTATCATGGGTGGGCTTGGGGGCCTCCTCTGTCAGGACATGGAAAAGAACAATGGAGCTGGAAGGTCACTAATATTTCTTTCATAAGGTGAGAGATGAAAATGAAAGGGGAAAACATGCCCTTTGGACAAACATTTCAAACATCCCATTTCAGGGGTCTCTTCTGCTAACAGATGCTCATAATTATTTTTCTAATCAAAAGTGGATAGATCTCAACACAGAAGACTCAAACAATGCATCTCTACTGTTGAGTTGCTATGTGATAACCACAGGATGTGCCTTGACATTTTCTACTCAGAAGTTTAAATAGGACTTGAGGAACAAGCTGGATGCAAATCAGAGCTGGAATATGCGGCTGGGTGGTAAGGAAGAAGTTTCCCGTGTAGTGTTTGACTTCAGAGACACGGGAACTGAGAAGCCAAGCTTGAGACATGAATCTTGAGACTGCTCTGTGGCAGCTGCATACAAATAAGCAGCCTATACATTTGAAAGCTTGAGAAGTGAACGGCTGTGCATTGAAAGGTAGGCATTTGGAGGTGGTAAATTTAGCCCTGACTCATCCAATGGCAATTTTGACACTTGGGTGGACTAAATTACTTTTAGGAGTTGCATCATGTTTTTATCAGATAGTTTGATTGAGCATGGTTTAACCCATTTGTATGCCTATGGCCAGATTCTAGATCTTTCTCACTCGAAATAACTATGCCAGAATTTGTTTGTATAGAATAGATAGGACATTGATATGTTCTGGGTCACCAAGTTCCTTTCTGTGAGAGGTATTATATCAATCTATTGCTTAAACTGACCAAATTTACTGTAAAAGACTGAGAATACCCTTTATTGCTCATAGCTGTTTCCGGAAACTAGTGACAGTTTCTTCACAGCTTCGTCCTTCAAATTAAAGAGCTCTTTCCTCTCGCTGGTGTTAACTCCTCTAGTATTTACAAGAGAGCACTCTAAGCCAAGCTCTTCGTGCTTTCCTCGCAGACAGGTGCCCTGTTTGCTCAGCCACCTTAGCAGTCCTCCTTTGTATCATTTCAACAGGAGGGAGTCTGAATTGTGCCCATTATTGCAAAAAAATTGTGTTAATTCTTCCAGAAAGAGCTTGCCTGGCACGCTGGAAGTGCATTTGCTGTTTTCTTCAGGCAACACAGTCTCACTTGCCAACGTCCTGGAATTAAATGCTCGGTAACTTCTAGGAACAGCGGTTTTCATTTCTGTTTGCCTTGCACACGAAGCTCGTTCCACCGCTGAAACTTGTGTTGATGTTGGGGTACAGGCAAAGTTTGAAGCCAGGAAGAAAAGGCTGATAGAAAAGGTCAAACATATACCTAGGTTTTGCTCTTTTTTTTTTTTTTTTGGTACTTAAATGGAAAAGATGAACTCATTTTTCCCCCAACATTTTTAAAACGCTAATGTCCTTGTTCAGAATTACTCAGCTAAATACTGACGCAAAAGGGATGCATTATTTTTTTAGGGGTTTCTCAGGGAGTTCCGACTACCCGGACCAAGGGACCCTCTCTCCATCCACCACCTCTCATGGCACGGGACCGCTTCGTGCCCCGCGCCTCGCGCCCCGGTTCTCGCCGTGCCTTCAGCCCGCGGCGCTCAGCTCGGCTGTCACGGCAGCCCTTGGCGCATCGCCTCCGTCGGTCACCGGAGGAGCGCCCGTCCCCGCGGGGCTGGACCCGCACCCTGTCCCGGGAGGGCGGCATCGCCCGGCGGGCAGTCCCG
>NW_005054313.1:2746038-2771242 GCF_000277835.1 Geospiza fortis | reverse complement strand
GCTGCCCGCGGCACCCGCAGCCCGCGCGCCTGGCTGGGAATGACCCTGCGCCCTCGCCCTGCCAAGCGCCGGGATCCCGGGACAAACCGCAGGTCTGGAAAAGGAAAGCCTCTCCTCATGGCAAAACCTGCTTCACTTAAAGGTCTGCGTGGTATTTTGTGATCCCACAGCCCGGGGTGTTTTGCAACTTTACTGCACAAATATTTGCTTCTTGTTTTTTGCTACATCTGTTCCTTCCCCATTTCCCTCCTTCTGGCCCATAACTGAATTTTTGTTTCTCATTGCTAGAGTAATGTCAAATAACACATGGTGACTTACTTGATTAACTGCCAATATTTATTTCAAATTGATAGACTGCAGTGAAAAGTCGCTGCAATATTAACAGCTGTAATGGTATGAAGAAATTCATCACTGGGAAAACAGACTAGCAGAAGATTCAAAGCATAAAATAAATCAACAAGCTAGTACTGCTCATCCTGACTTAGAAAGTATGTGTGTATATCTTCTGAAATATTTGGTCTTGCAAATTCTTTGCAATAATTTAAAGTCAATTTTCACTAAGGTTGATATTGTCATAATATAATTTGTTTGTACACAACTTGTTTTCTTAATGCAGGGTGGTACTATGTATAAAATGATGTACCGGATATTTTTAGCTTATGCTTCTGGACTTTACCTACTTTTTCTGTTCATTTTTTTTCTCTTGCACAAGTGAAGACTGAGGAAGAGAATCTTACCTTAAAGAGAGCTAAAGATAATTTACACCCTTAGATCTATGAAAGAATTTTAAACTGATTTCCCTAGCTTGCATTTTCTTGGAGAAGGAGACAAATTTGCTTTGTGACAAAGATTTTTTGTGCTTTATGCCACTCCCGCTGTCCATGCAGTGACATTATAGCTCCATCTCCAGGGAAAAGTTCCTTTTGCCTGAGCCCACCTGCGCTGGTCACTGAACCTGCTCAAGTGGTCCTGCCCTGTAGGGCCAGAGAGCTCTCTGGTAGCATTTCCATAACTGAACATCAGCCCAAGTCCATCAGAGGTGCCCACACTGCTACTGCTATTCCACAAGACTGATGTGATTTATTTTTGAATTTGTAATCTCCTGAGTAGATAATTTATTACTGAGGTTAGATAAAATGTCCCAAATGATCCTTTTTGGCCTTGAAATCTCTGTGGGTTTGATCCTCATCTTTCCCTTTAATTTTCCCATACTTTCTGTTTATTTTAGTATGAAAACTGATTTTAGTCAGACAAATCTAGGTTTCTGGATATGTTGTTTATCTAGTTATTTTTGTATTTTCTTTTTTTAGCTGATCATATGTGCAAAGAGCGGCACATAAATTCTGCAAAACCATAGGATGAATACTATGGCAGACTATGCAACAAACTTTAAAAATCTGTATTTTAAATTATTAAAAGTTACTTTATGAGTATGTGAGTTTGAGGACAGCTAGCTGACAAAGCAAAATTCTATCAGTTTTTCTTTTAAATTCTTTTTTTTTTTCTTTTTTCGCCATACTGTTGCAGTTCCTGGGTGATTAGTTTTTCTTTTAAATTCTTCTTTTTTTGCCATACTGTTGCAGTTCCTGGGTGATCGTTGCAGTTGGATTGCTGGTTCTGGTTCTCATTGCTCTGTCAGCTCGTGTCCTTGTCAAGAGGAAGCCGCCCAAAGACCCCCTGTTCTATGGTATGTGTGCTAAAGCTGAGTGGCCTGGCTCACCCATGGCTTTGCTCTAGGCTACTGTGGCTCCTGCACTTTGCCTTGCTCACCTGCAAAAATGACAAGTCATGTTTTCCTCTCTGCTCCTTTTTGCTGTCCTTCCTCCTTTCCATTCACAGTCAAGGCTGTAAACTCCATGTGCCCAAGATTTTGGAAAGGCTGCACAGTCCTTTCTGCAGACACTGACCTTCCGTGGAGGCTGTGCCTGCAGCTCCACACAATTTCACATTCCTCAGAAAAGCTTCCTGAGAGCTGTGTTAACCAACCACTAATTTAAAAATCCTGAGCTATATGGGAAACTCATATTGTGTGCTGAATAGCTGTGACCTCAAAGTTGACACATCCAGTTCAATAGATCTCTGCCTGACAATTTAGTGAACTGTGTGATTCCAAGTATTTATTAATTTAATTTTTTCTCCTTTTTCCTATTACAGTTTATGCTGTGTTTGCCTTTACCAGTGTAGTGAATCTAATAATTGGACTGGAACAGGATGGAATTATTGATGGATTCATGACTCATTACTTGAGAGAGGTAAATAGTAGTCTGGTTTACAAATGTAAATAAAATCTTCAGTATAAATAACTTGGTGTAGTATTTGTCACAGAAAAATAGCCACTCACACATTCAAAACAGCCTTCTTCAATTTTGTAGTTGACCTGCTTTGTTATTGTTATGGATAGAACCTTCATTGACTTGCAACCTACTGACTCATTTGGCAGAAATAATGTAGCTTTCCAGCTCCATTGTTGTTACAGTTAACTTCGGGAACCCAGTTCTGTGTTAACTTCTGTGGGAATTGAAGGGCCTGGATATGACTGCAGAAAACCAGAGAGAGCACTCAGGAGTGGATGAGTTACCACACCAAAATGTGTTACCAAGAAGAAAACAAAATTGCTCCTTTATTTTTGCCTAATCACTTTACCAGAAGGAATTAAAGTAGAGTTAAAAAATGATGATGCCAGATACCTACTCAGCAGAATCTGCTGGCTGCTGAATATCAACATCCACCAAAAATAGCTCAGTAAGAGCTTGACAGGAAAGTCACTGAAGTCATTGAAAAGATTCCATGAACTTAAGTGTGAAAGGAGTTGGACCCTACAAGGTTCTGTGTTGACATCCATATATTCAGTACTGCTGTAGATCTGTAGGCTGCTAAATATATCTGCATTTGTTGTATGCTAAATCTGTCTTTATTTTGTAGCTTTTTATCACTAAAATATGGAAAAGTCATATTTTCATAATGTGGCAGAGTAGAGCTGACAGTTACACACAGGAGTTTCCATCTTGCGCACTTTATTGCAGATGTGGAACTCCTTCAGTTCTGCCTGATCCTGCCTGGGTCAGCTCTGCGCTGGGAAATGTGTGCTGTCAGTCAGAAGCTGAGATGTGGAGATTGTCAGTCAGAAGCTGAGATGTGCATTGTCAGTCAGAAGCTGTACCACTGCTTGAGGGAGCATTGGTTACTGCTCTGAACTTGTTTGCTGCTGTCCTTTCTGGGCTGTTTCTCTTGCTCTGAGCTCTGTGTGTTCTCCCTTCCCCATTCCAGGGGGAGCCCTACCTGAACACCGCCTACGGCCACGTCATCTGCTACTGGGACGGCTCCGCGCACTACCTGATGTACCTGCTGATGGTGGCAGCCATTGCCTGGGAGTGAGTCTGGCCTGGCCCCTGCTCACCTGCCCTGCATTCTCACATCATCTACAAAGGCCTTTCTTTTCCATGCAGTACTTAGATTTTTGTTTTGGGCTGGTTTCGTGTTGCAGGCCAAAGCAGCGCTGTTGAAATTGCATTACTTTCAAGGGTTCTGCCCTTGCCAAGTTACCCTTCCTCTCAGCTGACTAAGCCCAGAAAACCCATGGAGATGCATCCTGCCTTCACCCTGCAGCAGACTGTAGCACATCTACATGGCTTTGTGTTAGCTAAAAGCTGAAAGAGGATTCGCATTTAAAGCATGTGTGAAAAAAAACTGTTTTTCAAATAAAAAATTTATTATAGCAAAAATGCATTGCTTAGCGCCATGATGATCTCTCATCCCTGTTAGAGAGTGACATGAAGTTTAAGGGAAAAAGAGGTTATTTCTAGAGATTATTATGCTTCTTGCTGTTGAATAAAGAGTTTCAGAGAGTAAGCACTTAAATTCCAGAGACAAATGTACCTGCTGGTAACAGTAGCATTAACAGCATGAAATTAATTATTAATTGTCTTATAGTTTTGTACAGCCTGTGATGTGCAAACTCGTGCAGTCAGCCTTCAGAGGAGTGACACAACAGTAAATAACTGAGTATGCCCAGAGCCTGTGCTGTCCCTGTGATAACCTTGTCCCACACCAATGCAGGATTTCTCCATGACCCCTCTTAGAGCCAACAATCCACTCTTGACTTGTGGTACAGGTTTTAAAAGCCTCCACTTGGTAAAACACAACCCCAGCAATGACTGTAATATTTAGGGTAGGGAATTTTTAGAAGCAGTTCAATAATTATGTCTTGTTTCTTTTTTTTTTAACAGACAAAGCTATAGAACCATTGGTCTCTACTGGCTGGGTTCCATTATCATGAGCATCATTGTCTTTATGCCTGGAAATATTGTGGGTAAGGAAGTAATTTATATGACCAGCTTTTTCCTGTGAAACATTTTCTAAATTCAGATTGTGCTATCTATATTTTAGTGCAGTGTTGGTTCATTTCTCTATTAATATGAAAGAGGCATTTTAGGTATATCAGTAAAGAGATACAAGATATTCTAAAATTTAAATATGAGGAAGAAAAGATGGAGACTGGGAAAAAAAACCCTTTAAATTTACTTTGCTTTCAAGGAGAAAAAAAGCAAGAATTGTGTTTTGATATATCTATTATGTTTTCATCTAAACCAGGTTTAAGTAATGAGACAATAATGTCTCAGTATCATAGAAATATAAATCTTACTTTGCATAAAATTTCCAATTTGCTTAGAAGTCTGACTTTCCAACAGTTTACAAGAGGCACCCAAATCACATTTAAAAGTCAAATCTGGAAGTTATTCTGTTTTCAAGCAAAATTTAACATTCCTAGATTTCTAACATAAATCTGTGCTGTTACAGGTCAGGATTGCAATAAAAATATTGACATCAGTGTTACTGGCAGGTGATCCATTAAGGGTGAAACCTTTCTCAAGAAAGGATTTCCTTTTTAGCTGAGCTTAAACTGTTGCAAAGTTGGCAAATGCTCAGCTGAGAAAAATATTGATGTGTCCAAATCCTGTAGTCAGCTTTGGGGAAGGTCACTTTGGTCCTGCTTTTCATGCCAGAGGAGGAATATTCATGGTGCAGGCTGGGGCCAGCCCAGCTCCCTCCCTCCTCTGAGGATAGATCACCACAGAGAAAAGCAGGTTTAATGTGACTCCTGTCCTCTTTCCTCTTAGAAAGCCTCTCAAGAGCATGCCTGCCACTTTCCTTTCTGGCACACAGAGTAGCCAATGTCAAAGACACATTTTCCTGATTTACCTGAGGCTGAGGAGAGCTCTCTGAATGTTTTGTCCACAGTACAGGCTTGTGGGAGAAATCTGCCCTTTGGAAAATAAATGCAATATCAGATAAAGAAACTGATACATTTTATCTCCCATTTTAAAAAGAACGAGGTCTCTGTTTGAAGCAGGTTCTGTTGAGAGGTTTGAAAGCTGTCCCATCCTATACCCAATGCAGATGTGGCCTCCTGTCTTCTCAAAAAGTCCCTAATTCAGAAATGGCTTCCTGTCTCATGGGCTCTTTTACCTGTGTCTCTACTTCTGCTGAGGATGTGATTTTCAAGAGGATTTGTGTGTTAACATCAGTGATTTCTAATGTTTTATGTTTGTTTACATTAACACAGTTGCTTCAAGTTTGATGTTACGTAGCATAATTTTCAATTCTTCTGCAACAGAGCTTACAAATTCTCATAAATCCTGTAATAATTTTTTAACAGGCAAATATGGAGCAAAAGTGTGTCCTGCTATTTTCCTAAGTATACCATATGTCTGCCTGCCCATATGGGCTGGGTTCAGGATTTATAACCAACCTTCAGTGGCTCACGACACTCCAGTCAAGGTAATTCTGTTGTGTAAGGTAATTCAGTGCTGGCTCCTCTTAGGGCAGCTGAAACAAGCTGCCTGTTTCTGGTGGGTTTTATAGGTCCCTGGTGAGCATGGAATGTGCTGTGACTGCTCACTCTTATGACAATTGCTGTCTGGCTTTGAAAACTGCAAAAATATCTATACTGCAGGATATTTCATCATGGTGGAATAAAGAAAAAGCAAAAGAATCTCATGTCTGGAGTAAGGAACCCATTCATAGGTGTAATTGTGTTTCTAACCTCTACCTATTCAATTTCTGTCTGTTTCAGTTTCTTAGCTGCTGAAAATAATGGTATTTACCAGCTTCTTAAAGCACCACAAAATCCTGTAGAAACACTGCATGAAAGTACTCTTCTGCAGATGGCTTACAGATCTCATGTAATTTAAAAAAATTTTATATGCTTTCTGTAATATTAGATTTTACAGGTGAGACCCTGTACATAAATTGATACAAAAATTCTTTACACATTTCTTGTAAAAATTCGTAAAAATTTTTACTCAAAACTTTTTAGACTTTTGCCTTTGAAATAACTAGATGGTTTGTAATAAGATGAACTGAGCCATCAAAATAATGCATTAATAGTTTATGCACTGTTTTATGAAAAAAGGCTAAAAAAACCCCTGCAGTACATAGCACAGAACAGATCTTTTAGCCCTTAGCTGCTGTAGGCAAGCCAGTTTGTTGCTGCAGCACTCCCCATCAGTTGTAAGCAATAGAATCAATTAATATTTTTGCATCACAGGAGCTCCTGAGGCTCGGTCAGGTTCATTCTGTCCCTGCAAACAGGGACAGAGGTGAAGCATTGGTGGCTGCTCAGAGCCAGCAGGCAGCCAGAGTGTGAGTGGCACAGACAGAGTGACAGCAGGACAGACAGGACAGACCTGCCCAGAGAGCTGGGAAACACAACAGCCAGACAGCCAGCCCTTCTTAGGAGGAGAGAGGAGCACAGAGGGATGTTCATCTCTCCTCAGGGCTGAAGAACACCTACAGAATCACAGGTTTGAGGGCAAATCCCTATGGAAGGCAACTTGGAGGAATCTTCAGGTGCTAAACCTCCTGCTGTCCTGCACAGGCTCACAGGAACCACCTGCCCCATCCCAAAGCCATTTGAGTGATTCATTTGAAGGAGCCTCTATGCCTGGCCAGAAACACTTTCTTTAGACTCATCAAGTGTAGTTAAAGGTAGTGATGGAGATTTTTACTGCACACATCAGTGAGAGCAGCCTTTGTGTGGAGCATGGATGAAGGTTTCAGTTTGTTTTCCTGGTATTAAGAATACTACAGAAATAGACATTATAGAAAATATGTGATGGACTGATTACTTGCTGAAATACAGCCATGTCTCCTGGGCTTACCAGGAGATAAACTGCTTACCTAGGTTTGATATTTTAATTTAGTATATATTTCAGAGAAACTTAGATTTAATATTCTATTTCAAAAAGAGAGTTCAGGAAAAGCTGGTGACCTGAAAATTTAACATTGCACTTCTTAATGAATCCTTTCTTGGAAACCTAAACTTCCCTGCCTAGAAGGTTATAGAAAAAGCCTTGATTCCTTTCACTGGGACCTCATAGCCCACCCAAGCTGTTTGTTTTTCAGAAGTTGTATTTAGTCTTCACAGGTAAATTATGCTCCATATCTGAGCATGCCTTCAAATCTTAATGTGACTACTCATGAATTTTTCATGCAACTCTTTCAGTCCCAAATTAAGAATTGTTTCCAGGAAATAATTGTGTTTAATGCTACTAATCAGTGAGCTAATCATTGTAAGTCCTGAACATATCAGTAGATCATTTGGAATTAGCTGTAAAATTAAACTTTTTTAAACTGTAATTATTCAGAGTTGGCATTAAAAGATTTAGGAAGAAAATGTAGCAATGGTTTTAAACATGCTATTATTAGTATATAGGAAAATACTTACATGAAAATAACAGAAGCAAAGTGTATCCTGTTGGCCAAGGTATACATTGCTATAATATTATTACAAACCTGCTAGTTAAAAAAATAATCATTGTGGGGGCAGAGGAAAGGTATTCAAGTTTTGGTTGCTTTCTAATAGAGGGGTGCAGGGGAGTGGGATGGAGCTATGCCCTCATTTGGAATCAGTTCCAGCTCTGCTGCAGTCTTTACAAAGCCCAACAGATTTATCTGCAAGTATATCAGCTCAGAAAAGTTTAATGGAATTTAAAAATCTTTAACAGAATTGATGCACAAATTCAGATTTATACGTGAATTCTGAAGGGACTGACTTTTACAGACAGCACACGAGATTATTCCAATTCCCTAAAACTGATGACGTGAGAAGCCTCTCAGAAGTCATGGAAAACAGCTTTTTCCTGGAAGTGAGAGGAATGGCAAAGTGTGCCCGGCCACTTCCTTGCTGCACAAAAGAACCCCTGGGGCTGCAGGATCTGGGCAGAGTTCAGTGCTGTTTGCAGAGCATGGGGAGCCCGTGGCAGGCCAGCTCTGCTTGGCCAGTGTTCTTAACATGTAATTCAATTTATCATGGGGTGATGGGGCTTTGCTGGGTTAAGGAAAGGTAAGGAAAAACAACTCTTCAGTAGTCAGCAAAGTGCAACCTGTCTTTCAAATTCTTGCTTCTGCTTTCTCTCCTTTTTTTTAAGCTTTGCCTTTTCAATTTGTTTGCATGCATGCATAAAGGAAAAAAGTGTGAGTTTTCTGTACCCTGGCAATTTCACAAACTAGTACTGCACCCAAGGTTGCTTCCACTTACAGTGGCTTTGTCTTAAACCCTCTAAGCACAAAGTTCTGTTGTAGCTTTGTGATCACAGTGAATACACACATCCATTTAATATTTAAAGAGGAATATTGAAATATTTGAAAAGAGGAGATGATATAGATCTATAAGCTTCATACATAGTCCAAAAGGGAAAGAAAATATATCAGCTTTCCATTATCCTAAGTAGTCTACAACTGAAAATTATTTGCAACTCAGCCATAAGTGACCTTTTTCATTCATAGGAAGAAATATTTGAATATAGGCATTCTTGGCAGGTAATATTAAAAATACTCCTACACCAGTGCTCTGAATACTGTGAAGTGACACCACACTGCCAAAACCTGTTACTTGTGTTAGAAAATCAAAGGTGCCACTTTTTTTCTGAAAAAGATCCTTTAAAAGAAAATCAGAGAAAAAATTGTTATGAAAGGGATGGTTTATGTTTGCCACAGCCTTATTTCTGTTAATCTGTAATCCAGATCTTGTAGTATTTACTCAGACATTGTGCTTGCAAAATTGTTTCTCCTGCTTCAATAACTTTATTGTGAGTATCTTGATCCTGTGTGCTTTTGACTGTGCCCCTGCATCCTAATTTTTGTTTTGCACTTTGGAGACAATTGTACAAGTGTATAAGAGGAAGGAAATCAGGTTTTTCTTTTGCTGCCTGCGTGCCAACAAACGGCCAATAAAAAGGAAGAGGAAATGAGTAACACATAGACACGGGGAAGTTTTCCCTCTGAACTACACAAAGATACTCTGATGTGTTTATAATTTTGTCTGTGACTACACAGAAAGTGTAGCTCAAATGATTTCCACGTAGGTTTTGCTGTGTAGGCAAAGAGAGGCCTTTGGTTGCACCAAGGCACTTTCCCCATTAGACATGGAAATGCAGAATGTGATCCCTCCTCTCTGTCCCTGCAGCAGGGGGATTCCTGTGCTGAGAAAAGGAGGCACAAGATCAGAGCCAGGCCTTGGAGCTGCCTCAGTGCCACCCCAGGAATTCCCAGGGTTCAGTGACAGAAGAGGAAGGGTTTCCTCATACTCCATACACACACATTTCATTCTCTGTTTCTGCACTGCACACTGACATACAATATCTGCTCACTGAACTCAGCAGAGGACTCAACAAGGCACAGAAAAGCTTTTATTTTATGCCAGTGATAGTCCATTAGTTTTAATAGTGTCACAAGCTGCTGGAAACCAGCATTTAATAATGAGATGGATCCAGTCCTTTTACAAAGCATACTAGATTGAACTTCAAATGTCTGAGACAAACCTACATTTCCAAGGCTTTTCTACATGGGGACATTCAGGAAAACAAATTATTTCCAATTACAGAAAGACAATTTTGAAGAAGTTATGCTGTTTTAAAGCCTAAGGTGATCGCAGAGTTAGTGTTCATTTGATTTAGTTTGCTTGAAATGACACTAATGTATTGAGTGGCTTCAGTTGGATCCATCCATTTCTAGGGTTTATTCAGATGAATTTTCCTCACTACATCCTATAAAGTCTGCAGTTGCCTTTTTAGGTGGAAATCTTTCTGTCTCTGAAATCAGTGGATAGATGTGATGTTGCATGATGTTTCACCGCTCCACCCTCTCTGCAGTGGCTGCTCTGGAGTGCAATGCAGTGCCAGGGAGCAGGATGTACCCACCAGCCCTGTTCTGTGTTGCAGGTGGTTCAGGAAGTGCAGAAGAAAGGACTCCTAAGACGACCAATAGATCTAATGTTAGCTGCATACCTCATTCTGGCCACGGGGTTTTGCATATTCAGGGGCATGGTGAGTTGAATATATTTGAGTAATTTAAGCCAATTTTCAGTCGAACTTTTAAATTTGATTCTGTATGAAAAAGCACTTACATTGTGGTCAGGGGAAATCCTGTAACATTTGGGTTCAAACAGGCCTCAGATATAAAAGGATAAATTATATATGATAACTGTTGGTGCTTTGCTTCTCCATTTTGTGCTGTGTGCAGCATGCTTTTTCAAAAGGAAGTGCACAACCACCAGAGTAAATAGCATCCCAAGAGGAAATCAACATGACCTAAAACTGTTTTCATTGGTCTGTTGTTCCATTTATGGCCCAGAACATGGAGACAAAGCAACTAAAGTAATTCTGTATTCATGTAGTACTAAGCAGTAAGGCATATTTAAAATTATATACAAAACCAAGTTAGCTTACAGTGCATGAGATAGAGGAGAACATTTCCACCTAAAATGAAAAGAAAAAGATCCATGTTGTGAACAACACACATTGTTTCTACTTACCAAGAGACAATTTTTAAAAATGGTTGCTCTCTAAGCATAGTTGATTGAATCAAAATTTCTGAGGGAAGGAAGCAGAACTGAAAATGCCTTCAGGAGTAAATCCAGCCATAGGTAAATCTATTCCCTTGTCAGCTCTAATGCATTTTCTGTCTTAAGCAAAATGAAACTTGTGTATCATTCAATGAGCACAGCTCAAATGTTTAGGCATCTCAGATAACTGCCTGCTTGCTTGATTTGTAGATTTGATCCTTTCTAGAATAATTCAAGTAGGAGGTGATGATAAATACCCAGCAACATTTTATTTACCTAGAGCAGATTGTCCTTTTGTAGTTGTCCTTTTGTAGTTGTGCTACTCACATTCCTCTCTCACCTCCTGTTTCTCTTAAAACCTGCCTCTCAGAAATATTTTTTCTTCTAATTTGTCAGACTGCTTTATTTCCTATAGATCATGTTACTTCAGAGCACCACTGATACAGGTTAAATAAGCGGTTTACCTGTAATTTCATTTGTGGAAAATATTGGTCTCATGGTCTTACTTGGTTCTGCAGTCCCACTTGTTTCTCAGGGAATTTTTTTTGTTGATTTTGAGACTGTGGTAATTTCCTTATATATTTCCCTCACCAAGTAGGAATTGCTTACTGGCCTTTGATTGTACACACAGAGATCAACGGAACATCTCTGTGTAAACTGCAGGAACCATAATTTTGTGCAGAAGTTCATAAAACACAATCCATTATAGTTCACTCAGACCTGCTTCTTGGATGCCCATGTTGGAAAAGAACAGGGAGGAATACTGACTGTAAAGTTTTGCATTGCCTTCTCAGAGTCACACAACAAAGGCACCTGAAATTGAGCTGTGCAGAACTTCCTGCTCAGCCCTGTAGCTCAGGCATTAATGATGCCACAGATAAGCCCAGGGGCAGCTGCTCACATGCATTGCTAGCTCAATTTAGAACAGAATTTTTTGTAGTAGTTTTAAGGCCTACCACAAAAAGGAACTATTTTTGCAATTTATCCATATTTATTTGGAACTTTTTATTCCTACAGGAATGTAAAATCCAATAACCCCTCCTTTACTACTTTCAAAAATTATTACTTTGAGTAACACCTGTCTCATGCATTGCTCTGCACTGCTGCCTTGTCCCAGTGCACCTCTTTTCTTGGACTACATCTATAGCTTACTATCCTAAAACTGGGTGCTTATCCTGAAGTTTCCACTCTTAGAGCAATTTTCCATTGGAAAGTTCCTTTGGTGGGATCAAAGGCTATTCATCAGAGCAAACCAATAGCAATTATACTTTTACAACAGCACAGCCAACTGGCTAAAGTCTCTCCCAGTCAAAATCTTCAAAGCAGGCTGCCAGCCCTTCCTCACAAACCCCCTGAGCAGCAGCTGAGCGGAGGCTGCATTTCCCCTTTTTTTGGTGATCACATGGATCACCTTTGCAAGCTCTGTGCTGCAGAGCAAACCCTAGGGCTGGTAACACCAGGTTGGTTGGTTTCAGAACAAACTGATCACTGGAAGTTGTAAAACCTCTTGTCAGATTGCCCTGGACTGCCCGGCGGAGCTGTGCCGCCTGTACATCCAACTGCACGAGCCCTACATAAAGGATCCTGCTGCCTACCCCAAGCTCCAGGTAAAGCACTGCCAGGGACTGGGGAGGAGGGATTTGTAAACAAGGATGAAGCCATGGGTTTCAGAGATGACAAGATCAATATGGGAATTATCATTCATGGCAAGTTAAAGGGTATTTTCTAGTACCATTTCTAGCTATTGTAGGATACCAACTCCTTGTTATGATAAGTTTAACTTAGGTTCAAATTGGTTACATGGAGCTACACATCCTAATTACTCAGGGTTCTTTTAACACAGCCCATGATCTGTGTGCTTTTAATGTTCATTTCCCGTCCTTAGAAAGGCAAAGTAGACTTTCAGTCTGGAATTATGGAGCAAGAAGGGGTGCAGTAGGACTAGATTCCTTAGGCTGACATTGCACTTCCATCCCCAGGGACACACTCTTGAAAAAGGGCACTGCATACAAAAATCATTGCAGATGAGGGGATGTTGTGCTTTAGTTCTGCAGAATTTGATGTTCACATTCTTTTGCAAAGCTGGCTGCTGCACGGGGACAGGGCCCAAAGCAGTCAGAGGACACGGGGTGAGGAAATGAGCAGAAAGCAAGTGTCACTGCTGGATGAGTTCTTCCTGGGAAAGGGAGGGCATGGGAGAGCTGTGTCCCACAGCTCCCAGCTGGGAGTGCAGCAGGGCCTGACAAAGGCTGCCTGTGTTAAGGAGTTAAGCCAGGCTGTGCTCTTTGGCATGGTCTCAAGATAGTGAGGGGCAGGAATACGTGTCCTGGATGAAGGGTGTGTGGATGGGGCAAGGAGACAACAGCCACCCATATCAGCAGAGACCCTAGGGTAGCTGGGTCCAGTCAATAGCATCCAGGTGTGACAAAAGAGCCTGGGAATCACTGCTGCCAGAAGTGTAGTTTTGAGTAGCCTCAACTTCTCAGTGAGCAGCTTACTGATTTTTAAATGCACCTCCCTCACACTGCAAAGGAACTGATATTTGTGTTTGAACTGCAGATGCTGGCATACATGTTCTACTCTGTGCCATACTATGTGATTGCTCTGTATGGCCTGCTGGTGCCTGGCTGCTCCTGGATGCCTGATTTGACCCTTATACATGCTGGAGGACTAGCTCAGGTATTTCTTTGCAAAATACTCACTTTTAAATTACATTATAATAAGTAGAGACCTATGGAATGAATAAGGGGCCCAGGGCTTGATCTTCCCATGTAGGTTTTGTGCTGATGTAACCCAGATCACTTTTCATATCTGTAAAAACCCCTAAATTTAAGGGAATGAATAATCAAATCTACTACTCTCTAATGACCACATTCTTGCTTTAGCAGACTTCTCTCCTTCTACACAATGATTTTATTGGGCTCATTTAAACCTTATTAAGCACCATGCACTCTTTAGTGGGCATCATGAAGGAAGCCCATCTTAAAGCTGTGACAGGCAATCCTAAAAAAACCCAACAAAACCCAAGCACAACACAACAGCACAATACATTGTTTCCATAATATGTGTTGGTCAAGTAGGTAGTTTGAAATATATAAAGAGAAAAAGTATCTCCTTGTCACACAAAATGTACAATATCAGGGGATGATGAGAGAACTCGGGGAACCTCCTGGGCCACAAACCACAGTAACACTCAGAAGTGTTTGTGTTCCCAACAGCAGACAATGATCATTTTTCTTTTACTCATTCCATCCTGGTTCTCTTAAATAAACAACTGTAGTTAATTACTAAATGGGGCTGATGCTTATGAGAAGACTGACCAAAACAATTCAACAGGAACTAGTAAATGACTTATGACAGACAGATGAGCATTAAACAGATGAGACACAGGGACAATTGGTTTGTTCTGTACATAGGAAATGAAATGTGTGTGCTCAGAACATCAGACAACAAAAGCACGATAATCCTGCCACAATAGCGACAACACAGGGACACAGCAACAACTGTAATTCAAACACCACTATTAGACAAACACAAACCAACACCTGGTTCCTTGGGTCTGAGATAATCATAGATACAAACTACAACCCACTTTAACTGCCCAATAAGAAGGGTGGAGTGGTATTTTCTATTTGGGAGCAGTTATCACAGAGAATAGGACTTCCTTTTTTCTTCTCTACCAGTTTATAGAGAATCTTGAACTATCATGTGATATCAAAACAGAATGTGGCAAACATTAATGAGGAAGTTTAGATGCTCAAAAGGTACCATAAATATTGTACAACTGTGTTTGGCCAAAATCTAATTAAAAAAAAAAAAAAGCACAAGCTAGCCAAGTAGGCAAGGCTGTGTTGGGAACTTCCTCTACTGACAGATTACTCAGGGTCCATAAATTGCCCAGACAATCAGGGAAAAAAACACTCCTTCAAAGATTTTTTAACACAAGAGAAAGTTGCCACACTCTGACTTCTGATTTACTATCACAACCTTGCAAACTTACCAGAAAGCTCAGCCTCCCAGTCTGGTTGGTTTGGGGTTTTTTTCCCCCCTTCTGTATATTTCCTGTCACAAATAATCACCTTTTTTTTTAACAGTCCTTTGTACCTTTTGTACCTAAACTTTGTTGCTGAAGTCTAAAACCCCTCTGTTGTTCTTTGTAGTTCTGCCTCAGGATGTTCATTTACACATTAGACTAACACCCAACATTTCCCATTTCACTATTTAAAGCTCATCCTGGCACCAGCAACTGTTGTGGGCTGACAGAAACTGCTTAAGAGAACTTTATGTTGCTGTTCTCTCTTCATATTTTATCTTTCTTCAAAAAACAGTTCTTGACATTTAGGAGGGTTTTTTTTTTGTCACTTTGACTTTAATGCACTGCAGGATGAACTTCAGTTATCCTCCAAGTGCACATGATTTAATTGATTCGACTTGGTAAAGTGTGACCAACCTGGGATGTAAAATGCACGTTACAAAGAATTGAGGGCTCTTTCTTGATTATTTGGGTGCTTTGTCATTTTGAGGTAAAAACCACATTTACAGATTTGCCTACTGTTACCTTAAGTTCAAACACTTAATTGATAATTAAAACACAGGCAGTTACCAAAACACACTTTGCTTCCTCTCACACACAAGGTCCAATAAAGATGAGAGTCTGATGGTGGAAGCAGTGGGCACTGCTCCCTGGGAATGAACACTGCTCCTACAGATGGGGAACATGGAGATTTGAATTATTTTTATTTCTATCATTATGATGTACTTTTTACAAAAACAAGTCACAAAATACCATGTGATGCATCTAAACTAAGAACCTCCAAAGTGCCTACTAGCCTTTCACACAGACACACATGTACTGATTTTCAGAATTACAAATTCTGAAAATTTCAGCTGGAACAACTCCATTACTAACATTCAGACTCCAAAACCAATAATTACTAGACTTTCTGAAGCTTCAGGAGGAGCTCTTTGAATTTCACATGAGTAAAGTACCAGGAGCTTTGATTATATAAAAAGGTTGGAACAGCCTCTGAACTTAATGAAATTGGTACTTCCCTATGCAAGTGAGCCATGTGAGAAGGATGAAGAGCCACAGCCCTACTAGCCAAAATCATCTCACCAACTCTCTGCAGCCCATTTCTCTGTTTTCGCAAATGTAGAAAGTTTACCTCGACTCCTTCTTAGTGTTTTCCATAACCCTGCTTTTTTTGTGGCTACTTTCTGCAGTGCTTCTTGTCTACCAGAGACCCTAAACCCAAGGGATGTATTTTTCTAGGTTACTCCCCTTCTATTTGATGGCTTTGTTAGGCTCATGAGACCAGGTCCAAACCCTTCCAAAGTTACAGTCTTTGCCTGATTTTAGTCAGTCTTAGAGAGAAGGCACAGAATGAAGAAGGACTCCTAACCTTTTTCTGGGTCTTTCCTCTGTCCTTAACTGCAAGGTAAAAAATACTTGAAATACTGCCTATCATTAGGCAACAAGGCAAAAAATGTAAAAATCCCAAGTGCAGACTGCTCCATAGAGACAAGCAGGTCAGTGAGAAGCAGGCAGACCCAGACTGCAGCTGCCAGCAGCTTCCACCTGCTGGGGGTGCCCAGGAGCAGAGTGGCCGAGGCTTCAGGGGTGACATGCTGGGCATGTAAGGCTACCTCAGGAGGTTACCTGCAGCATCTCATCTGGTTGATTTCTCAGCCAAGGCTCAGGGGTTTGTTGGAGCCTCCAAATTCTCCACTTTGAGAGAGGGGATCAGTAACAGAAAGCACCAAGGAATGGCTTAATTGCTGAGAGACCCCAATGACAGCGAGGTAACACAGCAGACTCAAGGTTTCTCTCAGCCTACTGCACACAGGCACAGAGCTCTGCAGGGACTGACAGCTCAGAATCAGGGGTTTGGTGCCAGTCTGCCTGAAGGGAGAGCAGCACTGGGCCACTGGTGAGCGAGGCATCTGCTTTTAAGACATATCCCCTGCTCCAAGTAAGAAAAAAAAGAGAAAAGAAAAAAGAAAAAGTAGCAGCAGAGAACAGTCATGGAAGAGAAACACAGGAGATTAAAGACATAACACAATTTTCACAGAGGCAAATCAAATAAATTAAAAAAAAAAAGACTTTACAGACCTAAATTATATCCTCCTTGGTAATGAACGAAGAAGCCATGTGTTACAGTGAAAAACAAGTCTAATAAACAATAACTTCATTATATGGTGCATCATTAACCACTGAAAATCTTTGTAGGCTACAGACAGGACATCATGTTGCTGCTTTTTGGTTTTATAACAATTAAAGCTCACTAATGTGCCACAACTCCTTTAAGAGACAAGACCACACAGTAAGGCTTAGATACTCAGGCATCTTGGGGGCTCTGGGAGTTCTGGGTCTCTCAGAAGCATCCCCTTACAGCTCCTTCTGACAAGGATTACTGTGGATTGTGAGAAATTGACAATCAACTTACTCTGAAGCACAGCTGGCCACGCTCGCAGGCAGGCAGGCCTCACAATCCTCACAGAGAAGGAGCAGCTTTGCAGCTTCTTCACCCCAGACAAGGCTCTAAAATGCAACCCAGGGGCTCTCAGTGTCTGAGGGACCACCAGACAGCCCAAACCTCCTGCTGGCAGCTGTCTGTCCGTCTGTCTGTCTGTCTGGGAGTCTGCTGCCCTGTGCTATGAGGGGGCTTTGCTGCTGGGCTGCTCTGGCTGCCTGGGCTGAGGAGGCTCCCCCAGCAGGGATGGCAGAGGGGATGGCAGGGAGGGGTGACAGCGAGGGGGTGGCACCGGGCCCACCCAGGTGCCACAGGCAGGGCCTGCCTGGGCAGGTGAGAATGAATGGGCTGCAAGAGACAGAGTGAGTTACCAGGCCGATAGAAAAAGGCTGCTGACAATGTGCCCCTGAACATCTGTTTGCAGTGCAATAGCTATTTACAGAAACATGCTAAGTGGCACTCTGCTGAAGTGTGTTTGTATTTGATTTCGTTGATTACTTTGTTTCCTGGCTCAGGTTTGCTCAATGAGCTCTCCCAATTCAGTTGAGGTGGTTGGAATCACCTGAAACCAATTTCTGTTTCTGTTTTGATGGATGGTCTCAGCCTAACCTTTTGCTGGGGTGGTGTATTGAAACACCTGCACTTTATCTCCCCTTCTGCTCTGCTGTGACCAGAACCATGTTCTACTTGAGGCCAAACAGACTCCAGAACAGAGGATGTGATTTGGCCATAGTGTACTCCTCTGTGTTCCTAAAATCCTGGTGTCTCAGTGCTCTCCTTATGGTCAAACTGATGTTCATCTTCTCAGATCCCCTCCACTGCTAGCTAACTAAATAGTAATAAAAAAATCAGACACACAATAGTTAATGTGAATGAGCAGTGGCTTGAAATAGCAGGTAACAGATGGAAACAAAAGACACCGACTATCCTGACACTTCTATCTTTAAATGTTTGTTTATGCTAAAAATATGCTTCAGGCCAGCAAGCCTGTCTGTGCCTATAACCTTCACTGTATGCTCAATTTATACTTCAAACCAGCCCAAGCTTGAAACCCAAATATTGCAGACATTTTCTGAAATCACCAGGAGTTGTGGGATCAGAATCTGGAACAATCTGGGTTTAAGATTAAGAAGTCCAAACCAGAACTAACATAGGTTCTCCTTTCTAACTTTACTCAGAGCGAGTATCTGGCTGCCCCCAGTGATGCCAAACACCCAACAGCCCTCCCAGGCAGGTGGGTGAGAGCCCTTGCCCTGACTGGGCTCTGCAGGGATGTGCCCTTCAGTGGCCACTTTTCTGGGGACCCTCTAGCACAAATTATGACCCAGAAAGCCAGGGTGGAATCCTGTACCTGATGAAATTATCAGTGCCACCATGTGCATAAAACAAACCTCCTACCATGCCACCAATGGTTCCAGTTATGCCTCATACACCAAGATATTAATGATTTTAGTTTAGACTGTATTTTTATACCACTGTGCAAAAGTATTATGGATAATTCTGGAATAAGAATAAGGGCTGGCTTGGAAAATGTCACTGGAGATGCAGACTTGCACGCAGATTATGCCATCTTTCCAAAAATATACATCAACTTTACCTTTTTTTAATATATGTGTTATATACACACCACAGGCTCAATTTTCCCATATTGGTGCTTCTCTTCATGCTCGAACTCCTTACATCTACAGAGTCCCTGAAGAAGCAAAAGAGTTTTTCCTGATATTGAACATAATGTATGGGATTCTTCCTCAGCTGTTCGCTTACAGGTGTGTCAACAAGCCAGAGTTTTTCATGAAACCAAAACAAGAAGAAAAACCAGAATAGCAGAACTGTTTCCAGCTCCTGTCCTTGGCTATGTATATAGTTGGGTTGGGATGTAACTGAAGTGCTCAGATGGAACCCAAAAGAGGCGTGTAAGATGTGTAAAATTGCACAACTGTGTAGTCGCCGGGCTGCTCTGTTTATCCTACTGAAAAAGGGAAAATAAAGACAACTGCCTTCAGCACCACTTCTCAACATTGTGACTTTGCAGTGCATTGCCAGTTCCCACAGCTATTTTTAAGTAAGCTGCTTTGACAGTTTTAGAAATACTGCATGAAGTTAAATAATAATAATGATGTCAGTGTTTAGCCTCCGCACGCTGAAGAATAGCAGTGCTAGCAGTCCCTGCACACAGCTACTGCACAACATGAAGGTCAGCATTGTGAAGCATGAAAAATTAACATACATAACTCTGTCACATGCACATGTTTTATTTGTCAAAAAGTATGTCTTGTGGGTCGACCTTGTTAAAAATCCCAAGAAATCTTTTAAGAAGCAATCAACTCTTATGGTAAGACTCCATATATGATAAGCAAATCATATAGTTTTGTTAATTCTCTTCAGGATTCACTTCTGCCAGGACTGCTCACCTGCTTGAAGCCAAGCAGGTGCTCAGCAGCACTTGTGGGCTAGGCACAGAGGGCTCTGAGCCTCTGAGCTCGTGTGTTTCAGAGGAGGGATTTTGGCTGTGTCTCTGCAGCTACTTTTGCTAATGCTGCTGGCTCAGAAACAAGCAGCAGCCAACACAGCGACCTTGGTTTGGGCAGCTTACGTTTCTATTTGCAATTACAGCTATTTCTATGCCTTCTATGTGTATTTATATTAAAAGCAGTACACCTAGTGCCTTTCTCACAGATGAAACTAGCTGATACGTTTTAACTGGAAACACTTTACTTGGGTTTGCTGACTTCTTGGTGTTTGGATTGAAAGAATTTTATTTTTAAGTCTAATCAGTAACAAGGAAGCAGCTGACATGCCTGTGTGCTGCACCCTGCACGAAGGGACCTTCAGAGCACTGAGAAATGCAGGCTGTAACACTCTCCTGCTTAACACTGCTATGTCAGAGGAGAGCCCCAGGTTTTACACCTCCAGCCAAAGAGGCAGGGCCAAAACAACCACAGCACACCTCAGGCAATGCTTGCTGGCACCCAGCATCCCTGGTGCAGCTCCTTAGGCTTTGGGACAGCTCCATCCCAGTGCCTCTTCCCAGGGAAACAAACCCAGCCGGGCTGTCACAGGACGTGCTGGCTCACAGACAGGTATCTGAGCCTCTGATGTTACTTCTGATGTCTGGAAAGAAACTTTGAATACATTCAAGGTGAATTTAATGACTTCCTGTTATCCAGAAAAGGCAAAGTACAGAAAAAATAAAGATCTCACCTGCACTTGTATCTATTATGGTCAACTCATGTTAACAGAATGTTTTGCTTTAATACTTGACTTACATTAATACCTCACATTATTACACGTATGAAGCCAAATATGACGCTAACTTAGTTGCTTACAACCTCAAACCTTACTCCCAATACACATTCCAATAAATTTATTCTGTAAAAACAATACATTTTTTTTGTTTCCTTTTTGTTTTGTTTTGGTGTTTTTTTGGTTTTTTTCCTTGTGTTTTTTTTTTTTAGTTTTTTACAGTAAACTCATCAACTACAAACCTTGAATACGCAAAAGATGTTCAAAGGACAAGCATAACAAGGATTGATAAAACCAGACTAAATATGTTTTCACAATAAAAGCTGGCATAAAAATAAATAAAAATCTCTATTATCACAATAGCAACAATAATGTACACAGAGTAATGGATTTGGAATGCTTACTTACTAGTCTAGTTCTATTTCCAAAAGGAAAAAAAAAGCCAGAATGACAGCATCCTTTTTTAAGCCTTTCATTATTTAAAATTGATGTTTTGTTTTGGTTTCCCATAGGGCTGTATATCACAGTAAGCTTAAAAATGGAAAGCATCCAAATGAATGATTTCAAATTGTGTTGGCATTGGAAAAATCCTTGTATTAATCTAAAGAAACACAAAAAGACTTTCACTAACTCCACATATAGGAACTAAGTCAGATAGTGTACATTACATCATGGTTTGGAGAAGTATTAAGAGTATAACTAGCTAGGTACTTCTAATAAGGAAAGGTATTTTATTACATTATTGAACTTGGTGGTGATTTCAACTGAAGAAGAATTTTTCTTTCATGTTGTAAACTGATCAAAACCCAAGAGAGAATGGATATAGGAAAATTTAAAATTATGTCTGTATGTGGAAGATTATTGTAGCATTGTATGGAGGGGACTCATTTCTAAGATTTAGTTGTGTTTAAAAAATGTTGATTTAGAATGATATAAATTGGAGTTATGCCTTTTCTGTCTCGAAAAGGAATCTAAAACACGTTCAAGTATGCGATATCTTCATAAACCTCAGCCACTGGAAAAGGGCAACTTCATGCAACCAAATAATATGAAAATCAAAAATTAACCCTTAGAAAAAAGGGTAAAAATGTCATTTCTGCAAACACAACAGATAGGAATGTGAATAATGTGCATACAAACTGGGATGCTGTTGATGGTACTAATGAACAGATGTGGTGACTCATATCAAATCCAAGAATATTAGACAACCAAACATGTAACCTTCTTGTGTTTTCCCTTAATATTCAGCAGTCATTATGTTGGTTAAGTCTGAAAGAGAAAGAGAAAGAAGTCACATTTAATGCAAGAAATAGCATGCTGCATCAAACTTGATACAATTGATGTTATATTTCCAGACTTAGTCACAGGTACAAGCAGCCACCTGGTCTGTTCAAACAAATTTTTTTCTAGAGAAAACTGCTTTGTTACATCAACTGAACATACCACTACAAATATTAATGAGCACAGTTTAAAAGTAAACATTTAGGGCTATATTCAGTAATATTGAATATATGTGGGTGGGTTTTTCCCCCAGTCACTCCATTACAAATCTTGTAGCACGCTTGAGGCACAACCACATTTTGTTTTTTTCCACTGCACAAAATCACTGAGGGGCTTCATGCAGGAGCTCAGGCACTGCTGCATTCCTGGATGTCCAGCCACAAGAACACCCTCTTGTTCAGATACAGGAAAGCTTAGCAAGCATGAGCAAAGATAAACATTTTCATCTCTAAGGGATCCAAGTGCTGCTTCTGAAAAGGAAACGGCTTGGCTCCAGTTCACTGTAAGGTGATGACAGAAAAGGAACTCCCACGGGTGAGTCAAGGTCAGCCCTTGCTTTCCCTGACATTAGTGGGATCAGGATCAGACTGTCCTCACATGATCACGGCAAGAGATACAAGTCTTGGTTTCCTCCAATTGAACAGAGATGGCAAAATTCACCTGATGGCCTTGGGACAGGTTACATTAGCCAGCAACATGACAGCATGCAGTGCACCATGACCACCCACCTCTGGGCAAGGCATCCCTTCTCCTACAACACAACAATGCCTTCCCTGTCTGGTCAGTGCAGTTCTCTCCTACGACAAGTGCTTTGTCAAGAGTAAAAATGGAAACCTGTGCTGTCTGTGTGGGAGATCCTGGTATATCCTGGCTAAGGACACACAATCAGGGGTTATTATCAAGTGCTCAGGCTTACAGGAACTACCAGAGCCCTGACTCCCCCAAAAGGGGAAAGCATGTGCTGCCCATCCAGCACACCACCCTTCAGAGGCCTCTCTCCTGTTTCAGAGTCAGGGAGATCTTAGAGATGCTTTGGGAGGATTCACTGCTGTTCCTTTCCCTTCAGACTCAGACACCCAATTAAACAATTACACATGATCAGTCAATCAAACCCTGCTTTCTGCTGAGGTTCCCACTGGCAGTGGCCGCCCAGCACTGACAGGTAGGATGGGGTAACACAGCTGCTTCCTGTGCTGGAACTCTCAGATCCAGTACAGAAAGATGTCCTTTTGGAGCATGAAACTTTGCAATTATTAACCACAATTCTCTCCTGGGCTAGGTCCAGAAGATTGGGTATGATCATCCTTACGTGGGTGCTGGGAACGTGAACACCTCCCCTCCACACTGTGTCACAGACACAGCTGCTGTGGCACGGGAGGGACAACAAAGAGGCAGATAATGCAAGTGATCCTCTAGGCTCTTCTCAGTTTCCAGCGGCATGTTCCCCTCCTGGCAGCAGTGCCAGGTGCCCCAGGGCAGCAGGTCGCTGTCCCCAGCAGGGAGAGCCGCAGGGGCTCTGGCCAGGCTGAGCCCTCCCTGCCCGCAGCTCGGGGATGCGGCAGCCCGAGCACCTCCCCTGGTCTCCATGGTTTCACGTCTCTCCAGAAACACAACTCTCAAACATCTTTGTTTGAACGAGTCTCTCAGCCTCACTGTGAGCTGTGGTACAACGTGGGCTGTGCTGCACACAAAGGAGAGCGCGCAGGATCTGACTGATTCCAGTGCAAAGTTTCTGTTATCAGTGGCAGCACACAGAAAACAGAGCAGGGAACAAAACTAAACCCACAAACTGCTGTCTGTTTTTCTGGCACTGAAGATTACTTCCTTAACAGTGTCTGGCAACTAATTCAGTCATCCTGTACTGTAAAACTGCATGGGCAGAAGGATAATTGTTTACTTGCTCTGTACAATAGTTGTTATTCCGTGTTCCTTTGAGGTCAAAGTGGTTACAGGATTCAGTGTACACAGAGCTGCAAATATTTCATCTGTACTGGCTGCTTTAATCTCAACTTGCATTCAGACATTTATGTTTCCTCTGAGTTATATCCCATGTCCTTAGCCAGCAGTGCTGTTATCCTGAAGGCAGCAGACAACACAACTCCTTACACCATATACTATGGCACTATTTGATTTTTACATAGGATTTTTTACCGTGCAATACTTAGACACATTCTAAAAAATATTATCTTTTGCTTTGAAGGGTAAATTTTAGCATGCCTCAAATTGCAGGAAAAGAAAATCAGACAGAAAAACATACTCTGTTTTCATTTTTTGTACAAAATGCTTTTACATTGTACCAAGCCCTAAATGCTATGCTTTCAATGCTGACAGGCCCCCAAACCTGTTATGCAGCCTGACCAGTGTTATTCCTGATAAGTAAAGAAGAGCAAAGGAACGAAACATCTCAAAACCCCATCAGAAGGACACAGTGAACTTGTGCTTCTCTGGCCAGTTTGGCCATTCCACTTGTACCTCACAGCAGTAACTGGGATTGTTGCTACCCCACAAGAATGCCACAACAAAAAAGCCCGGACACAGGCTGTTTTAAATATGTTCTCCCAAATGCAATGGTGTCAGATGGCAATAATTTTGGACCAGATTTTGATCCCCTTATTCATGCTGGCAGTTGCCTCCACAAATAGATCCACTGACTCAGTTGGTAACTGATTGTCAGTGTGAGAAAAAGGATCACAGTCCTTTACTCCATTTTAATATTCAGGCTGTACCAGGAGCAAGAAAATGTATCTCATTTCCAGCAAATTTATTCTTTGAAGACAGTAAAATCATTCACCTCCTGCACCTGAACACCAAGCAAATGCCTCCTTTACCAATACACTGCCCAGACTGTCACTAAACCAGTGAATACCAAAATGAAAACTTGCCACATACCCTGTGTGCTGGCCTGACCTTCAAACACTCTCTAATAAGGCCAGAACCACAGCCAGCTTTTGAACATGAGTACGTGGCCATCCAGAAAGTAAAGTAAAAAGCAGTTTAGATGTTCAGTTACAAAGACTCAGAGTTATGCCAGCTAAGACCTAAAGACACAAGTCATCAGAGATTTAAATGAGGAATGTAAATCTGCTGCCATGAATTCACTCATTTATGAACTAATATAATAGCATGAAAGTAAACAACACAGAGCCATGAATACCTTTCCACCAGAAAATTCTCTTTACATGGTATTCTGAGAAAGCCAAAACAATTTAGTATTTAACAGCAGGGAACAGTTCTGGGAAGATTCTGTGACTCAAGATCTGAGCAAACTCTGGGATGGGCTGTCTTAGCTAATACACTATTAGTTAATTAATATGGGATGATTAACCCCTAAGGTTCAGGCTCTGCATCTTTCTGGGGAAGGAAT
>NW_005054313.1:2737526-2746028 GCF_000277835.1 Geospiza fortis | reverse complement strand
CATGTAGTGATGGGACACAATACCCAGCTATGGTTGGGACTGAGGAAACATCTCTTTCTTGAGAGTGCCTGTAGTACTCAAGAATAGCTCAGAAACTAAGGGATGGAGATCAAAAAAAGAAAGCACCTTTGTCTACCCAAGGGATAAAAAGAAAATCACAAGTTGAGCCCTTGAACAGTATGATATTGGTTGAAAAAAATATAATAGCTCTGAAAGTACTTTTATTTGCTCTGGGTTTGAGTCTTCAGGAAGCCATCATTTCACATTTTCAAGCTTACCTCTACCACCTGGAGGTTAGAATTTTCATTAAAAAATATAGGTGAAGGTGCTCCTGCAATCATCTGACTTTGCCTGTTAGCCTTTCAAGAAGATCTCTGTAATGCTGAGGGTAAGAGTGTGATTAAAAGGTAGGATTCCATCTGATCTGAGGAGGAGAGATGGGTCTTCAGCCTGCAGTCCAGGCATTAGAAAAGGCAATTACTACCTCATTATTAGTAGTTTTATTAAGAGAAAAGCTTGTCTCCTTCAGGCAACTCTTGCACAGTCTGAGGCCTGGGAGGTGCAGAGCAGGAGGGCCCAAGGCACTCTCAGCTCAGGGCAGCACCTTGCCTGGGGTGGCCAAGCCACGTGTGCCTCCATGGTGGCCCAAGGCACTCTCAGCTCAGGGCAGCACCTTGCCTGGGGTGGCCAAGCCACGTGTGCCTCCACGGTGGCCCAAGGCACTCTCAGCTCAGGGCAGCACCTTGCCTGGGGTGGCCAAGCCACGTGTGCCTCCATGGAGGCCCAGCCTCCATGAGCAGGCAGCTCTCAAGCAGCTGGGCACAGTGGCAAACCATGGCAATGAATCACACTTGTCCTGGAGACCAGGGCCCTGAACCCCTGTGTTGGGTGTCTGACTCAGGGTATCTTTTATCTTCCTACACCTTATTTTGAGCGAGCAGCGGTTCACACCCGCGCCCGTTCCGGAGGCTCCTGGCGCCATCTCATGGCCACACCAATGTCCTGGAGTGGCTGACTGGGGACAGCGGGGCACTGGGCTCTGTACACCGCAGGGAGGGACCCCATCCTCTGCACACTGCCTGGCCAGGCTCTGCTCACCAGCTCAGTGACTCTAAGGAGACCATTATCTCATCTATGGTGGTGTCTTTAGCAGGTCGAGACATTTGTCTGAATTTATGTGTGCGAACAGAAGGATCACATCCCAACTCTCCAGGTGCATGTCAGTCTTTTTCAACCTTCCTTCCTACTGCAGAGAAGCCCAAGAGTGTGGGCTGGGGCTCGGTGCCCTGCAGCAGAGCCTCAGTCTGGGTGTCCAGCAGACAGCTGGCCCCGTGCCCCAGCTCGCCAGCCTGGACACTGCAGGGCTGGCTGTTTAACACCAACTCAAAAAGAACCTGCTACTCTTCCCCCAAGTGCCCCGTGTCTTCTAAAGGCAGACCTTCTAAAAGGACACTTTGTCTGGCTCTGAGGAGCAGCAGGAGATGGAGTGTCCCCTCCTGGTCCTCCAAGAGAATTGCACTACTGACAAAACCTCAATGAAACGCTGAAGAGATTCAGGTGTCAAATGACGATTTTGCACCAGAAATGGCCAAGGTGAAATATATGGATCAGGATGTGAACTTTACCAAACTTATCAGTGCTTTTATCTCAAGCTGCCCTTAAAACCACATCCCCATTGTCTCTCTAATCCGTATTACTAAAACTCCACCTTTTCCATAACGTTAAAAAGCATCCAAGACCTAGCAACAGACTGGTTGCTCAAGCATGAGTTCAAGGCTGCATGGTGGAGCTGCAGAAGTCAGAGCAGAGCCACCTCCCCACATGGGTATGACAATATTGACTCTAGATATTGCTTCAAACTCATGCTAGCAGGAAGGATAAGACTATTGACAGTATTTCAGCACAGAGGCTAAACTATCTGTAATCCTGAAAATGCTGAGAAGCACCATGATGTTGTAGTATGCTGGACTCCACCTCCCAAGCATGTCACAAGCTTGTCACACCCACAAGAAAGAGCCATATGAATGTCAACAGCCACAAAGCCAACATCCCGTGTGAGGTTTTAGCCACTTAGTCTGTGACTGACCTAACTCAGTGAGCATTTTGTCTTTACATGGAAAATGTGCCTGAAGTCCACAGATATATCCCCTGTCACTGCCACAAACATGGGAAACACAGAACGGCCTGCATCTCTACCTCTGATGCATCTTACAAACAGTTTTCTCACCCAAATACCTATTTAAAGATGTGGAAGTGTCACAGGGTTCACCAGGCAGAATGTGGGCCACCCTTATCAGCCTCTGACACTCTGTGGGTGAGAGGCTGGGAGGGCACAGCTGGGCAGTGCCTCCTTGCATCAGTCCCTGGCTGAAGCCAGCAGCTTGTCCAGAGTCAATAGGAGTATGAATTTTCCTTGTGACCCCATGAGCCACCTGTCAAAGTCTCTATAAAGCAGAGTCACAAAACAACTACAGTGCACTGCAGAGAGACACAGGGAAAGGGAGCTCTGGGAGGAGTCTCTGAGTGGGAGCCAGCAGCAGCAGCTGCCCAGAGGTTGTGTTTTGTGAGAAAGGGCTTGGCTGAGCACGCAGCTGGGTGCTAAGGCACCTCAGCAGTGTCAGCTGAGAGCTGTGCTGGCTGGCCTCCTCTCACACCTGGGGATTTGTGTCACTCAGCTCCTGTGACAGCCCAGCCCGGCTGCTGCCCACGTGGCAGAGCCTTGGCATGGGCACTGCTCAAGGGCTGCTTCTGAGCTGGAGCTCTGAGTGCTGGAGCAGAGAGGCTTGTGCTGCTCCAAAGGCTCAGAAATAGCAGGGGTTGCTAAAGGTGGCTGAGGAACCAGCTGCCATGCTAATCCCCCTGCTCAGCCTTCCCCTCTTGTTGTTGTGGTCACAACAAAGTAATATTGAGATGAACACACAACTGACAAAACACACAAGGGGATTGTATGAAGCTGCTCTGGAGCAGAGTCCTTGGAAGGTCCTAGCCCAGGGCAGCATCTGCCCTGCAACCTGCAGAATGCAGAGTCTGTCATGAGCACATGAACCCTCAAGAATCCCAAAGAAGACACTGGTACCCCACAAATTAAACAAGTGTGACAGAGAAAGCAGGCTCCCTCTGTTAGTGAGCCAACATGCATTATGCAAACAGTCTGATTCTGCTCTCACATCAATTTTGCATCATTCCAGCTCATGGTTTTCAGTAGCTCCTCTCAGCTGACATCTATGCAAGTGTCAGAACAAAAATAATGCTCTTTTTCAGTCATTTCTCTAGAGCAAAATTTGTACACTGCAGGCACCAAGTCCATGTTTCTGTTCTAGACACATTCTGAGCACTGAAAAGTAACCCAAGAAGGTGGCACATGGTGCACACAGGTCACCCCTGGCTCCAAAGCCCCCCAGGAGCAAACTGCAAGGGAAGTGAATGACAGGAACAGAAGATTACCCCTTCACTGGTTTTCTGCAAATCTGAAGTGTTTCTTGTGTCATTGCCTGCGTCCCCAGCATCAGAGCTGCTCTTATTTTCTTCCTCTTTGCAGTCCTTATCATCTTCATCTCCAGGAGATTTCCGTGACTGCTTGGAGGATTTCTAAAATGATCAACAACAAAGTGAAAATTAAAACCTGAGCTTCAGCCATAGAAAGACACTTCTGAAATGTATGTGGGATGCTGTCTGATCATGCATTTCCCTGGTCAAGGTGAATATTGGGGAGGATACATGGGGTGAAAAGCAATTTTCAGGTGAAGTCGCTGGAGTTACTGTCACAAGTAAAGGAAATTTCTCTGAAATTCTGTGTTCAGCACAGGTTGGCAGCTCAATTGACTGAAAGACAGACACAGTAATAGGAGCTGGGTATTAGTGCTGGGTCACCTGTAGGTTTTGTTAGTTAATGAAACAGATGGTGCCAGCTTGGCAAAAGTTTTGATTAAATACAGAGATGTAAAATGAGAATAACATTAGCAGAGCTGCTTTCCATACTTTTTTTTTTTTGTGTTGTCAGCTTTAATATATTAACATTAGAGCCATGTGGAACCAATACATCTTTTCCTTTACATCCCTTTATGTTATGCAATTCTACAGTACAAAAGGATAAATTGTGGCATTAAGCCACCATTTTCATAATCCTCTGTTTGTCCAGAGTCTTCTGGAAAGAAGATGGTAGACCAGACCTGAATTTCTTATGTAAAACACACAAAAGGGGTGAAAATACATTTTGTTTGGTGGATCGACCACAAAATTCACACTCTCCCCCAACCCGTGCCTGGATCAGATTGTTTGATTGCTTCTTATCATTTCCATTAGTTTTCACTTTCAGAGAAGAATAACATGAATGTGACTAAATTGACTCTGCCACACTTCACACAATTTTTCAGGGGAAGTGCAGCCCTGGAGGCACACACAGAACTAGAGGAAGTGACTATAATGTTGCTGCCCCTCACCCTAGGTGACAAGTGAGAAGTCTGTCTGAACCCAAAGGTGTCACTTCTCAGGGGATTTTGTCCACCAGCCACTGTGAGACAGACACATCACTCTTAGTTTCCTGATCTACACTGTTACTTGAGATATTAACAGGGCTGGTAGGTACTACATGCAGGTCTGATATCCACAAACTGAACATCCTACTCCCTGCTTAATGAATTAGTTCTTCCACCTTCCCATTCTGTATCCTGGACTGAAGTATTTTACACTCAGCTCCAAGAGGAGCAGTTGAGCACATCTGGCCCTACCAGATCCTTCTGGGAGATGGGAGGGGGAAGCTTCAGTTCTCCTGGACAGGAACCAAACCTGAGCTCATGACTCTCAGGAGGCCCACTCATAAGGATTTTTTCTTCTTCTTGGGGAGAGACCTATCTGAGAGGATCAAACCTATCAATCCATCTTTGCATGGATTTTCTTCCCAGCCCTACTGATCTCCTTCCCATAATTTCACCTTCTTCTCAGTGTGTGGGCACTGGAACAGGGCAGAGTATTTCAAGTGGTGTCTCACCAAGGCTGCCTACAAAGTAAGAGCACTCCCCTTTGCCTGTCTGAACACCACTGTCATGGTATCAGAATCAAAATGCTAAAGGAGGAAGAACAAATTTCCACGAGGTGAACAGTATTCCAATTATAAATGCCCATGGATAACAACAGGAAAAGTCAGAAGATAACCTTTGAAGTGTAGGATTTTTTCCGTTTTGAGCCGGCTTTTTCATTCTTTCTTTTTCCTTTTCCATCCTCTTCTACCCGATCACCTTCCTCCTCACTGCTGGCATCTGCTGTATTTCCTCCTTCTCCTTCAGTTTCTGATGAGCTCTGTTGCTGAATTGCCTTTAAAATAACAACAGCAATAATAACATCAACAATAAAAATATCAGTAATACCTATTACTTGATTTTTGTTCTGCATTGAAGATAGAAAGATGGAAATGGACAGCTTACACTTTAATTGCTATAGTTAGGAAGAGCTCAGGTTATTTTTGCAATTGTCAGGAAAAAGGGCTGCAAAGGCAATTTTCTCAGTCACCAATTAAACTCAGTTATCAGATGCAGATTCTAGGATCAGAAGATCCAATAACAAAAATGTGTTTGCTGGAGGAGAACTAAGGGCTGCTCAGTGCAGAGACCTGGCATGCTCTGCTCTGGGAAAAACTACTGAAACTTTCAGACTTTGGCTGCAATAGCAGAGACTTTTTTATGAGAGAAGATGGCTGTTACATTCCCCTCAAAGGGCAAGATCTCTGTGTTTTGGAAGAGCAAACCCTGACCAGCAGGCTGAGCACTCTTTGACAGCCCATCTCCCACAGACTATTCACTGGATTTTTTTAAAATCCCCAAGTGTATGCAAAACATGTGTAGGGCTGAAAATATGAAACAGGAACTGAGAGAGGCAGCAGCTTTTCTGCAGGTGGTCTGTATCTCTGGCTTGTAGTGTTTTGTGATAATAATGTAATAGGTGTTTGCCTGCTTTTGGAGGTGATTCCTGCCTTCAAAGGACCACATTTTTTAAATGAGAAAAGTTCTTTGTTTTATACAGCCCACCAACTACTCTGCTCCCCCTCCAGCTTCACTGACTTTCTGCTCTGGACACCCAACAGGGAGAGCTGTTGTACAGCAGCAACTGTCTCCTACAGCAGCTTAACCCTCCACCTCCTCACTCCTCTTAGCTTTGGCACTGCCAAATGTGAAAATCAAAAGTGCAGTGACCTTAAGGTCTGTGTAAAATACATGGAGCCTGATATAAAAATAAACAACAGAAAGAAGAAGTCAGAAATTATTCATGTTTGTACAGGAGTAAATAAAACCATCCATTTTTAATTTAGCTAAATGTGTTGCAGAATTTTCCACTTCGCCACCCCAGAATGTCACAGAAAGCAAAAGGCTCTGCAGTATGATTAAAGTTCCATTTGTCACAGAGTGTGAGACCACAGTTGTCTTTACATTACACAATTACCAGAGCTGTGAAACTTTCTTGCTCCATCAAAACTAGAACCTTACACGTCACTTTTAAAATGCTCACTTTGACAAGCAGTAAAAGAAGAAAACAAGAAAGATAGGAGCAATAGGTGTGAAAGTCATTTACCTGATATCCAGTAAACTTTACTCCAGGGTTGTTTTCTATTTCCCACAGGCCTTCATTAAATCCTTTTCGCTTGTTCGATTTCCCAAACTTATCTTTGTATTCTTTATATGGGAAAAGGTCTTTGGGCCCCAGGAACGCACTGCATTTAACAGAGGGAACAGTCAAAAAAGGATTTATCACTCTCCTCTTCAAAAAAATCATAACATTAACAGTGCAAATGCTTTCCCTATTCTTCTGCTCATTGAAGCATTTCTTTTCTAGTTTTATTTATTTATTTTTTTGGTCACGCTGGCTTTGAGTTACTGCTGTGAGTCTGATTTAATGGACTGGCTCACCATCCTGATGTTTGATGTAGTAAAATCATGCTGGGTATCTCTAGAAACAACTGAAACATCTCTATTTTATTAACTACTGCTGGGAACTGGCACTTGAACAGTTTATGAAAGTTTATAAAACAGTTTATGATGTCATTGCTTGCGATAGCAAGGGACCAAACTTACTTCCAATCCTAGAGTTATAAATCCAGAAAGGCCTCAAAAATGCCACATGAAAAGTTAAGCATGTAAGGAGTGCTTAGGACCCACGAGCCAAAATTTGTCCCTTGTACTATGGGATAGAAAATGCAGTGGCATTTATTATCATCCATACTGCCAGTAAGCCTGGGAGCTGCTTTCTTGGAATTAGCCCCCCACATACTAAATTCTGCACAAACACAATAAGAATGCTCTTTTCCAAAAATCTTATAATTTCATATAAGAACAAAAAACAATGGATGAATATAGGCAGATGAGTAATACAAGGAAACAATGAGACACACAGGGTGCTTGTGGCCAAATAGTTTTTTAGACAGCACAGCAAAGGAGGGATTTTGTGCTTTGCTGCTGCCTAAGTCAGCTGCACACTGGGCCAACTAATTTCAGGCACAAGCACCACAATGCAGGGAAAAATAATTATACAAAAAAGAAGAGTGATGATTTGTCCTGCTTTTTCTACACACATTACAGTAAAACTCTAACGTCTTCTTAACTCCTAAACTGAAGGAAGCATAACTCTCTTTTTGTTGGATATCTATATCTACTCTATTCTGCATGGTGACATTGAGATTGTAATCACAAGTCAAATTAAAACAATGAAGGCAAAAAGACCCCTTCATTCCCACATGTAAAGATTCTGTGTCATCAATGACCAGAGCTGAGCAAGTCCCAGTGTCCTTCACCATAATCACCGTCCTACTTTCCTGATGATCGCTGCAATTCATGTTAACTCTCTGGTCTCCATTACTGTGGGAATGTGGATTAAACACATTTATTGTTGTAACCTCACCATGACATTGGGAGTTTGCCCTTTTCTGCAGATGGGATTCTGAGGCACAAAGATTTGTCCAAGGTCAAACTCAAACTGACAGCAGAGTACAGAGGAAAAATCAGCTCTCTTCAGTCTCAGTCTGATATCTTAATCACAGGATAATATTTCTTCCTTTCTGCAATCATTATTTCAGATTAATGCCTGATTTATGCCCAGCATTTATGAATGTGCAAAGCTCCATTCACTTAAATCATCCCACTGGCCAAGCAGTTTGCCAGTGCAGAGCCAATTGGTTGCTAAAAAGTCATCAGATGACAAATCCCTGAGGAAAGAGCTTCCTTCTAACCCCACCTGAGACAGCATGGGATCCACACTCCGTTGGATATTGAGAAATATCTTTATTATATAATTACAAAGCCAAGAATGCATTTCTACCTGAAAGCCAAACAGTGATTTCCAGACTAACAGATGTCATGTTAATATTAAATGCTACACTGAATAAATTATCTTATCTATGCCTTTGCTAATACCAGGAGATGTCTCCTTGTTGTCAAAAATATAAGCAAACAGTTCTAACACAAATAACAAAGGAAAACTGTATGAAACTTAGTATGAGCTCCCTTAACTTAGCTCAAG
>NW_005054313.1:2736698-2737516 GCF_000277835.1 Geospiza fortis | reverse complement strand
TCTCCAGCTTTTTATGTAAACACTGAAAAGCTGTCTACATCTTTGCTTGAAATGCATTCATTGCCACTGGGAGAGTATAACTTTCTACTGCTCTGCTATAAAACTAAGGAGCTGCAATCTAGAGTTCATTTTTAACAGTCAGGCTTTTACATTTATAAGGTAGGAACTACAAACTGATTTTCTGTTTCAGATGCTACAGTAAGATCATGAGCTCACAAAGTCCAAATGAAAAAAGATTATCAGTTTGGGAATAAAAGTGGTCAGTTTTTTTCTTAAATGTTTTTCAAAAATGACATTCCATTCAAAAAAGAATTACATTTTGGTTTCTGATTTGAAAACATTGCAAGTTTATTTAAATTTTATTCTTTTCAGATTATTTTGTGACAGTACTAGTAGACCGCAATATATCAAAACATCAAGTTGTTTCATTCTAGCAATGAAACTAGAAAAAATAGAAGAACTATTTTAACTAAAGAGAGGCTATTATGAACTTTATAAAGCAGAAACTGCCTTTAAAGATTAAAAAAAAAAGTGATGTATGAGCTATGAAGCTTATAATATTCTGGAATAATATTAAAATTCAAAAAGAAACAATAAAATTTTAATAAAGCTTCAAGCCTCTAACATTGAATTTAAAATATCATCAGAATTTCATTTTTCCAGTTTTAAAGGAATTCTAGAGAACATGTTACCTGCAAATAGGGAAGGAAAAGCTTAAAATTAAAATATTTTGCAAAATGGAATGTGGCTTGTTTTTTAGCTATCTCAGACATAGTTTAAACCAGAGACATGTACATTATAATATTGAAACTCTGTGA
>NW_005054313.1:2711231-2736646 GCF_000277835.1 Geospiza fortis | reverse complement strand
CAGCTCAGTTCTTCTATCACTTCTGAGAGCTCCATCCCACAATATCCCAGCACAGATCTCCCAGGAATGCACATATTTGGAAGCTCTGCTGAGACTCTGGGGTCTGCTTCCTTTCACATCACAAACCACCAAGTGAGCTCTCACACAGGACATGAGCTCAAAGGTGTCCAAACACAAGAGCCTCATCTCTGCTATCATGGACATCCAAGCAAAAAATGTTTGCCCCTGCCTCTGAGTTCAGGGCTTTTTCAGACCCTTTAATGAATTCATGCCCACACATTCCTTTACAGGATACACAGGATTTTATGTTTAGCTCATGGCAGACCATGAAGGCAGCAGCATTCCCAGCTACTCTCAGCTTTCACTCCCATTTGTTAACACCAATGAGTTGGGCTTGCAGGACCTTTCTCTAGGCTCCCAATGGCTTCAGCCAGGATTTGTCCCAGTGAAATCAGAGGAAATTATGTTAGCTGTGCTGGAAAAAGGCATTTCCAAAGGAACAGGTCATTCACTTACGTTTCATGAGTCCCAAAGAAGAAGATGGGGTATTTATTTGCTGGAGGCTTGACGGCTCCTTCAGGAAGTTCATCAATCTGTAAGAAAGTAAACAGCAGAAAAAAGATTATTCCCAAAAGTGGTGTCCCTCATCCAAGCATCCCACCAAGCCATGGAGGTGCTAGCAGAGGTATCCTGCAGCCCTGGGAGGTCCCACTGTGTGCTGGGGTGGGGAAGGGAAGACAGCTGCTGGCTTTTCAGGCAAAGTCAGCATATGACTGAAATACTGCAGGGAGACAGCAGAAGACCCAGGAGCACGCACAAAGTTTTAATGATTTCATGGGCATTATAATACACAAAGGCAATAAAATCAACTCTGCTTAATTTAAGTGTCAACTTCAGATCCTGCCTCATCAAAGGCATCAGAGCCCAGAGGGTAATCCTGCCTGTCTCACACAGCCACCTCAATAACTTCTGCAACAAATGGGGAACAGATGGGACTCTGGGACTCAGCAGCTGGAGGACAGGACAATCTCCCAGTGGTGCTTCCTGTGGTGATGGTGGTACACAGTGTAAAATGTGTAATGCACACCAGGGAGGAGGGCAGGGACTCTCCTTCCCCTGCAACACCCTGATAACTGGATTTGGTTACCACTCCCCTCTCTACCCTCTCTCTTCTTTCACATTTTAATCCTGGCCTGGTATTTCTCAGGATAGAGCTGCAGAGCAGTGAAAGGAGGGATGCTGAGGGTGTTCTCCTGAGATAGAGAGCAAACCGTACTGGAACAAACCCCTCAGGCTGAGCAGTTCCCAGACCCCTTTTCCCAATGTCTGAGTGAGCGCACTGGTTGTGAGGCAGAGGGTGAGGCCCAGGACTTAATCTTGTCTATGCCTAATTTTGAAGTCCTCTGCAACAGAAATAAGGGAGTCCAGGTGCCTACCCACATAAACCAGAAACACAGCAAAGCTTTAAATAACATCCAAGAGCCTGCCTTCCCAGAAATGGCACTTCTGAGCATATGTGGGTGTGTGAAATTAAGTGTCCAGAGAACTCTCTGGCTGAGAGAGAGCCTAATGAATCTAGATATCTACAGGGCAGCACCAGTGAGCAGGTGAGTGGCCTGGTGCCTGCTCTAAGGCAACTCAGTCTCAACATCAGCATCCTGCCAAATGTCACTGCAACTGAGAGCAAAGTGCTGACATAACAATGCTATACAAAATCTGCTCCTCAGCAGAGCACAGGGATGCAACCTGCATGTTTTCACTCAGGAGGCCAGACCCACATGTGCTTTCCTTCTCCGTTCTTGCTGAGGGACCCCTAACACTGAATTCTTATTGATTAATAAGCACCAGATTGTTTTCAAAGGATGTCCTCTTTCACGGTAAAGCATCTGCTTGGCTCTGTAGCTTTCAAAGGAGCATGAGCTTTGGTAAGAATTCAAACCCTTTTGGTCTTTCTGCAAGGACACCCCTTGGGGATGGAGAAACAAGAGCCACATGTGGAACTGTAACATCACAAGACTCCTCTCTGCAGAAGAAATGGATGCTTATCTTTTCAGTCTAACTGGAACATTCTCTGAAGCTGCACCAAAATCTGGAGATCTGAGAGCACTTCCAAAGCATTCCCTCGGGGCTGTGCATGGTGGGGCTCTGGCACACTGGGTGTCACCCACTGGGGTCATGTGTCACCATGCACCCACCTCCCAGCACAGCCTGCAGGAGACAATCCGGGATTGTCACAGGTGTCACATGTCTTGTGGGCACAGCAATTACTTCTTTCTTGTACTTAACAAAGCTAATGATTTGATAAATAAAAGGAGAATCTATTATTTAAATGCACATAGAAGGAAAACACACACTGGTGGAGGATGAACACATGCATTCCCTTTTAGCTCAGCTGTGTGAAAGGAGGAACTGAAACAACATGACAGGATTTTTGGTGTCCTCTTTATCATCAGGACTACAGAGAGAAAAGGCTGTTATATTACTTTAGAGCTCACCATTTTCTGACATTAACTATTTGTTTTTTAAGAAAGGTTGCTATTTGCTCACAATTCATTATTTAAGTACAGGTATTAGACTTATTTTAAGAGTGATAAAAAGACTGCAGGTCAAAACCACTGCAACTCCCTTTCCAAACTGATAGCAAGTCAGGGAGATAGTGCATGTCTGCAAAATATTTTATGCCTCCTTCAAGATGGAAGTATCCACATGTGAGAGCAAAAAAGGCTGTGCTGGCAGTTTACCAAGTGCAGGGAGGGTAACACACCTCCACTGTCTGGATGCCACAGCCATCCTCCTCTTTATTGCGACAAGGAGGATGTCCAGATGCCAGAGCCCAGGAAAATGTGGACTCTTTTGACTAAGACAAACAGTGTCTGCTGGGACTGGAGTGCAAATCTCATTTGGCCACTTGAAACACGGCGCCAGCCCTGGGCTGCATTACAGAGCAGCACAGCCCAGTCACCGCCTCAGCCCCCTCAGAATCTCTCATGAAATAAACAGCTGTAAATGATCAGTAAAGGGGGGGAATGAAGACATGCTTAGCAGGGAATGCTGATCAGAAGGGATTGGGGATCTTACATCACACAATGTGCTATGCTCTAAAGCAGTGAGGATCTCCTAAGCAGAATCCCAAGTGGAGTTAAGCCTTCTGTCTCATTCCCAGCACTTAATGCTGTTAGCTAAGGAGCAGCACCAACAACAAAGGGCAGAACACACATCTGTCACGCAGCTCACCTGCTCCCCATTCCGTGGCATATTTCTTTATTCATCCAAGTATCCCTTCTGACTATGTATCATCACAGGAAACCATAAAAAAGCTTTTCATAGCTTTTGGGAGTTGGCATACACAGACAAACACATGCAGTATAAATCTGCACCAAACAGCTCAAGGAGAGACTGTTAATGCTCCCACTCTAACATTTCACTCTGCAGCGGAGGTCAAGACTTTTCCTGCCTTCACTGATATTGCTGTGAGCTCCCCAGCTCTGGGGCTTATGTTGCTAGTACTGTAACAAGGTTGGATATAAAGTGACAGTGTTATCTTAGGGCCATTGAACTCTGTGGCAGAAACTCCAGGGAATTTAGCGAAGGATGAGACCCTCTCTGCCATTAGGAAAGATCTCGTTTCACCTCTTTCACACAAATCCCTGCATTAGAGACTGCAAGAGGAGAGCTTTGCCCAGTCTCCCCATTCCCAGTAAAGCCACCTTAGCCCTCTGTGAATGTGAAGTCCCTTCGTGCTTATTTAGCTGCAGAACAACCCCTGCACTCCATGACAATTGCTGTTGTTTTGGTGTAGCAGAAAGCAAGCAGTACAAGCATCCATACTGCAATCTCCTGCTGCTGCACTCAGTCACAATTTATTCCCATTCTACAGGATGTTTTGGTTAAATATGCTGCAGATTTGGATCCGATATTTTTCCCCATATCAGCAAGATCAAAGACAGAGGCAGGGAGGGAGGGAGAGGAAGAGAGTGAGCGCATGAGCACAAGAGCGAAAAAAGCATCGCTGCCTTGAACCAGGAACAAAAGAGGAAAGAGCACCCATACTAGAACACAGTGTTGTAGTCACAGAAACCTCACTAATGACTAAAGCATCTGTCTATCAGAGAGCCAGACTGCGACTGTGTTTTGCTCCTGGAAGGAAACAAACAGATTCTCAAGTACCCACTATAACCTGCAATCAAACACGGCTCCATCCCTGCCTGAAGCAGAGCGGGCTGGAGCTTGCTGCCACAGAAATCAGTGTGAGCAGCACATGGGTGCAAATCTGACATGTGCATCAGCAGCACCATGGGCAGCCGCTTCAATTATGGCTAAAATTAAAGCAGGTGGTTTCAGATTTCGAGTTTTATCCCCTTAGCTCCCGTTGCTGTCATCTGCTTAATGAATAACAATTGCTTTCTTTTTGCACAACCTCAGCAGAGCTGCGCTGCCCAGCGTTTGTTTGCCAACCAAGCAGCAGAGCTTTAAAGATGTAACTGCGAGGTTTTTTTCCAGTAAACAAACGCCAGGCTTCTAGGGTCAAGAACACCGAACAGAAAATTCAGCTCGCTCCTCTCCAACCAGAGCAGGGCTTTATCAAGCCGTGTTGCTACTGACTACCAATGTGGAGGCAAGAAGCCCGTCAGACCCTTACACTGTGCTTTACTGGCTAGGATGGGTGCGCAGCCCGAGGATTTTGCTCTCGGTGGTGCCGAGCAATCTCTGACTTCTCAGGGAGTGTCCCCGCTGTCTGTCGGGTGGGTTTAGAGCCCTGGCACCGCAGTGCTCCCTTCCGTGAGCTCGGGGACCCTGGGGAGCGCGGCTGGCTGGGCTGGGCTGGCGCTGCAGAGCAGAGCCCGGCGACAAGGACAACGGCAGCACAAGCACACATCATCGCCGTGCCTGCCCGTGGGATAACGTGCCATATTCCTGACAGGCTGAGCAGCTCGCTGGGAGCGCTGGTGCAGAGGCAGAGGGAGCTGCACCCCCTCCCGGGCGCTGGGCTCTGCAGAGCTCCACATTCCCTGCAAAACGGGAACCGTGTCTGTGACACACACAGGGGACAGCGGCACAAAGCTGTGTCCCTGCCGGGCTGGCACAGCGCTCCGGGCAGGCTGATGTCCCTGCAGGGCCGGGAAGGGGCAGCGCTGCCCCCCAGGGCAGGACGGGCATCCCAGGGGCATCTCCCTCCCGCTGCGGGGGCAGCAGGTGTCCTGTTCCATGCATCACAAAACCTCCGTGCTGAGGAAAAGCTGCTGCTCAGGAATTCCAGGCTGTCAGGGTGGCTTCCCACCAGACCCTGTCCTATTGCTTTCCAGCAGAATTTTACACACACACAAAAAAGGTATTATGCAAAATACCTATCAGGTCCTCATTTACAGAAACAAAAACTTTACATCAGCATGCAGGGATGCTTATGTGGGTAGCAAAAACCACAAGATTTCCTTTTATTTTGCAAAAAAAGAGGGAATTAAAACTGCAGAGCAGTAATCACTGATTGTTTTGAGATAGTGTAAATGCCTTTGATTGGCAAAAGCACACAGAGCCATTGCTGAGATCCGCATCTCCCACTGAAATCCCTGGAGCTGCTGCTGCACAGCAGTGGAGCAGAGGCCTATAGTATTTGCTGGAAAGTGGTTTAAATTGCTTATTATTGCCCAACACATGCAAGCAGCTTGATCTTTTGCAGTTAGCTTATTAGCAGAACTCTAGATGGATAAAAGCAATAGCCTTCAAAATCCATTATTAAAATAGGATATTTTGCTTTACTACAACATTTTTATTCCAATGGATTTATTATGCTTTTTAATAGCTAATGCTACTCGGAGTCAGCAGTATAGCAGCATCTTTTCTAAACCATTATTTGAAATACTGTTCTGTAAGATGTAAAATATTAATTTTTTTTCCCCAGAGGATCCTAAAATGTAAAAAAAAAAAAAGAAAAAAAAATTAAAAATCCAACCTGCTTCAAGCTAAAACCTGTGACTCAAATTCTATAGTGCTAAAATTGAAGAGCAATCCAACTAAAGCTGATTGGAGACTGCTGACTTTTTCTCTCATGTAACAAGACTGATATTTGAAGCAGAGCACTACTCCCCAATGTACATCACATACCTGAACTCCTGGTGTGGAATGCTGGCATATGCACTTTTTCACCCATTAAAAAAGATAACCCTGTGAAGGGTGAGACTGGAAGCAGAATCCAACTTAATAAGGTGGAATTGCACAGCTACAAAAGTAAAAATTAAAAAAGTCTCTGGGCATGGAAGAGTGCCACCAGCAAAAACAAAAAGCAAAACAAGATTAAAACCAGCAGAGCATACTTCTGAACACTGCTGAAAATGGCTGAAGGGTATCCTGCAGACAGCCAGAAATGACAATATAAAGACATCAATCCTCCTTTTTTTTTTCCTGTGCATGCTCAGGACCTCAACGAGATAGAAGACAATGAAGGGTTAGTTGGAGTCCAAACAATGCTGGCAGCAATGTCTCACTAGGAAAGATCAGCAGTCTTGCAGCTGAGTTCAGCCCCTTTACATCCCTAATTAGCAGCATATTTTTAAGACAGAAAGTTGAAATACACTTTCTGCAGAGCTGCTTTAATCTCCACTATGAAAATGGGGCCAGAGCTTAGTTCTGCGTGACTGGTATCTATATGCATGACTTTGTAGATAACTGATCTGTTCATGTGATTCAAGTCCTCTCTGCACTGCTGGGGCTGCTGGATGGAAGATGGCAGAGGAGGAGACTTGGGGAATACAAAGACAAGTCCTCTCCCTGCCACTGGCCCCTGGGATGACCTTGGCCACGTGAATCACTGCGTCTCCTCCAGCCTCACTTTTATGAATGGGGACTATGGGACTGCTCTTGTAAAGCACTTGAGGTCCACCGCTAAAATGAGAGGAATTCCTAATAATGCACACTTCCAGCTCTGTCAGAGTGGCATTTCAGGTTACGAAACTGCAATCCTCCCACTGAGCACACCCCAAAGCCAGGCTGCTGCAGAAATGCTCTCTTTTCTCCAATGAAGTGTTTCCCTGCTACTGTGAATGAAGCAGTGGTGCTACCACTAGGATTCTGTTTTTCCCAGTCTCTTCCCCAAGGAGAGAAAAGGATGTGATCACATTGTTTTCAGCCTGACTCTTACCTGCAATAACTCAGGGACACGTCAGACAATTTTGCCAAACCAGACAAAAGGAGAAAGGCCAGAGAGATATTAAGTTTCCCCATGTTTTGTGATAAATAGGCTGTCCAACAGAAGATGGGCAGACAAGCAGTCCATATGCTGAGAGACAGCTTGCAATGCAGGCTGAATCAAAACATCAGACACTGGGAAATCCACACAAAAGCAAGCCAGAGAAAAATAAACTTCTTAAGTTTCATGGCTCACAAAATTACTTTTTATTTGTGTATGGATGGGGAGAGCTTGTTTATTTTAAACAAATAATGCCAGCTCTGAGGCATTTAACATTTACTTTTCTTCCCTTTAAGCACAGTGAAGGCTTTCTTCCCCTTCATCTGAATTATTCCTCAGATATCAAAATACTGTTTGCAATGTACATCCACCAAAGAAAATCAGAGTGGGCCCACTAATACCTAATGAAAGCAATTTCTGACGACAAAATTTGATTATCCTATTTTACCATCTTACCTCAAATATCTTAGTCTTGAAATATACAAGTGTGAAAGAAATGCACATACAAAATGTGTTTAGAAGATATACAGCAAATAAAAATTAAATAACCAGTCAAGACATCAATAAGTGAGAAATTTTAGGGACTGGACATTTACAAACACTGTATTTCTGTCCTCCTACTCTCTTCTTAAAAACCAAAGATACATGAAGAGTCATATAACCTTCCTCTCCAAAGTGTTCAGATAAACCCTGCCACTTTCTGTATCTCATCTCCTCAGAGTGCATGGATGGTATAAGAACCCTTCAGACTGAGAAAGATATTTTTGCCTCCCAATATTTACCCTAGAATGTTACTACTTCATTGATTTTGTTTGGTTTTAAGGAAGAATGTTATATTCATGAGGTAGGACTTTTTTTGCCAGTTAACTTGATCAAAACACTTTCAATTAGATGCAGCCAGCCTAGAGCGTTGACATTTGGTCAAACACACACAACTGAATTTATACTTGAGGCTCATTTGTTCCACCCAAAGCTCCATATTCTCCAGTCCAAGCTTTTATTAAAAGAAGTGTTGCAAGGCCTTATACTCCTATCAGCACACTTAAAGCCAAAAGGTAAGCAAATTTCCAGAAGACTGCAGTCTCCCAGACTTGGCTGGCTTAATTTACTATTTATTTTTCAGTATAATTTTCTACCCCAAAAAGTCAGTTGAAAAAATCACATGTACAGAGTATTTCTAGGCTGAAGAACACAGAGGTTCCCCAAAAATACACAAAACCTTACTGACATTACAACTTGTGCCCAAGATTGTTTTGGGTAAGGAAATGTGGTCGATGGAGAACACAACTCTCCAGTTTGTGCCAGGGTGGACACACACCTGAGACAAAGAAAGGAACAGTCTCCTTCACTTATTGCAGCCACTTGCTCCTGCTGGGGAGGATTCAAGCTCGAGACTCTGGAGATTCCAATACTATCTGGGATTTTGGGTACAGAAAACCCTCCTGTCTCCTCTGTGACCTGTTTTCTTACTTGCAGCTAAGGGAGGTAACATCAGGGGCCTAAAACACTCCTTGCCACTGAACAAGTGCCTCATACAGAAAATGCTTACTGTTACCTGGGAAAAGAACACAAAATCTTGGTCCCTTGAAAACACAGAGCATTTTTAGTACCCTGCAACCCTTTGAGGTTCAGGTGCAGCAGCTGAGATGGGACTATGAGTGTCCCACCAGTCCTCTAGAGGGAACGGAGCCACAGCCAAGCACGTATTTGTCTGCATTATGCTGCTCTCTGTGGACTCACAGAACATAAAACCTCACAGCCTCAATGTGTCACACCAGAACACCTATTTACAGGATTTCAGAACTCCTTCGAACACCAAGCTCTGTTTGCTGGGACATGAGCTGATGTGCCCTGTCAGGCACAGGCAGCCTGCACCAGCTGTGGCACATCTGCAGGCACGGGGCTGCCACAGTGGCACTGCCACAATCACAGCCCCCAGGGGCAGCTCGCACCTGCTCGTGGTGCACAGGCCTCACATCATACTCGGGGCTCTGGATAAGTCTGATCACTCACATCACTGGCACACAGGGCAGCTGTTTTGCTGTGATGCAAGTGACACGTAAAAAGCAACGTGCATGCAGGCTGGGGAAATGAGAAGCAATGAAATCTAATTGCAAAGGCAATGAAATGGAGTGATTTGCAATAATTCTGCAAAGGCAGGTTTTTCTGTTTACTCTGCTGCCAAACTGCAAACTCCTACCTGCAGGAGGGCTCAGGGTCTCTGGAAGACCCTGGTTGCTGTAAACCTCACAACTGTCTGCCTGTAGTTAATTGTTTCCTTTACTCCCGCAGCCTCAGCCACCCTCTAAGGCACAAAACAAACCATTAAACCCCCAAAATATTTTGCTAAGATGGAACTTCTGCCTGCATCAACTGGGTTGCTAAAACCATGGAATGAAAAAAGATCCATGGAGTCACAGTGGTCTCTGTGCAGCACTTGGACCCAGCTTTGGTATTTTTACTGCGTTTGCTTTCAGTCTGTGCTCGCATTTCCAGGAGCTGCCATTGGGGTGCCAAATACCTCCTTTGCAAAGTCCCCCAGCCTAGGTTAAACTCTTAGGAATTTTAATCCTCCTACCTAAAGAGACTCGGGAACAAGTTTTTCCAAGTCAAGTCATACCCCTCCCCACTTGCCCATTTTTTTGCTTCCAAAATCTCAGAATGAGAATTTTCATTTAGTTTTGACTCTAAATATAATGCTGCTGAAATTTACTTAGATAGTCCCTAAAAGAATAACAACTTTATTGATTAATTTTCCCCAAACCCAGCTCCTCAAACTCAAGCAGCAGCTTACAGGAATGAAACTATGTTAAAATATACAAAGCACTCCATTATGTACTGTAGACCTATGAAAGATCCTAATTACTAATCCATGTTAGAAAAAAATAAATCAAATAATGAAAACATGAAAGACAAAAAGATGTATTTTTAGAAATATAAGTGGCATTAATGTCAGAGACAAGATGAATACACCAATATGGTAGTGACCAGATTTCTTAGGGTGGAAGCCCATAATTATAAAGAAAAAATGTACATCAAAACCACTAAATAGGAGTTTTAAGCATGTGAGTACTCTTAATTCACATGGATTAATCATGGGCTTGAAGTTGCCTATATGTTTATATTTGTGTAGGATGAAGAGTTACTGTTTAATATCCATTGTTTCTATCCAGTACATTAAGCTGAATAGATGTATGAAGTATGTGTCAGTATTTTGTGTTACCCTCAAAGAACCTCTCAGAATACGGTGTTGCCATGAACACAAGTCACCTACAAAACCCAATAACTCAGCTGCAGTTATGTCACAAAGTTTACTCCATAATCTGCTTTCTTCCTCTAATTTTCTCTAACTTTCCATCTCTATACCTTCTGCCCATCACTGTTTCTCATTTCTATCCCAGAATGGGAGAGGTAACCAGAAGATTAATTTTAAGGATCTAGCCTGTCAAGGAACAAATTACATGTGTGGAACTGTACTAACTATTTCTCACATGCATTAATATTAAATTTTTAAAACCTATGAATCAGGGATGGCATCCATACTAAGCATGTTTTAAATCAGGTTTCTATTTTCTTTTAAAAAGCAACTATGAAGCAACAGCATACTATTCTAACTCATGTTGTGCAAATAATAAATGGAAAAGGCAATTACAAATAAAAGAGGACTTGGTTAGTGATACATGTATTTGGAACTAGGAAGGGCATTAGGGAACACTGCACATACAGATTTATACTGGGATCCAGACAGATTGTTTATACAGACCTCATACAAATCAAGAAAATCCAACCCAAAGCCTTTCTTTCAGTACTGAAAATTTTAATTCTGTCACTTGCCTTTAGTTTTAATTCTGTCACTTGCACAGGTGATGACACATGATGTCTCCAAACCACACTCCACAACCACAGTGTTTTAGCTCACCCCAGTTCAGCCTCACATGCAGCATTCAGGATGGCATCATTTTCCATAAATCTGCCTTGGTTCCAACCCTGACACCCCTGTCATTACAGCAGGTCACTGCCTGGCTGACATTTGACAAACAAGCAAACTAACACCATCATCTAGCAGCAAATGTTTCAGAAAAAGTATAAACTTCTCAGTAAAAATTTGTTCCCCTTGCTCCCACATCTGCTAAAGAAGCTGGCATTTCTTCTGAACATATTGCCACTAAAATCTTTATTATTATGGCCTTCTAGAAAGTTAACAGCTAGAGGCTTGATCCTGCGAGCACAGCTGGGCATACAGTTTGGCAGCATAAACAAAGCCATTGTCTTTGTATGATCAGATCCCATCCAGCACAATGACATGGCAATTATATACACAGGTGAATCCATTCATTTGTAAGGCAGGAGATGGCATAAAGCATCCTCTAAAAGATAAGGAGCAAACATTCACAGCATTTTAATGCTGAAGAGCCCCATCTGACAAATGTGTCTTCTCTAATGTTTTAATCTTTTAACAAGGAGTTCTAGTCACTTTACCAGAAGTACCAATTCAAAAAAATCTGTTCACAAAACTGACCCACTACCTTACAAACATTAAAAAGCTCTAAAGCAGAGTCACACAAATAAATGCAAAGAAAACAAAATATTATCAGATAAAGCAAACTTACTACTTTGCAGACATTAAAATTCTAACCATGAGGCTTAATAGCTTTATGCTACCTTCTTCTACAAGCTGTGACAGAAATACTGACTGTGACAAAGGAAAATAAAATTTGCACAAGAGGAAGATTTTGAAAAAGAACTTCTGATAAAAATCAGCAAAAGGGGTACCTGCACACATGCAAGTCACCTGATCCAGACACCATATGAAAAGAATTATCTTTTGAGTTTACTGCACCAATAATATCTTTCAAAAGTCTTGGTATCTGGAGAGGCACTGCAGTAAGGAATGTCAGATTTTATTTTTTCTTCTTTTAAGATGAATGTCTGCCTTCTCCCTTAGGCTGTGGTCCTACTTTATGTTTCTACAGGCATGTCAGCACACATGTAAGCAGTTTTACTGAAATCAAGGAATCTTTATGCAATCAAACTCATTCTCTGCCTGTGGGACATGGTCTTTAGAGAGCAAACCACTGGGATAAGGTATCATCTTCCTTCTGCTATTCCATAACACCCAGGACAGCCACGCAGTGGATCTGTGCAGGGCAACTAACACATGAAATTCCACAGCCCTTTCCTACTGGGGGATAAAGAAATACAGCAGCAAGAGTGTGCTGCTAAGAACACAGGAACCTCAATTCTGCAAACACTTCCACATGTGATTAATCCTGAATGAATGCTACTTAATTGGATTCCAAATAATAAGAAATCCTTACAGAAATACAAATTTACACTGGCTCAGATGGAAACTACGACATCTGGGCTGAAAACCAACAAGCAACTAATTAGTTTAAGAAAAAGATGACAAAAACATGCCACTACAGTAGGACACAGTGCCTGGCATGAGATGCCTTGTTTAGGTGTATTTCTTGCCAGGATCTGCCTCCCTCAGCTCCTTTTTCCAGGCTCTGGAAGTGGCATTTGGGACAGCAAGGTGGGAACCTTTGCAAATATTCAAAGATAGTCTCAGGCTCGTAGGTGTGCAGTCAGTTCCCCACCTGCTCGTGGTGCACAGGCCTCACATCATACTCGGGGCTCTGGATAAGTCTGATCACTCACATCACTGGCACACAGGGCAGCTGTTTTGCTGTGATGCAAGTGACACGTAAAAAGCAACGTGCATGCAGGCTGGGGAAATGAGAAGCAATGAAATCTAATTGCAAAGGCAATGAAATGGAGTGATTTGCAATAATTCTGCAAAGGCAGGTTTTTCTGTTTACTCTGCTGCCAAACTGCAAACTCCTACCTGCAGGAGGGCTCAGGGTCTCTGGAAGACCCTGGTTGCTCTAAACCTCACAACTGTCTGCCTGTAGTTAATTGTTTCCTTTACTCCCGCAGCCTCAGCCACCCTCTAAGGCACAAAACAAACCATTAAACCCCCAAAATATTTTGCTAAGATGGAACTTCTGCCTGCATCAACTGGGTTGCTAAAACCATGGAATGAAAAAAGATCCATGGAGTCACAGTGGTCTCTGTGCAGCACTTGGACCCAGCTTTGGTATTTTTACTGCGTTTGCTTTCAGTCTGTGCTCGCATTTCCAGGAGCTGCCATTGGGGTGCCAAATACCTCCTTTGCAAAGTCCCCCAGCCTAGGTTAAACTCTTAGGAATTTTAATCCTCCTACCTAAAGAGACTCGGGAACAAGTTTTTCCAAGTCAAGTCATACCCCTCCCCACCTGCCCATTTTTTTGCTTCCAAAATCTCAGAATGAGAATTTTCATTTAGTTTTGACTCTAAATATAATGCTGCTGAAATTTACTTAGATAGTCCCTAAAAGAATAACAACTTTATTGATTAATTTTCCCCAAACCCAGCTCCTCAAACTCAAGCAGCAGCTTACAGGAATGAAACTATGTTAAAATATACAAAGCACTCCATTATGTACTGTAGACCTATGAAAGATCCTAATTACTAATCCATGTTAGAAAAAAATAAATCAAATAATGAAAACATGAAAGACAAAAAGATGTATTTTTAGAAATATAAGTGGCATTAATGTCAGAGACAAGATGAATACACCAATATGGTAGTGACCAGATTTCTTAGGGTGGAAGCCCATAATTATAAAGAAAAAATGTACATCAAAACCACTAAATAGGAGTTTTAAGCATGTGAGTACTCTTAATTCACATGGATTAATCATGGGCTTGAAGTTGCCTATATGTTTATATTTGTGTAGGATGAAGAGTTACTGTTTAATATCCATTGTTTCTATCCAGTACGTTAAGCTGAATAGATGTATGAAGTATGTGTCAGTATTTTGTGTTACCTTCAAAGAACCTCTCAGAATACGGTGTTGCCATGAACACAAGTTACCTACAAAACCCAATAACTCAGCTGCAGTTATGTCACAAAGTTTACTCCATAATCTGCTTTCTTCCTCTAATTTTCTCTAACTTTCCATCTCTATACCTTCTGCCCATCACTGTTTCTCATTTCTATCCCAGAATGGGAGAGGTAACCAGAAGATTAATTTTAAGGATCTAGCCTGTCAAGGAACAAATTACATGTGTGGAACTGTACTAACTATTTCTCACATGCATTAATATTAAATTTTTAAAACCTATGAATCAGGGATGGCATCCATACTAAGCATGTTTTAAATCAGGTTTCTATTTTCTTTTAAAAAGCAACTATGAAGCAACAGCATACTATTCTAACTCATGTTGTGCAAATAATAAATGGAAAAGGCAATTACAAATAAAAGAGGACTTGGTTAGTGATACATGTATTTGGAACTAGGAAGGGCATTAGGGAACACTGCACATACAGATTTATACTGGGATCCAGACAGATTGTTTATACAGACCTCATACAAATCAAGAAAATCCAACCCAAAGCCTTTCTTTCAGTACTGAAAATTTTAATTCTGTCACTTGCCTTTAGTTTTAATGCACAGGTGATGACACATGATGTCTCCAAACCACACTCCACAACCACAGTGTTTTAGCTCACCCCAGTTCAGCCTCACATGCAGCATTCAGGATGGCATCATTTTCCATAAATCTGCCTTGGTTCCAACCCTGACACCCCTGTCATTACAGCAGGTCACTGCCTGGCTGACATTTGACAAACAAGCAAACTAACACCATCATCTAGCAGCAAATGTTTCAGAAAAAGTATAAACTTCTCAGTAAAAATTTGTTCCCCTTGCTCCCACATCTGCTAAAGAAGCTGGCATTTCTTCTGAACATATTGCCACTAAAATCTTTATTATTATGGCCTTCTAGAAAGTTAACAGCTAGAGGCTTGATCCTGCGAGCACAGCTGGGCATACAGTTTGGCAGCATAAACAAAGCCATTGTCTTTGTATGATCAGATCCCATCCAGCACAATGACATGGCAATTATATACACAGGTGAATCCATTCATTTGTAAGGCAGGAGATGGCATAAAGCATCCTCTAAAAGATAAGGAGCAAACATTCACAGCATTTTAATGCTGAAGAGCCCCATCTGACAAATGTGTCTTCTCTAATGTTTTAATCTTTTAACAAGGAGTTCTAGTCACTTTACCAGAAGTACCAATTCAAAAAAATCTGTTCACAAAACTGACCCACTACCTTACAAACATTAAAAAGCTCTAAAGCAGAGTCACACAAATAAATGCAAAGAAAACAAAATATTATCAGATAAAGCAAACTTACTACTTTGCAGACATTAAAATTCTAACCATGAGGCTTAATAGCTTTATGCTACCTTCTTCTACAAGCTGTGACAGAAATACTGACTGTGACAAAGGAAAATAAAATTTGCACAAGAGGAAGATTTTGAAAAAGAACTTCTGATAAAAAACAGCAAAAGGGGTACCTGCACACATGCAAGTCACCTGATCCAGACACCATATGAAAAGAATTATCTTTTGAGTTTGCTGCACCAATAATATCTTTCAAAAGTCTTGGTATCTGGAGAGGCACTGCAGTAAGGAATGTCAGATTTTATTTTTTCTTCTTTTAAGATGAATGTCTGCCTTCTCCCTTAGGCTGTGGTCCTACTTTATGTTTCTACAGGCATGTCAGCACACATGTAAGCAGTTTTACTGAAATCAAGGAATCTTTATGCAATCAAACTCATTCTCTGCCTGTGGGACATGGTCTTTAGAGAGCAAACCACTGGGATAAGGTATCATCTTCCTTCTGCTATTCCATAACACCCAGGACAGCCACGCAGTGGATCTGTGCAGGGCAACTAACACATGAAATTCCACAGCCCTTTCCTACTGGGGGATAAAGAAATACAGCAGCAAGAGTGTGCTGCTAAGAACACAGGAACCTCAATTCTGCAAACACTTCCACATGTGATTAATCCTGAATGAATGCTACTTAATTGGATTCCAGATAATAAGAAATCCTTACAGAAATACAAATTTACACTGGCTCAGATGGAAACTACGACATCTGGGCTGAAAACCAACAAGCAACTAATTAGTTTAAGAAAAAGATGACAAAAACATGCCACTACAGTAGGACACAGTGCCTGGCATGAGATGCCTTGTTTAGGTGTATTTCTTGCCAGGATCTGCCTCCCTCAGCTCCTTTTTCCAGGCTCTGGAAGTGGCATTTGGGACAGCAAGGTGGGAACCTTTGCAAATATTCAAAGATAGTCTCAGGCTCGTAGGTGTGCAGTCAGTTCCCTACCCCCAGGGATTGTAAACCCAGTGACAACTGACTCACAGCCCTGGGTCTGTGAGAAATACGAGCTGCACGTAAACCGAAATTCAGTCTGCACAGGGAAAAACACAACACAGCTGGGAAAAAGGATTGGCAGTGTCAGAGAGAGAAAGCTGGAAGCAGCAATACTACAGGAAGCCAATAGTGGACCACAAGTTACATTTGAATAACCAGTGTGCTGCAAAGGTCAAGGCGCTCTGCAGCAATCCCATACACAAACACACATCCTGCCAGCGTGGGCAGAGCCCCACAGGGTGGAACTGCACCTGGGAGAATGGTCCAGCCCTTGTGCAGGACATGGATGGACGGCCTGGAACATCTTAAATGCTTAGGGCAATGCACACACCAAAAGCATTCAGTGGGGCTGGTGGGATTGATTTAGTGTTCAGAGGTAGGAAAGGAAAAAGCAAAACTCAAGAGGAGGAAGGAGACAAATCTCCTTTCGAGGTGCAGTGCTCTGCTTTCTGGCACCCCCTTATGCTGCTGTGCCAGGACAGACAACCCAGGCACAAGTGAGTCCAAACCCTGCTCCACGGGCACCCCCTCCCTTGCTCCCACCCCACAGTGCCATGGAAAAGGTGAACTGTAAGTGCCCTACATCCAAGCATCTCCCAGAGGATTAAGCAGAAAAGGAGCAGCAGGAGCTGCCTCCTAGTTACCAAACAACAGGTCAGAGACTGGGGTAACAGTCAGGGATGGAGACCTGGATTATTGTTTTCTACATGCGGAAGAGATTCCAGATGAGGAAGGTACACTGTCCTCCAAGAATTAAAAGAAAGGGCTGACAGTAACCCTTTATGGAGGTGTGAATGCTGTAAAATATAAGTTTTGCGAAGCAGAAGAGAAACTAGCAAGAAAGACCTGCTTGGTTCCAATGACTTTGTATGCAAAACACATCAGCAGATCAAGGAAATAGCAGCAACTCCAGAATTGTTCTTTGCAACTATAGCTTTTGCTCTTCTCTTTGCACTTTCCTGCTTCTCCCACCTGGATTGAATCTCCAGACTGATGCTACACATCTCTGTAAGGTCACTCCCTGTGTTATTATTAAGTTTCAATATGTACTTATATTTAGTACATTCAGTAATCCAGTCTGATATGGGATTGATTCCCAGAAACGGTTTGCATTATTGTGCAATTGTATCTTGAGCTCTCCCAGACTTAAGAGTTTCTTCTGCCTTTGGTTTAGTTTTACTCTTTGTATTTTAAGTGGCTTCATAGGTAGGTGCCTTCCAAGGCCAAGGAGGACAAAGTTCCTGACTCTAAAGGCTGACACTGTTTCCTAGTTGACATCAGTGACACCACAGTGACATCTGTAAGGTCCTTACAGTCCAGAATTTTTTCCTTCCTCCTTGGCCCTACTTACTCTGCTGCATGTAGGATGTTTTGTTAACTGATTGTCTTAAGGAAATTCTTTGGTAAATGATATTCCTTGCCCTGTTTTTCCTCTTTTGTTATATGATGTCTTCTATTCTAGCAGCCAAACCAGAGCTGGCAAACAGCCTCTCTCTAGGTTTTTTACACATTGCTGCAAGGCAAAATAAACAGTTGTTTCCAGTTTGCATTGTCAGGGCTACAGATGTATGCTAATTAACCTTTCAATCTGCTGATGGAAAGCTGAAAGAGATTTAAATGTACTTTTCTAAGGCAGAGACCAAAGTCTGTGGACACCTGTCCTTTCTAATGCTGGGCTCTGTGTGGCCCAGAGCAGAGTACGTCATGTCCTCCCTTTATGTTGACTCTGAAGGCATTTTCAGATTTCAGCAGAGCCTCACAAAAGGCCAGGAGGCAGAGATAAAATCCTTCTGAAATTCAAGGACATTACGTGTCTTTTTGGAGAAACACTGATGCCAAGGATAATATTTGGGTTGACCTGAGACCACTTGAAGGATGGGGAACTTCAGACAGGGACTACTTCATAACATGGGAAGTTCATTGTTTTGTTAAGATACTGCAGTATTGACTCAAATTTCTTACTCTCCTTTTGTTTTCTAGAACCAAAACCCGACAAACAAACAAAACCAATCCCCAAAGCCAGGTCTCATACACCCTTCAGGCAAAGGTATTATCAAGCCTCTCATGTCAAACAGTTTGAGCAGAAGAAAGGAAAACGAAATGAATCTGCAGTTTATATCCAATTTCAGTATCAGGTTTAGAACTGGCTGCTACACAAATGAATGAAACAATCTCAGATGTGCAAAGCCAGTACTACAGAGACCTTCCCAAGAGGAGGAACCAAGGCTCTGTTTCCTTCCTTAACTTTTAAAAGCTTTACCTCATGATACTGCCTTGTTTGCCAAATATTTCTTGGAATCTTTCAAATAATGGTTCATTCTCACTGCTCCATTGTGCTTCAGCCAAACCACTGGCTGCTGCTGCTGCCTCTGCTGGAGTCCAGAGTCAGCTGATGCCCTGCCCATGTGCTCCTCCTGTGCTCTCAGATCTGCTCTTTGCCAGGGGAGCATGTGCACAGGGCAGGTGTGTCTGCACACACAGACCCATCCTGGGAGCTGGGATCAGAGATGGATGGCACAGGGGCAGCCTTGAAAAGTACCAGGTTGCCTAAAGAAACAGCACAGCGCTGATGTTCAGCTAACCCCTAACCTAATCTCCTCAATCTCCTCCTCATCTCCACAACCTCTTCCTGCCTGCTCCACACAGACTCCTTCCCAGTGATTGTTGCTGTATTTACCACTCAAACTGCAGTATTACTGAGAGGCCTCAGGCAGCCTCATTCTCCCTTATGCCTCTCAAGTACACAGTGGAAAGGTTTTTACTGCTCAGGCACCATCATTTGGAACAGTTAAAATGCCCAACCTCTCCCCATTATTATCCCTTCTCCAGCATTATCAGGAAGTCCTTTCATCTATCCTCAAATGACAATTGTATATACTTACTGTCAGCAACCACTTGCTTACAAGATTTTTATTACTCTAAATGCAGGAAGAGTTGTTAATGTGTTATTATGACAGGAAAATCGGGAAATGAAGAGTTAAGGCTGAAAACTCTGCCTTCATTTTGCTGCCTACAAAAAGTTCATTCCAGTTGGGAATCCTGAAAGGTTCTTTACCCAATAAAAAAAGAGATCTGTCACTTAATGAGGAGAAACTAATATTTCTCCTATCTTTTTGTAGAAGCAACATACAGATTGACTTGACAGGCTACAGATTTCACTGAAAGGGGCACTATTCCTTCATCCAAAATATATATCCAATGATTTCCATGAGATCAGTTGATGAAAATTATTCAGTGGCTCCAAAGTAATAAGGAAAGCCTCTAACAAAAATTTGTAGAGTATGGGTATGAAAAACTTTTTTGCTTATTGCTTCAAAACTTCTGAGACAACTGTTAGCTTCATTTGGACTTAAAATTGTGACACTGCAGGAGAAGATGAATACATCTATTGTCATCTATACAAAAAGATCAGACTTGCACATTTGGGGCTAATTATTTAAACTAATTAAAGAGGGGAAAAAAGCAGCAGAGAGACTTAAAGAACTGAATTTTAAAGATGTTTCCCCTTATACCCCTGCTGTGCTAACAACAAACATGGAACATCTTGGCCCCAAAATGATTTGTTTGCCAAACAAGAGCAAAGGTTTTACTGTAAGATGTGGTTCAACTTCATGTATAAAAATGATGACATTTTATGCTACAATCCTCAGATGAAAGCTTTTTAATTCACACTTCAAACTGATTGCAGGAGGACAGAAAAAGACCATCAGCTACTTAAGTTCCCTACTTTCCAAACAGTGGGAGAATTAATACTTCACTCCTTGTTGTTTTTGTTTCAGGAAAGGAAGGAATCATTACTCAATGAACTGATTAAGTCACTGAAAATGCATTCACCTGTACTCTAGGATATGACCAGGTATCTGCAAATAAGTTTAAATGCTGTCTAAACAACATGTGTCAACGGGTGCAGAGGAATTAGAAAGTCCAAACAATTCCATAAAGGACTCTTTGCCTTAAATGTGCTCTTCTCCCATGCACCACAGCAGAACTCATGGAAGTGCTGCCTGAAGAAGCCACGGCCTCACCATCAGTTCCCAGGATAAACCAGACCTGCGCAGTGATCAGCAAATCACGTCTCATCTCAGAAAGGAACAAACACAGACCTGCCAGGAAAAATTGCTTGCAGATCTCCAAGGACTGATGTATGATGAGGTCCATAATTAAAGAGGGAGAGAGACTGAAGAAGCTCTGAGCTGGTAAAGCAGAAGTCACAGGGGACTCGTATTTAGTAACATGGCAAAAGTGAGATCATAAACCGGAGCAACCAAAAGGAGAAAAGGAGAAAAGCACATGGTGCAGGACTGGACAGGTCCCAAGTGGCCAAGGAGAAAAGCTCAAAAGACTGCAGACCAAGTTTTGGCAGAAAAACACAGAGAAAGATCTGTTGTCTATTTTGATGGACCCTTTGAAGTTTTCTGGATCTAATCTGATTTTTGTCTGTCATTCTTTGCCAGAAAAGATAAACCCTGCCAGGGAAAAACCCACCTTGCCTTATTCTTATATTAATACAAAAACAAATGGTCTGTTTTAAATATCAAACACCTAAAACACAGAACCTTTCTTCTACGATGTGTTGGAGAGTTCAATATTTGCAAGCTGTCATACTGGCCATTATAACAGACCAAAGTTGTTTCTGTACCTTGTACTTTATAAAATGATGTCAGAATATAAGCCTTGGTCCTATTTCTACAACTGCACCAAAATCAACCCTCTGGCTCTATCCACACTTCACTGAACTGGATGACAGAGGCTTATTTACTAAAATGTCTGCACAGAAGTGTCCAAAATATATTTTTGAAATTTTTTTTGCTGATACTGAATGTCTTCTGTTACTCTGTAGAGTAATTTCTTTTAACAGTGTCTAACATTATATTACATTATGATACCACAGCGTTATGAGCCTTTCTAGGCTGTCATCTAACACAGTCTTTAGGCATAAGCTTACCTTTAAACCTTTCCCTTGAATTATTTTAGTTCATACTTTGAGGTGCCTTACTTTCATGCCCTGTTGGAGGGGGACACAGTCAACAATACTGAAAACACTGAGCTAGAAACTCCCATGTAATCACTACATGATGATGGCTCTGCCTGCCACTGACACTAGTTCCCATTAAAATGACAGCATTTACTATGTATTACTCTAAGCAATATACTGAACATTTCACATCCATTTGCAACTAATACATTGAAGTGCCCCAAATCCCATTCTGCCATTGCTACTGGCAGATGTTTTTTCACAGTGGCGTTCATAAGAGTGGCATTCATTCATTGTTAGCTAAGTAGCAAATCTGGAGTTAAAGTACATATTAATTCAGAGTAGCAATAAAGGAACTGGACAAGACAAACAGGAGTCCAGCAAATGGGAACTTCACCCTGACAAGATGGCAAATACACCTTCATAATGCTGTGACACCAACACTTTAAAGGCTGTGTTCTCCTCCCAGCACAACATTCTAAACAGCTTTAAACAACCATTATTTACATTAAAATCCATTTTATTTACATTAAAATACATTGTCTTACCTGCTTGAGTCTCTTGTATTATCCCAAATAAACTTTGCCATCCCTACACAAACTCCTGCTGCTTATCCAAATACAGTTCTTGTCTCCCCAGCTGCACAATCCTAGACTTCTGTTCAATAATGGCATCAGCCATTTATTTGGGCATGTTCTTATTTTATTGAGGTCATTCCAGACTTTTTCTTTGCTCTCTACAGTTGCATTAACAGCTTCCTTCCTATTTTTAAATCAGTAGCTAATTTCAGCAACTAAGTGCCTATTGTTTCTTCAGGGTCACTCATAAAACAAACACCATTATTGATCTTTCTGAATCTACCACTAGTTTTCCTTTTTATCTCATCTGAGTGACTATTCAAGGGGCAATTTCTCAATAAACCAGGACATTTATCCTAGATAAACTAGGGTATCTGAAGGAAGAGATTTTTCTGTCTATGTGTACTAATACAGCTCCTATCACAGCAGTATCAAAGAAACTCATAAACCCTTAGGGATTTTGTCTCCACAACACCTTTTTAAAGGGACAAGAGTTGTTAACTGTCTTTTACAAACAAGGAAGTAAGATACAGGGGGATTTAGTGCTCCAAAGGCAAAGACCACTCATCAAATGTACAACAAATTAAATTCTTATTTTCTACATTTTAACCACAATGGCATCTTCCCTCTATTTTTGCACGCTCTCTGGATACACAATTGCTTACTTGTTGGATTGATGACCTGGCCAGTTTATATTTATTCTGCTTTTTTGATGAGCATCTGAAGACAACAGACATCACAGACAAACATAAAAACCATGTTAACCAAACAGTATTTCCTTTACCATTATTATTAAACTTGAATACAATTCTAAACCTATTTGTTGTCCTCCAGTCAAGCTAAAGGAAACTTTGGCTTTGCACAAGAAAATGTGATACCAAAAAGCAAAGCAGCCCATCCAGGTAATAAGACCTAAGTAACCTCTTTCAGCCATCAGGTATGTGGCCATTATTGTTTTGGCCAAGTGTGGCAAATCCAGTCCTTCTCAAATGAATTCTAGACCAATCCACAAAGAAATGTTAAATGCAGTTTGACTGCTAGAGCACTCCATCAGTTAAAAGACACAATTTTTCCATGGTGCCCTGTAATTTCATCACTATTTTGCCACTTTTTGCATCTTTTTTCTCTCTTTACTCATAGAGATGGTTTGTCAGGGTTGTTCTTACTGATCACTGGATCAACACAGCTCCAAAGAGAGGGGTGGGAATTGAGGCAGGGATTGAGAGGGCTGCCTGTGCTGGGTTTGTCTGCACTCTGCTGCTGGGGCCTCTGGGATCAGAGGAACCTCCTCTGCACGACACTACCCATGTGCACAGAAATACATGGCTGACTCTGAGCCAGGGCAGTTATGTCTGTGTTTCATTAAAGGGCAGGCAGATCACTTCTGTCCTGCTCCAACACTTCACAGGTTTATTAAACACAGTTTAAGAAGTTTGTCCCTAGACAGGAAATTCATGCCAAAGGTCTCACTGATGCCAAACACCACTTGGTAGGGGCAATAACACTGCCATTTAAATGTATTGTTACTCGTATTACTGAAGCTACTATATTACTATATTAGCATGAAATATAGAAGTTTTTATGAGAATACAAAGATCAAATATGCTAATTGCATAATGAATAGAGAAGTAGCTAGCAACCACTCAAGGATCTGGAAGCAAGTGAATCTCCTGGATAAAAGGCATTCAGTTAATCAGAAGTTGCATTCTCAACTCAAATATTTATTTGCTTCTTATTTGTATGCCATAAGCAAAATAAAGACTAGGTTTTGCCTTCATTGAAGAAAGTGTGCATCAGGCAAAACTTGGCAACCAAGATGATGAAAAGTCCTAGCATGGCATGAACTATATTTTTAACAAGGTTCAGGCAAACATCAGCCTGATCTACCATGGAGTTGTATGTAATGGCATCACAAGTCACAGGAGCACATTCTGTGCACACTCTGCTGAACTAACACCCAGCACTAATGCTCCCCTCTCCTGACAGCTCTCTTCCTACCTGGTGGTAGACTCTGGGCTCTCTGCAGGTTCTGCCTCTACTTGCTAAGTCATGTTAAAACTAGAGACTGCTTTGTCTTCACTTGAACTTTACATTCTGTTAGTCTGCGCAAAGGAAGTGAGTTATGTGAACAGCACACCTATTTTTTCCTAGTCAAGATGTACTTTGTTGGATATTATTGCCATTCAGGTGCCTATTCAGTGAGCCAGTCAAAAACTATGACCAGCTGCATAGCATATAATGATTTTTTGAAAGGAAAGAAAATGCCATTAAAACAAAAGGCCCTGTTCTGCTTCTGAGTAAACAAATGGGAGTTTTACAAATGCTCAAAAAGGAAAGGGATTAACATGCTTCAACATGGTAATGGTCTCAACAGTTCACATTAAAATTTTCACAGTAAATTAAACCATGACAGAGGTAGGAAAGAAGTCAATTTTCAATGGTTCATGCTGTTCTGCTGACATAAATTGCCATTTTTTAGGTAGTATATCCACCAACCTGTATAATGATAGAATTACAAAACCACAACCCGTTGTTGATTATGTTCGGCCTTTTGCATGCTAATTTTAGCCTGCTCTGCCAAAATAATTGCATGCACCACCTCATTACCAGGCTTCTGGATATTTAGAACCCTGTCACTATTCTTTTTTCACTGACCTTTGCTTAAGCCTGCTCTGTTGGCCTTCCCTCCTTGCACAGTGTCTGCTGTTCAACAACACTTCTACTTCCCAGTTCTGCCCAGGACACCTTCCCAGCACCCATCCTTTTCCAGGGCTGTCTTGCCAAGGCTAATGCTAAATGTCATCCATCTCTGCCCTGCTCATCCACGTTTCCCTGCAGGTTGCACACAACTCTTCACTATCTTCATGCTCTTTACAGTCTGTAAAGAACAGCAACTTTCCTTGACTAGGAAATGGCATGAAGCACTCCCCAGTCATCCCAGCAAGGCCGGGGAAGACAAGTAAATACAGACTCACTGGTTGATGCCTGCCAAGAGTTCCCACAACATGTGTTACTTAGTGAGTTTACACAACAGTGACCAAAGAGGAGGGAAAGGACAGGCCATGTAAGCGTGCCAGCACCAGACCCCCCACGGAAAGCTCTGCCCTGTGTTATTGTAGCAGCACCAGAAATGGATGTTCAAGTACAATCAGCGCTTATCTGACCGTCAAATGACCACGGTGCCTTTGCATCTCAGTTGCATCACAGCAGTGTAAAACAAAAAATGACAAAGGCCTATGAAAGAAAGTCAACCCAGTAAAGGGCAAGGTATGGCGGGAGGTGCGGGAGACCCAAAAGCCGGGGTGCAGTGGGGTGGCACCAGGGCTGGGGGCTGCCCCCGAGCCAGACCCGATTCACCTCACCCAAGCTCCCCGGGCCGGGCTGATTCCGCCGCGC
>NW_005054313.1:2689677-2710108 GCF_000277835.1 Geospiza fortis | reverse complement strand
CCTGTTATTTTCTAGGTACACAGATCGGTTTCTATGAAAATAGGAGAGCAGAGAGCGCTCCAGTCCCGCCCGGCCCTCCCTTCCCCGCTGAAGCATGACATGGTTCTTTATGCGCGCCCGACATGGAGGCAGGGCGGCGAGGAGAAGCCGGCCGGGGCTGGCAGCAGCACTCCCGCTTCCCCCGGGCAAAAGGGCCCGGCCCTTGGGCCTGGGAGTGCCCTGGCCCCGCTGTCACGGAGGCCCAGGCCCAGCACGGACCGGCCCCTCCGGGTACTTGCACACCCATCCTGAGCCCTCCCCATGCCAAGCAGCCTGAGCACACCCTAGGCAGCAGCCTGGCTCCTAAGCACAAGGTTGTCCCAGTTTCTGTACCCAGCCTCTCCTCCACTGCCTGACCCTCCACCTGCCTTCTCGGCTTGAAACGAAAACCCACATCCACCAAGCCATGGACCTAGGAGCTGCACAATGGTGATGTCCCCTCACAGGGTGTTTGGGATCTCTTGCTTGCCAGGTGATGCCAGTTTTTCCCCGTGGAAGGGAAGCCTTGGTAACTCACAAATCCCAGATATTGCTGCTTTTACCATAATGTTATCAGTTCAGCTGTAATGTTCAAACATCAATTATTATTGACATTTATTATACTCAAGTACTTTATCTAGTAAAACTAGATAAGCACCTGCCAGGTGGGTCACAAGCAGCAAAGTTTAGGAAAGGTTTTTCTGCAGGTCTGGCTGAAACTCTAGCAATAGGTTCCACAACCACTCCCACATTTAAGACGGCAACTGTCCTCTTTGGGTTTAGGGAGACAGCTCTGGCTGACACTTCCCCACTCCCAAGGAAAGCACCTGGCCACAGGCAGTTTCTGCTGATGAAGAAGGAAATAGATGGCTGAAGACTCTAGGGTCACATTTTGGGGAGGGAGTAGATGGACCACAGAAAGCACTTCCAGTCTGCAATGGCTGGTAATGGCAGAAAAATAAATAGATGCTTCTTCTAGCACCTGTTCCTGGGCTGGCACAGGACCAAGAAGACTTGTTTTTTATGGTAGCCCCAGATGTGGCTCTGGAGCCCAAATGCTGCTGCTGCTAGTATGTAAGTCAAGAAAGTTTTCACTCTGGGTCATAAAAAAGGATAAGCACTTCACTGTTGGTGGAAGCACTGCTGTAAAATCATTAGCTCAGGTATCAGTAGCAGACTAATAATGGAAAAAGAATTCCAAAAAGCTGGATAAACATTCAGATAATTATCCTGCACTGTGCTCAGTGCTGTTACCTATTCTGAAATACTGATCAGTGACAGGGTTGCCAGTGCAGCCACCTGCAGTATATACATCTGGCCAAACAGCTCACTTTCACTTTCATATCAAATAGGATTTTGTATCCTCTTAAATTGATACCTAATTCCCTTCAGAAAAATGTAATATAAAATCTCTGACTATAGAAGCTGGGACTCTGATCTGACTCTCTCCAGAATAATTCTATGTGCTGTCTTACACACACAGGATTACCTCCCCAAACCAGCCTTCAGTCTTCCCTCCAGAATATTTACTAGAGAGGTGGAGCTGCCTTTTTTTTTCTTTTGTTTTAATGCATTGTTTGCTTTTCATCTCAGATATGAATAGCTCTTTCTAGTAACTTATTTAGTGACCTTAAATCAGAAAGGAGCAGGATGTGTGCCAGTTAGTTGCAAAAGGGAAACGCTGCACTTTATGTACACACCCAAACAACAATGTATTGCTAATGTCAAAATAGCAACATTTGAAGTGACTAGATACAGAACTGAAACATCTCATGGCAATGTGCACATTTGTATTTCCTTCTGTCCCAACACTGGTGTCTGCAGAGAATGCAGTGAAGGGTTTCCAGTCTGCAGGGAAGATAATCATATACTAGAGCTCCAAAGAGAATTCATCCCGTGGACATGCAAGGATGCAGCTCTCTTTTTCTTGTGAATAGACTGCAAAGAATAAATGAGTTGCTAAGGTAAAAACTTTGTTCAGGTTTGGCCAGCTGAAAACTCTTAAAACACTCTGCAGATAGTTCCTCCATCAAGCTACGGTTAAGATGCTGGGAAAAGATGGAGAAGAAAAAAAGCAAATTTCCTTGCTGACAAATGAAAAAACAAATCAAATGTTCCACACATTAAGAGGAAAGTAAAGAACATTGGCACAAAACTCAAAGGATTTTGGTAGTGTGCATAACCCCCTCAGCCACTCATCACAGCATACAAAGCCTGAGATCTCCTGCTAGCTCACCTGTATTCTGTTCCTTTCTCTTCCCTTACAAAGGAGAGTTCATCTACTTCTTCCGTATGGAAGTGGAAAAGAAGAGTGACGAGAGTTTCTTCCAAACACTTCAAGAGCAGTTTCAGATCATAACAGGGAGTGGAGGGGTGCAGAGGCTTGCTTATAGATGTACTGCATATACATGGGCCAGGTCCTAAGTCTACAGAAGCCAAGAGCTGGGTCTGCTTTGGGCACAAAGATCAGCAGGTCACAGAGGCAGCAGCAGCCGTGTCCTTACAGAGCAAGAGAGACCTGAGCAGGGATGGGTGTCTCCTTCTCCCTAAACTGCCCAGCATGACCATACCAAGTCCTCTCTCACTTCCCCCTCTGCCAGCCAGGTGCTCTATTCCCAGAGCAGGGCAGTATACACGAGTATGAGCAGGGGAGATTGTGATGACAGGCCCAGCAGGACCATGAGGGAGATGGCAGGGCCAGCAGTGTGGTCAGCAGCGAAACCCTGAGTCACCCAGGACAGATGGAGTCTGAGATAACTGCTCTGAAGTCATCACCACACTACTGAATTTTGATTTCCCCATAATTTCCAGAAAACAGTGTTCTTAAGCTATTGAGAATCTTTCAGCTAGTTCTGATAATTTTCCCCCAATTCACATGAGGAAAAGAATAACTATACACTCCTGGTTGAAAACTTTCATAGTAAAAGGATTTCATTGATTTGAAAGTGTAGATCAATCTTTAAGAAGAGAGCATGTGGACAAAAACGACCTAATTTCAAAAAAACCTTCCAAAGTCCTGAATAAATTTTTAAACATACCTAAGTTATGCATTAAATACTCCATGACCATGGTTTTGCACACACCTGTTTGCATGCAGACAGTCTGGAATGTGAATCCTGTTCATGCTGGTTTCCTGCACTTGCCATTTTTTGAGAAGCTGCCTATATTGTGTCTGTCGAAGCCATGTGGATTATTACATTTGCCTCTAACATTCTGTCCCTGACCACCTTACAATTTTTGCTTTCCCTGCTGAAATATCTTCTGAGATCAGACTGAAAGTGTTCTGCAGCATGGCCATCTGTACAATCAACTTTACTGTTAGATAATGAAATAAAACTATTTATTTTTACTTACCTACCTGTGGCTGATATAATTCTCTTTCCTTCTGCATTTCCTTTTCCTGTATGTAAAAATGTGTCAGTAATGATTACCATGATTAGTATTTTGCCTATGAGACCACGGTAAAGTAGTGCTTCTCTGTTAAATATTTTAATAGGAAATTGTTCTGAGTCACAACTGAACCATCCCCCTGTGCAAGACATGTCTGAGAGCTCTGTCTGAAATCACAGAGCTACTTCATGTGAGGCAGAAAGAGGCCATGATGGTTTATGTCCATCCCAACATGCAAAGAAAGCCACTTACCATGCCCATTAGGATATTCTTAATTACTGGAGATAAGAAGCTCACCAGGGGATCTCAAGCTTTCTCTTTAATAAGCTTAGAAGGGAGAAGGGCATGTATCATAGCTGGAGCAAGTTATCTATACCCAGTTTCATGAATCTTCTTATGTTATACACTCCTAATCATATTAAATTAGACAATCTTTAAGGTGATTGCTTTACATGTTGCAGAGGTGTGAACACCTATCCTAGAGGCAGAAGAGATAGAAGTACTTCAGTTAAAATTAACTTTCTCTCTGACTGGGAGCTTTCCACTTGAAGATGGAAAGGTTTGTATGGGATGGAAATGTTATTAGCAAGTATGCATTGCTGCCATTCCTTATTCTCTACAGGCATTTCAGCTAAAGCTACAGCAGGCAAAAGATGCCTACAGTCAGTGCTGCTTAACATGTTCCAACTCAAACCTCTGTTTCTAGTTTCTAGCATATCTTTCATAATTTAACTATTAGAATTGAAATTTTCAATGAATCAAAACTCTTCTGACAATGACAGTAAAAGAAATAATTGTAAAATTATCAAATTTCCAGGTACCATATAAACATAGCTGAGTTTTAAGTGTCTGAAAAGCATTTGTACACACTCAACAGCGATTAATAAACAAGCCTCATGTTCTGTCTGGACTAAACATGCTCTAGGCTAAAGTGAATGTGATTCAGCTCATGCTGGAGATGACTGTGGAAGCAAAGCTCATGAGAGGAAAAAATGGCTCTCCATGAGAGAACTGGGGAAAGCTGCAAGGGAAACAGGAACTAAAGCCTGGAAAGGATGTGAGAAAAGCAGAAAGGGATTAAGAAAGAAAGGTAAAAGCAGACATGTGTATAAGAACACAAAGATTTCAGTGTATCTGAGTATAAATCAAGAAAACCTGCACATCATCTAACAAAATTCTGTAGCCCAGTACATCTCATTCTCTGCTGGCAAGTTCTCCATACAAAGACTAATGACCTGTCACTGTGCTGTCAGTTAGCTCATCAGCTTATGTGGAAATCCACACTCAATTCAAAGGTATTGGACTTTATGACTTACCAGTCTCTTCAGTGGAAACCAGCCTGAGATTTTCTGTGGGGGAAAAAAATAAACAAATCAGAAGGAAGTTTTTAAAGATTGTATCACAAACCTTTCCAGCAACCTGAGTATTTCCCAACATTAACTACCTGACTTTGCAACTTCACTGCTTGAATTTTCTCTTGTGGCATGTGAAATGTTTTAGCAGCCATTTATTGAGAAACACTCATAAAACTCTAGTTCTTCCAAAAGCATTTTGCATGCTATGAAGATTATCTTGATGGACAGAAGTTGCACAATTTACTTTGCTGTTCCCATAATTCTATGTGTTTGTTATAGATATTATTCATTGCAATGAAACTAGTGACTCTCATTTCCACTTGATTGCTAATCTATAAAATCCTTCTTCAAATGACCAGGTGAGACACTTCACCTTTAAAACTATAAAGCCATAATACCTAAGAAAGAAAACCTGCAACAGATATTTCTCCTCTGGACAAATATTTCAGATGTGCTGTCTAAAGTCTAAGAGATTTATTGGGTGAGAAGTATGTTGAGAGTTGACAAGAACAATAAATTTAGTGCCAGATTCGTGACACTTACCCCATCCTAGTTTCCCCTCATAAATACTGGAGAAAAGGATTTCTATCACATGCCCTCTGGTACATTCATCAAAATGCCTTTTGAAATGTGAATTAATGAATAATTACATCCCAACATGGACAACAGAACATATTTATATAAGGAGATTTGTAACTTCACTTTTGTATCACCTGAATGACAGTGTCAGAAGGCAGGAAACAAAAAGAAATAATGCAGCTAGCATGCAATTTCTGGAGATTGCTGCTGCTTTGCACCATAAAACCCCTCTCAAGAGCAGCAGGATTTGATGATGGGATGTGCCTATTGCTCAAGAATTCACACTTCCAGAACCCAAGCCCTGAATATCATCTGTTGTGCTGCAGTCTAATACATGTGTGTTATCACAGGGAAAAAATAAAAAATATCTGTCAGGAGTTTCTTCCTGGATAGGTTGGCATCAGCAAGAGTTTAATAGAAGGCAAACTAAATGACACAAGACTATGATCCCAACCGTGTTGAAATCAGCAGAAAAACTCTTAGCATGTGCCCTCTGAAACTTTCTTCAGATCATCCTTCTCTATTCCATGGGCAACATCTGCAAACTCTCAGTGACTCAAATCACTACATTGGGTCTTATGCCCATCTCCCTCCATGTCTTTTACCTAGGCCACATCCAAACCTCACTGTCTTCCTTTTTCCATGAGCAGTTTTCATCTCTGTGAAGGCACTTTTCTCCAGAGATGACCTCTGTAGACCTTTCTTGACCTTTCCCATCCACATGCCCTCTTTCTCCAGTTCATGTGAAGCAGTGCCTTTGAGGATGTGGCCATTCTTTATAAACACTTTGCTTTGCTCAAGAGTCACTTGGAAACATCCTCTCCCTGTCATACCTGTGTTTTACACCTTGGCTCCACAGGACTGAGCATCCTGCTGCTGCTTCATTGTGGGTTAACTCCAGTAGGCAGCCAAGTCCCACACATCCCTGTGGGGTCAGCACCACTGGTCACAAATCCAAAACACAGCACTGTAAAGCTACTGTAAAGAAAATGAACTATATCCCAGCCAAAACCAGAACTTTTTTTCACCTTACCAGCGCCATTCTGCCCAGACTTAATACATCATCCCTCTGGCACCTGGATGATGAGTCCTAAAGGGGACCTGGGGGTAAGGACTGAGATACTGCTGGGTTTGAAGCATTGAGAAGAGTCCTCAGGCTCTGTCGTTGTGGTGATGCTGAGGGTGATGACCACCTTGGGTGCCAGGATGAAAACAGGCATGAAGAAGTGCCCGGGGAAGTGGATATAGATGATATTACACCTGATGGGTTGCAAGGGAAGTCATCACTGATCAGGCAGAAAACATGGCAAGTTACCTTCTCTCCCTTCATCATTCCCAACAAATAAAGACACAGTTCCCTGGGCAGCCATTCCTTTCCTCTCCAAGGCACATGGGAAGCTGGGATGCAGGGACCAAAGTGGCTGAATCCACCACCACCACCACACTTTGTCTGACATGCTATTGCTTAAACCTTGTGGTGTACCCTTAAAGATCAGCACACCACTCTGCACAATGCAAGAACTGGTTCCAGCTGCTTCCCATGAGAACTTCTTAAAAGCACATTTCTTCACACATTCCACATAGCCTCTACCTCCAGATCATGTTTCTTGTGATGGCCTGTGAGTCTGCCCCTTCCTACTTACATCTTGTCATGTGGCAGCCACATGTTGATTGTTTCTCCATTAACCAAACCTAATATCCTGCTCACCTATTTGTCTCTCAGAGATCTGTACTCCTGCTCATGACGTCCTTTTAAGAATTGTAACCTCATTTCTTTTGAATTCCTTTCTCAAAACTCCATCTCTCCCAGAAAACCTAGGATAGCTGATTAGGTCTACCACACCTCTAATGAGTGAGGGTTGGCATCAGAGCCTGGAATTAAGTGGTACAGAGGCTTAAAAGGTCAGGAGTAAGTTGTGGAGGAGGAAAGGAAGTTAGTTAGTATGCTTAATAATAACAATTAAGATTAAAATGTATAATTAATATTACCTTGCCCAGTGTTTCAGTGAGCCTTTGTTGTATAATGTATCTTTTTCCCCACAGTCTGACTTTGTTTTTTTCAACACTGCCCTCTTCAAAGAAGGCCTCTTCTTCTGAGTTTGAAAAGTTACACGTTTATAAATAATAAATACTACAATGAAAAATCAGGGCTACTGCACTTGCTAGCAAACAGCCAATATGCACTAGGTCTCTTGGAAGTCAGAGGTCTTTTCTGCTGCTGTTTGTGCCACTTTACCTAATTTGATGTAGTGAAGTTGCTCTTGATTTGTATCACTGAAAAACAGAGTTGCTAAAATGTAAAATTGCAATATAAATATAATATAAATATTAAAATAGAATTATAAATATTGCAAAATAATACACATCCTAGCAGATGTGGATTATTTGGAGAGATGACATTATAAGCCAGGAAACATAGCTATTTCTAGACAAGTGACAGCATTACTATGTAATTAGAACTAAGAGGCTTCATAAGGAAATGGCTTGTTTCTGTCCATTTACTTATATTCTTCCTTAGCTGTCACATTTAAGTGGATGCTATCTTACTGAACATGAACCCCAGTTCAAACCTTCCCACTGCAGCTCAGAGAAATACAATGTTTCAGAAGAAAAATTATAACCGATCTTCAGTGAATAGAGACAGCAAAGGACTGAGTATATTGCTGGAAGACAAACATAAAATATTTAGGCTGGTTAGTATTAAGAAAGTCAAAGTGAATGTCATGAGATGAAGCAGCCAAACAGAATTGGCAAGGATAGTCTTATAAGGGAGAGGTATTAATAGACTGCTACTCCCACTGGACATGATTCTCCTATCTTAATCAGGCAAACCTCCCACTAAAACTTTCAAAGGGCATAATGCCAGTCCAGAGCTGAGCAGGAACTTTGGGACCAAAAGTGAAACCCAAATCTTCTGTCCATTCATGTAAGGCCTTTGTTAATTGCTGGTCTGCATCCTCCCTCTGCAGCTTCATGGGCCTGGCAGCTTCTCTGCTGGGCAGCTGCTAGCCCTCTGAAGATAGAAGTCAGAGTTTGTTGCCAAGTGGGCCATGGTGCCTAAACAGGAGAAGTAGTCTGAACATTCACAGCTGCTTTTTGCCATCCAGTGATCAACAGTGAACTTCTGGAGCATGGCTAGCAGAAGATGGGTAGAAAGGCAAGAGTTGATACAAGTGGTTAGGCACCACAGACCTCTAGTTAAAGTGTGCTGCCCCACAAGCCTCAGTTTAAGCAGAGCTCTGGACCTACATGTTTTTGGTTTTTTTTTTTGACCTGCTACAGGAAAAGATCAACTTTTCCATACGTCTGTGTGAAGGAAAAATCTCAGGCAGCAATAGTATGAAACTGAAATGAGCTGCAGTTTGCTTTCCCATGCAGTGTCCTCTTCTCACTCCCAGTCTTCCAGGACAGTTTTTACCTTACAGTTGTAGCTTAGGGAACCCATAGGATATAGAATTCAGCATCTAATATAAAAGGATTCAAACCAATATAAACTATTTACATGCATGTCAGTATTGTCCACATAACATAAAATTAACATTGTTAACAGAGGATAAGAAGAATTGAGATTCAAGGCAGTAATATAAACAAGTAACAGCAGTCTGTTCTATAACCACAAGCTGTAAGTTATTTTACATCTAGTACTGGCCATTATATAAACTTTGTGCAATTTGTTTGTCTGTTTCAGCAATGGGACTTCAAATTAACAGGAAAAAGATGGTTGTAGTTTGTGTTAATTTCCTCAGGTTAATAAAGTGTCAAATTAAAGCAAGGAATTAATTTTTCAGCAAATATGTAGTTTACAATAATTGTAGTTGTAACAAAGGTCAATAGACCAAATGGCCCTGTCTTGGTGCAACTTTGCTGAGGGCAATACAAGAAATAATTTGGCCACTGTGTATCTGGTGTACCCAGTTCTCTGCTGCACAAGGCAATGAAAGGAAACACACTCACACAAGCCTGCTGAGTGCAAAGCTCCCATAAATGCTCACTGCACTCTTGCACAACCAGCAAGATCCTGCTTCCGAGTTCTCTGGACAGAATTCCAGCCTTAAAAATACTATGTAGTCCTGCACATTTATAGACTACTAATGAAAAACTGGTAGATGAAATTTATACTACATGTTGTTTAAACTGTGTGTATATATATGATGTAAAGTGGTATGCAGTGAAGTATATACACACATGTAAAGCCTCAGACATTCCTTTATTTCACTGCATGTGAACTCACTTTCTCACACACTCACACTGTAAGGAAACTACTGGTCCTCACAGATCCCCAGCATTTCTGGGGGGCTGGCAAGGTCCAAAGGTCCTAGTAGCTCACTCTGCCGCATGTTTGCCTTTCCACAAAAACATTTGCTAGGAAATCTATCACCTTCAATGCAGCACCATCGTGTGACATGACAATAAAAATGTTTATGTGCAGTCTCTCTCACTGTTTTCCAGACAAAAAAGTTGGAATGAGGATACTGCTGTACCCTCTCTTTTAACTACACCCCTCATCCCCCCCTTTTTTTTTGGCAATAGCTTTGATCCTTTACAAGTGTCCTTATGTCAGTAACCACTCTGGTTTGGATTAAGGACAAATGCTCCAATTCCCTCATTTTTTAGTGAAGCACTCATGCAAGCTCATTTGTTGGAAGCTTGTGATTCAAACACTTAAAAACTAGGGCTTTGAGCAACTAAATATTTGCTTTCAGATTCATGGCATGTTCATTGTTAGGCAAGTCAAAGGCTGCTGCCTCACCACACAGCATGGTCAGCTCCAGTCTTCCATGGAATGGGCAGTGGCATTTGGAGCTGCTGCTGCAGAAGTGAGCAGAAGCCAGGTCAGAACATGTACAATTATTACTGCAGTTGATGGGACTCTGGGTTATGCTGTGATGCCCCTAAGGCCTGGAGCTGTATTGTCACTGTCTATCCATATACTGACTGAATCACTCAGATGTCCTACAGGAAACTCCAGAAATAAATGACTGAGTAGAATGAATGCTGCAGTAGAGACATCTCCATTTGAAACAGCCCATGGAGACAATGTAGACACTGTTACTTCAAAAGGCTGAAGATGCCATCCCTTGACTTTGTGTCACTGTGCATTGGGATATGGCTGGGCAGTGTCAACAGCTGAATCTCTACTGGATTTAGTGGAGTCCTCCCTTTCCTGGCTAACAAGACTGCTGGGGATAGGTTTGCTTTTAAAATGTTAATTTATTCAATTTTGAAGTTCCAGTGCTGGGCTTTTGTTTTTGGGTTGGTCTGAATTCTTCATCTAGGAGAAGGTGTCAATATGGTGACAAAACTGGCTTAATTTCTCATCTGTAAAACTTACACAAATCCCACAGCTCCGCCCTATATTATGGCATACACACATGCACTCTTGGCCCATGGCTCCTGCTATGGAGAGGGTAAGGTTTTCCTATCTTTTGGTGGGTTTTGTACTATAAGTCAGGGAGGCCCAGCTGAGGGCTCCTGCACTATTTAAAAGGATACTGCAGGGCTGTTTTAGTGTAAAAGTAAAAACAGATGACACTATGTGAAAAGGGCTTCTTACTTGCTTGCCAAAACCTCTACAATTTCGAAATTCAGCTATGTATCTTTTAATATTCACTTCTGTGATCATTTGTAACATACATACACTTTAAAGTGGCCTCCAAGGCTTTCTAAACATTCTTGCTTTCCGTTGTACTTCTAATCCTCTTATTTGTAGGGTGAAAGGAAGATAATGTTGGCTTTCTCTAAAGCTGGCTTACTTTCAGGAATATATGTACTATGACTCTTGCTTTCCTTACAATGCTAATGATGTGCATAACAGGTAAAAATACTATTAAAAATGGGTATTTAGAAGAATTTGATGGGCTACATGTTCCTTCCATCTGCAATCTCAATTATTTCATCAGAGTTGAGCACAATGATGTAAGTAAACTTCTGCCTAGTGCTTGATCCTCTGTAAAATAATGGAGCCAATTTGCTGCTTTGTACTGACATCCTAAGCTGGCCACGTTTCTTTATGAACATTGATTGTAATGCCAAAAAATGCTCTAATTATTTTCAGTTTGAATTACTCAACCTTTTAGAATATTTTCTGAGGATGACATGGAAACCAAGCACTTGGAACATCTTATATTAATTTTTCTCCTTTGACACTAAAATGGCCACCATGGTACTTAAGTTACCAAAAATGTCAATGCAGATCTGAATGCTCACAGGAATAAGCAGTAGAAAACTCAGTAAAGACATGGTTTTGAAAATGTTATGGTGGAGTATATGAAAAATTTAAAAAATTTGTTCTGCACATGTGTAACACAGCCCAGTGGAGCCTATGCCTGTGACAAATGTTTGTCACAAAATTTAAGTACAGACAGGTTATAAAAACTGATGGTATCTGGAGAAATGAACAATATTCAGGCCTAATATCACAGCAAGCATTATCACAGTGTGAATTCTATTTATTACTAGTGAGAAATAATGTAAAATAGTTTTGAGTGATTTATTCTGGCATGACAGGGAAACTAATCGATATGAATGCAACTCTGTATTTTAGGGAATACATTCTTTTTATTTTAAGTATTCCAGGCTGCATATTCTATCTACCACAGAAAACTAGTGTTAGTGTAGATCCATGAAAAGTCAAACAATGTTTTAGGAAGGAGGTATTAGAGGACATAATTAAATATCAGCACCTGGGTCAATGGCCTCTTTGTGTAAGACAAAAATTGTAAAACCCATAGTTTCTTCTGAAAATCAAGTCAAGCAGCCCAGGAATTCCTAAGATATATCTAGGATTAGTGTGAGAAGTGGTTTCTCAAATAATGAGGCAGAACTGAAGTCCGAAAACTGAGTGAGAAGGAATTTTGTACAAGCAGTTACATACAGAGGCTGGAGTTTGTGGTTGGCTGCTGGATGAGAGAGCTTTAGGCCAAGATTATCTGATTTTTTCTTTTAGAAGAAAGTATGCGACTCTTGGTATTCTCTAAATAAAGACGTGTGTGAACTGAACTAGTTCACAAGTATTCAGTATTGACTGTGTCAGCAGGAGCAAGAATGTGTTTGTATGAAAATTAACTGATAGAAACATTAACCAAGGGAACTATAAAATACTACCAAACTGAGATTCCTAAACTGGGCTTTGGTCTGAGGATAAGACAAGAAACTTTTTGCAGATTTTTTTTTTAAAGAAAAATGGGAATTCCACTGAGAAGCTTAAGTTTAGAAACTAATATCCCAACCTCTACAAGATGTCTGTCAAACTGTCACTCACATTGAAAAGTACACCACCATTCCATGTACACATGGCCACCAGCTACACTCTGCTGAGTTTAAAGCAGAGAAAACTGCAGTTGTAAATGTCCAGGGAAACTGCTGAAATGCATCTACAATGTATGTGTACTATGCAGCTGGTGGAGATGCTCTCTTTGAGCATGACCAAAAACTTGAAGGCAGTAGAAATCTTTCCATTAACTTCTAAACTTTTCACAGGGGCCATTTTACAGCATAATTTACTCCAAATTGCATTGATTATACTGCTTGTAGCTCTGTACCAATGTACTGACTGATCAGCTTACACTTCTAGACATTTTTGTTGTAAATTCTTATAGATTTGGGGAGAAAATAATGCACATGCTTGTGAGTTGGATTTTCAGAAGAGTTCCTGTATTTTTAAGCTTGAATCCTGTTGTAAAGAGATGAACTTGGGACTCTTCAGCATTGTGTGTGGTGGACAGTTGTTGAACCTTGAGGGCTTTGCTGTTCTTTTTGCTCTCCTGCTGTCCCACAGCAAAAGCAGTTTCCTTTTCAGAAAGAGGAGGCCAATGCTTATGACAGCTACCAAATTTTGCAAACTACTGGGAAAAACTATTGGGTCAAGCCCTGCTTTAGCTTCATTGAACCTGCTGTGAGCTGAGGCGCTGACACTGTACTGCAATCTGTCCATTGTGTCCAAAAGCACAACTATTGATAAAGGAAAATATCCATGAGGAAGCTTCTGCAGGACAGACTAGCACAGGAATTGTGGCTTCAGCATCTCACTGATCATTTGTTGATGCAGGGAATGGCTCTCTCTGAAGCTCCTCAGCACGTGTTGGTGCTGTACCATGGTGCAGATGTCAGGACTTGGCCACTTGGACTTTCTCTTCTCCCTAGGGTCCCTGTGTTAGCCAAAGGTGTGCCCCAGCACAGCTGTCACCAACACCACGGACACACTGCTGTCTGCCAAGGCACTGCTGGGTCAAATGGACTGCTGCTTCCCATAGGCTGCTTGGAGGGTTGCCATTGTTGTACTTGTCTACAGATCCAAGTTAGGTTGTTTATTTTCTTTAAAGAGTGTAATGCAGCTCTGCTAGAAAGGACAGAGAGAAAAGCCACATAAAAAATATCAATGCTGCTGTTAATGTAGTCCTTCCCAGGCCTCTGACCTTTCTCACCAGGGGGGTTTTCCAAGCTTTGTTCCAAAATACAGATCTGTATTTCCCTGAAGTACTGAACAATTTCCACCAGAGGTCTCTGTCTACTAATAATTCCAGTCTGGTAGGATTGCTTATGCACTGCAGGGTTCCCAAGTCAGTGTTAGGCTTTGTCTCTTCACAGGAATAAGGAACAAAAGCAAGATTTCCCAAATCTGAGTGCCTGGGAAATCATCATCTACTTTACAGAGCAGTAATATCCATCTGTTACATACACAGAGATTTTCAAGAAAGGTCTCCTTATATAAGTTATTTAAATAACTCTCTTGAGCACATGTAGCCTATCTATCAAAACCAACATTTCAATGGATTTAAGAATTAAGAGCACTTCATCAGAGTGCAGAAACTGTAAATATCCTGCTTTTACATGCAAAACAGGTAAGTTCATTTGAAGCAAGGAAAAGAAACTTCTGTCTTCTCAGAGTGTACTGTGATCCCTAAATTCAGATATAACTATGCTCAGGGGGAACTGCTCCAAGAGACATTTAGCTTTCATGCTACAATATCTTTGCATCTCATCTGGCTTTAATACAAGTGTATCATCTGCTTATGACAAAATTATTTATTTTTATGCCTACATTCTCCTGTCTTTATTTTATTTACTAACCTACTTCACTCTATGGGATGCACTCAAAAAATGCAAGGTGCTAAAAATAAGGATTAAACATTTCTGCCTTGAGGTCTGGTCTCTAATTGCTCTGTGCAGCACCTCAATTTACCAAGAAACATTAAGAAGTCTCAAAGAGAGGCTCTTTTGAAGCTCAAACAATATCATCAGGGTGGGGCAAGTTCCCTTCCCTCACCTCAGGAAAGAACTTTATCCTTCTCTGTGCCAAGACATTTGCTGGTGTTTTGTTGTGGCAGAGGATGGTGTGACATGAGAATCTTGCAGCAGAACCAACACAATTTCCCCAGCTCAGAGTAGAACCACACCACCTGCTTGTGTGGCACACTACAGGCAACAAAATGCTGCTGGTGGCTGCTCACCCTGAAATCATCTCAAACATATCCTGGTGTAGCCTCTCAGCTGAGATGTGAAAGGTGCACATTCCTTTCATCTCCAGCTGTCTGAAAGCCACAGCTCCATATCTGAAATTGAAACAAGGCCAGTGACCAGTCCAGCACATCTGTGTCACCACCAGCAGCTTCTCTAAAGAGAAGACAACTGGACAAATACCATGGGAGCAAGGTCTGATCCTGCCCATCTCAGTGGGGTGACTCACAGCAGTAGTCTTTGTGGGGAATGCCTGAAGAATTACAAGCCAATTTCTTAGTAGCTCTCACCCATGTCATAAAACATACCATTACTATATGCTAATGCCATATACATACATACCTGCTCTCAGCCCCTTCATTTCTGCAAAATATTACAAGTTGGGGCATTGAAGCAGTACTGGAAGTTGCAAATATTGCACTGAAAAAAATACTGAAAACAAATTCAGCCTTAGAACACAACAAACAACAGTTGCAAGATGAGAAAATGTATTAATGGTCTTTGCAACACCTGGCACAAGTCCTGCAGCTTACCTTAGCGGAGGAGCAAAATTTACTCCAACTTACAACAGAACTCCTACTGGAGTAAAGGTGGCATTATTTGGAAGGATTGTAGGCTGAATTCCAAGAGCACTGTAATTCTTTGTTCAGCTTTGACTCACTCCCTTCTGTTCATGCACAGATAGCAGAAGGGGTACTTATTGGATGAACTGACTGATAATGTGCTCACTTACTCAGTGTCCACTGCTGTAACAATCCCTTTGGGATTAAGTGAAAGAGGAGGAACTGCTTGTGATTTAGGACAAGGAATTCTAACCAAACAGCAGGAAGTTCCACTGTGTCTCAAACTGAATATTTTAGTCAAATCAATGCCTGCACCTGTCTTCTGCTTGTAATTCACCATGAGACAGAAGTCCCTTGGTAATCTGGTAGAAATTCTTGCAGTCCTTTGAAAAAAATCACTTGCAATTCAGTAGTTCTTTGATTTGCAAACTCTGGGTAGAATTTGATTCGTGTTTCATTCACTCTTTTCCAGCAAATACCCACATTCCAGCTAAAGCTGATCCTTGTTTTGTCAGTATTGTCTCTAACTTAAGATGGTGTGTTCATTTTTTTTGGGAATGCACCTTAATCTAACCTCTCCTTCTACCTGACATTCAGCTGCAGAAATGTGTTGTGATTACAATAATGGTGAGATGACAGGCAGACCTGGCTATCAGGGTTCAATTCCAGTTCTGATACTTTGCAGTTTGAGTCTTTCCTCCTCCACAGCTGCTGCGGGCCTGGATGACATTGAAGGTACAACTCCCTCCTCTTTCTGCTCTGCCAGAGCATGTTATAACTGAAAAGCCCTGGAAGAAGCTACAGACTGAGAGAGGATTGTCTGGGAACAACACAGGGATTTAACTTGAAGCTATGGATGTAGAGAATCTCTAAAAATTATCTAAAAGTCACAACAGTATCAGAGATTCCATCTGAGGAGACTGTCCTTCCCTCCTCTAAAGCCAAGGACATCAATATTCTGCTTTAGGCCCAACAATGTTGAAAGACTATTTCATTACAGCTTGAAAGCTCTGCAGCTTTGACCCATATGATGGACCAGAATGAAGAAATGTATCGACTAAAAGATGCTTTGGTCCTGTTTTGTGTCCAAAAGAGACTCTTATGTTCACTTCATGTGAAAGAAGCAGAAAGATGGAGGAACATTCTGTCCTTGTTTAGTCTCTAAATAGAGTAAGGTCCCTCCTTTCCTGCTGCTCTAAAATTTATGGCCTTTCAGTAGCCTACAGCTACCTTCAAGAAAATAAAACAGGGCAAGAATGGACCAGGGACCCAGCAGAAGATGAGGCATAATCTAACCAGTGAAAAGGGGTTGTGAGTATTTTCCCCTTGTCTTTTTAGGAATATTCTTTCATACCAGAGAAGTTCAAACCCATCTTACCATATATCTTTTCCCAACATCTATCCTTTTGCTTTGCATCTGCTATAGCAAAAAATTTAAAAGTGTCCTTTTGTTGGGAGAGATTGCTATTGGCCTGGGAAAAAAAGACTTTCCCCCCCAAGATATTGACTTCAGCAGAAATACACACTTACTGTGTGAGAGCAGAATCTGAGAATAACAGAAGACAGAAGTGCAAAATTATCCAAGAGCTTCACTTATAAACTTGGAATGTGGTCCAGCTTTTAACAAAGTACAAGAAAACAAAAGACAAAAAGCTCAACAATAGCAAAAACATTGCCAAACAATTTGGAGATTTGTCTCACTGCTCTCATGTGAGCAATGAGATTAAAATTCTTTACTCTCAGCTTTTGAAGCCACAGACATTAAGATCTCAGCAAATATTTCGATACTTTCAGAAGAAGAAAACTCATATTTATTCTACCTGCAGATATTGGGCACAATGCTGCCATTATTTAACTGTTTTACAAAACTGAGGTCCATTAATTCAGTTACCTGCTGGTGTGAATTCAAGGCTTCTGACTGATGAGACACTGTAATTCTAACAGTCCCTGTCAATTCATGCATGATTATGTTGCACAGACAGTATTAATTTTTAAAAATTAAAAAATAATGTATTTTTGCTGTATGCTGCTACTCAAAGTTAGCACTCTAAAAGTGAGAGTCACCTTTTCAGGGCAAAAAGGCCTGAGGAAATAGGAAGGCCATCATCTGATTATGTGAATAATTCCTTATGTCACAGTGCACGTGAGAAAGATGTTGCAACATGGTCCTTGTGTAAGGATGCAAAACTGGGCTTGGTTTTCACACTGTAAACAACAGATAAAAATGGAATACTAGCAACACTTGGAATTATAATGCATTATGTTTTGGGCTGGCTGCTTGGTGGAATATGATGATGAATATTTGAACTTTCCAAAATCACATTTATTGTAAGGAGCTGGTGGCGCTAATTTCTCTAAGTTTGGGTCCTTTTCTCACATTTTTCTTCCCCACTTAGCTTTAGATTCTGTAAGAATTCTCAGGACTAAAAGTAAAATCCCTTTTTCTTCCTTTAATCAAATTATAGTTCTGAAGTTTTGCATTGGTGCCAAGAAGCCACATATTTGCTTAAGAAGAGTACAGAAATTTGTGCCAGGATCCTAAGTTGGAAAAGGGGGATGAAAAAGTCATTGTACCACACAGAAAAAACCTCAAAGTACAACCAATCCAACCACACTGTGGGTGCACTTTAAGCCCTGAAGTTTGCAATGAAAGTGCCCTTGTATGCATTAAGGCACTAGTCCTTAAGACACAACAAGGCTCTAAGTTGAAACCTGCACCAGGATGGACACAGGGTCACCCACCTGGATCCAAAAACTTAGACTATCCTGCAGGTCAAACACAGCTTCTATAAAGCTTACAACTGTCTTGAATATCCACTTACCCCTAGCTGCTTCTTCCATATGGTAACCTCCTTCTGCTAACATGGCAGCATATAATTATTCTAACAAATACAGCAACAAAACATCATTCAAACTGTCCTTGTGACTCACTCCTGGGCCTTCAGAGAGGCTGCAAGGCCACAACTCTGGGGAAGGAACACTTTCTTTGCATTCTATGTTTCACTTGAAAGCATTTTCTGTATGCAGAATTAAACATTTTCATCTTCATTTAAAATGCCCTGAGACTTTCCTGTGATGTTACATTAGGAAAAAAGTGCACTCTTTGCTGCTCACAGAATTTGTGCAATTTTGGGATTTTCTACTTACATCCATGTTAAAGCACAAGAGAAATACATCCAAGAAACGGCTGTGATTTAATATGAAGATAGAAAGTGTAAATACAAACCAAGAAACTGGAAATCAGAAATCTTCCCTTCTAGAAAAGCATCACTACTACTAGCATCATAAGGCACTCTAAATTTCAGAAGCAGGGTGCCAAGCAAGGTGACATTGCAGGCCTGCTCTGCTAAACCACGTTCTGCAGGGATTTCTGGGATAGATTGTGCTCCCTTTAGTTTGCAGGATTCTTTGTGGTATTTATATTAGTGCAAAATTTGTTGATGTAATGTCATGATGGTGGTCTTCTGCCCAAATCCAACATGTAATTAATGTGATTAAAACCACAACTCTTCAAAGAAAATTTGGCATGCTTTTCTAGAAGAATATGCAGACTTCTTGTGTTTGTAGTACATATCTGAATGCAAATGCATGTGTCTGATTTCCCCTGAGTGCTGTGTGAACAGTTATTACTATTGACCTGGAAATTATTCTACTTTCCCTATTTGACTATTGTTTTTGTCTGGGTTAATGCATCCCTGAAACCAGATGTGCAACACTGGATATATTTCCATTACTTAACATGATCATGGGTATTTGTTATCCCAATGTTTGAGGCAGTAACAGTTGGTTTTTGCTGCCCACTCCATGACCTTGGTTGGTCCCCATGACCAACAGGCCTCACGGGACAAAATGCAGGGTGCTGTAAGGAATCCATGTCAATGAGGCATTGCCTGGGGTATGACTGTATGAACCACTTGAAACAAAAGGAGAGAAAATTTAGATTTTAGTTTTCTAAAGCATGCCTCTGTTAGATTTTACACAGGCATCTACCATGTGGCATAACCAGCATCACCTCCTGCTGTTAGCAATGAAAAGGTTGCTCTGGCCAGTTCTAATTCCAGCCAGAAGAGTGCAGCAGGACATACCTGTGTTGAACATGTCCTCACAGGGCAGACCTAGAAAATGGCCAAAAAATTTTTAAATGTCACCCACTCCCTACAATAATAGCCTGACATGTAAAACAAAATAAATGTCAGTTAACAACAAATTGATTTCTTTTAGTCACAGAAAAGGGCAATAGAAAGAGGATAGTTGACCAAACAATGGCTATTGCTCCTTAACTCTAAACCCAGTAATTTCCATTGCTGTAGACAAAAGACTAGTAATGGAGGAAGTGATTGTTTGTGAATACTGAAGATTGTTAAAGAATAAATTAGACTGGGGAATATAACATCATGCAAAAACTACATTTGCAATAATCCTCCATGGGGACACAAAAAGACCAATCTTACATCTGCTCAAGGGCTCTAGCAAGAGAGCAGAGTGTGTGTAATGCAGTGCTGGCAGCTCCATGTGAGAACAGGCACTGCTTCTTGGAGTTTTGTTTCCAGCTGAACTGCATGGTCTGAATACAGGGGAAACCCCCATCCCTTTATCATAAAAAGATAAAGATACAGAGATAGGTTAGATACAGGTTACAAAGACACAAGTGGGAAACTGAGACTGCTTTCCTATTGTAGCCTTAAAGAGGTTTCTTCATACAATCATAGCAGAATACAGGAAAAATAAGGTAGAGGAGCATTCCCAAATGCAACAGGGAAAAGTGTAGGAACAGAGAAAACAGAAATTTTCCCATTCGTTTCAACATGCAGATATTCCTCCATTTCTGCTTCATCTCCCACACACTGGCATCATCCACTCACTGGCAGTAGCTGTTCATGCCTGCATAGCTTCCAAAATAGGTTCTTCCTCCATTCAGTTCCTACTGTTTCAAAGAAAGATCTTCTCCCTTTCTGCCACAAATAATATTCAAGAGGGAGCTCTTCATCAAAGATGCTTTCTCTGTGGATGGTGGTAACCAAAAAAGTGCACAAATGCCACCCACAATATTAAGAGTGCTCCATGCACTCT
>NW_005054313.1:2636716-2689574 GCF_000277835.1 Geospiza fortis | reverse complement strand
CCCCCTTGGGAGCCATCCTGTGGCTGCTCTCAAAATTACAGTGCCTCAGTTTCATGCTCAGCTACTGCTCTTCTTCATTCTTGTTTGTGCAAGGTAAAACAGAGAAAAAGAAACACAGAGACTGGAGTTTTTCATCAAACTCCACAGAAGTGAGAAAAACCTAGGTGCACCAGGGCCCCTCACCTCCCCTGGAGAGGAAGGAGATGAAACAGCTGAAGGATAAGTGGGTACAGCAGAAGCTCCAGCTACACTGCCCTTTGTAGTCAGAGGGTGAAGGTGTTTTGTGCTAAAGCAGGAGGCAGAGTGCTGGGAAAGCCAAGTAGATGGTTTCACTCAAAGGAGGTTTTCCTGGATATGCTCAGGAAGGCAAAGGGGCTCACAATCTACAGGCCATTGCAAAAAGGGGAAGCTCAGCCCTTTCTGTAGAGAGAGAAGCCCCCATTTTTGTAGCTATCATTCCCAAGCCTTGCATAACTTTGCACAGGATAGCTTTAGGCAAGTGCTGGCTTGGGGCACACTCCCTTGGAGCTGCTCACAGCCTGAGAAGCCTGTGTGTACCTCTCACTTGCACATGGCCTCTCTGTGCTCAGGAATCCAACGTAAGGTTTATATCATCCCACACAGAGGTGCAGATGTTGGCTTCCCAGAGCAGCAATAACGTCTCCTCTCCAGTAAGTTATGTTGTTTTCCTAGCGTCTCCTCTGAAGTCACTCTGGCTGCTCCTGGTTCCTCCACATCTCTACACTCCATACACTCACACATTTTGTTCTCTTTGAGAATTTTTGGCTGGAGACTGTCGGAATGTCATAAGGCATATCTGTCCATATTTTGAACTTGACTAAACTGGCCAAGCTCACTCAGAGTCAGTGTTTTATATCTAGGCAGGATCTGTTTCATGCTCTCTTACCAGCAAAGATAACACTAGTACAGTTGTTATGTTGGTCATGTCGAAATATTGCCCGCAAACTAATAATTTATTGTGGAGATGGGGGCGTAGAAATGAGTAAAAACTTGTTTTTTCTTTCATAGTGTAATATTTTGACCTGCTTTAGTAAGTTAGCAGTTATAAAGCACTGTAAGCAGCCAACATGGGCCTATTTACTCACACATGTAGCTAATGATCCTTGTTGAGACATGATTCCAGTATTATAAGCCCTGTTCTACTAAATTCATTGAAACTGTTCCCAACTTACATTACCATAAATGAGAACAGAATGAGGTTTAACATGAATATGCAGCCCTATGCATATGCAATTTTACTATGTATTGATATATATGTGTGCATAAATCACCTATGCATGAAGTGCATATACATATTGTCATTCTTATAAATCAGCAGATTCAAATAAGATATTTTCCTAGAAAACAGCTTGTATAATGACTATAGTTAAAAATAATAAATTTGGAATTAAAATGAGAACTCAAGTTGAAATCTTTTCATCTGCTCAGTTTTACTGCAGTGCAAGTTGCTCAGTACATACCTTAACAGTAATATATTACTTACAACTATGGGATCCTCTTTTTTAAAAAATCAGAAAGCCACTGCAATTTATTGTTGTTGCTGAACAAATGTTAGGACTATCTGTTTCTAAATTTGAAGGGATACAAAAAGGAGGTGAGAACAATCCAGGATAATTCAGTTCATCCTTGACAGTCCCCTCACTGGCTTTAGGCTTCAGTGAGAAGGGCAGACTGGGCTTCTGCTCTTGAGAGACACTGGTCTGGGGTAGGAGATGTACAGACAGGGAGTGAATAGGAAATGTGTCACAGTCTGACTCAAAGACTGAAAAAGGGCAAAGAAGCTTCAAAAGTACAGAGTTCTTTCTCTCATATCATCACATGACAGGGAAGCTTGAGCTTTTGCTAGTACATGGTATGTCCATCTAGGACTTTTTTTCAAGCAGCCATCAACATGCCTTTCCAAAAAGTGGTAACTAATTTCACAGTCCTGACAGTTTCTCAGACTTGAAAACACTGGCAGAGCATACAGTCATCAATGACTGCCTCTACCTAAATTTGCAAACTTCTAAAGAGTGACAGATGCAGGACAGTTAACAATAGCAGCAATATTGTAAAAATAACACATTTTGTAAATCGCTACACTGAATGAGCAGAAACTACAGAACAAGAAGAATAATGACCAAAGATTTAAAAGACTGAAGCAAAGAATCAGCTCACACTTAAGACATGTTTGAATTGGCCTTAAGTTATTGAAAAGAAAAAAAAAATTAAAAAATTGTAGAATGATGCTGATATATGGTGCTCCTCACAGTCCAAATTACAAAGAGTTTTGCTAGAGACTTTGGCAAGCACAAGTTTGACAAACCCTTTCAGTGCCGCACTCAGCAGTCAAAGCAATTTCTCTGCTTATTAAACACAAGCATCTGCAGGCAATAATGGATAGTAATTCACAGTAAGTTTTACCAGTTTAGGGTAGGAGCTACAGAGACACAATATAAAAGGCTACAAATGCTGCCATGAAGCTTTAAACCAGTGTAGAATTAGATGAAGTGCTCACCAGAGAGGGACTGTCACCTCACGGTGTTACCTTTCCTTTGCCTCTTTACAGACCACACATAAAAGCTGGAGGGTGCTCACAGGGAACTGAGCTGACAGGACTCCAGTTTAACAGGGTGACGTTTCAACAGTACATTTCCAAGTTAGCAACCTCGCCTCATCCAAGGAGTGCCAAAAGGCAAGGGGAGCCAGGGGGTGAGGGGTGAAGGCAAGGGGAAATTACAAGCCAGTCTACCTTCTGAAACATGCTTGCTGAGGTTATGTGGAAATTTCTCTAGCCAGCAATCTGTTCGAGAGTTTTCCAAGTCATTCAAAGCTGACTCGGTCATGCTATGCATACTTAATTCTACTTCAAACCGTGTCTTGCCCTTCCCTCAAATCAGGGGGACTGCCAGTAAATGCTGCTCTGAACAAAACCTTTGATCCAACCTTCCTCCTCTTATTGCACTGTTGTCTCCTTCCCAGTTCAAACTCTCATTTCAGCTTGGAAATGAATGCTTACTTGCAGGCTGAATGGAATCCTTATGGGCTGTATCTCAAACTCTAAAGGTGTTTTCAGTTTAGTCGCTTTTCTTAAATCTATGCTTGCTGATTAATCAGAAATTGCTCGAGCCTTTTTCAAGAAGGACCTGGCACTCTACTTAAAAATCCCTGGATTAAGTCCAAGTAGTTTAGCTGTTTTTTAGGCTTCCCTATTCAATGCAAGGCATCAGACAGGTATTTTCAGAACTTGTTTCTCCACTTTGCTGGGTTTTGCAGTGTATAAATTCAGTAAAGATTCACTAGAAACAACAGCCTCTGGTTTTGCCACAGTTCTTTTTAAAGTACTTAGAAAACTGGGGCTGTAAAAACAGATTCCTTACACTCCATTCAAAATAGATTTCTGCAAATACTCCTGTAAGTACCAGGACATTCATTGTTCCAGAGGGACATAGATTTGCTACCACAAACTATTCAGAATACCTGTGTTCTGAAACTGGATGCTCGGAGTGGCTACCCCACAGTGTGCACCCGTACCTTCTCCTCTGGAGCCACAGAAAGACGACAGGATCTAGTTTTTGAGGTTCTTGTTTTCTAAGGGAGAAGAAAAAAGAGAACAATAAAAAAGGAGCAACATACTCAAGTAGCAAGGGTGGGCATGCCCAGGCCCAGTTCAAGTCTCAGGCAAAGATTTGATCCCCCAACTGCACATACTCACAGATTGCAGATGTGAACATCTCTGGAACTGAGCCCCAGCCAGGGGAAGCTGCTTCAGCTCTCCAGAGCGACTCTGAAAAGCTCCAAAAATAATGGTACTACTATTCTGAAGTGAGGTTACTTCCTTCAACATCTGTGGTGAATATGTGATACGGGCTGCTATAAGCATCACACGTATTTAAAACTAACAGGAGATGTCAAGGCTTGGTCCAGCCACATTGTGGTCATTAGGAAGAGGGAGCTACACAAACGCTTCATGAGATACATATGCTGCTCTAGGAGTACTAAGGGTTAGCCTGTTCTGAGAAATCTCCCATCCTGTCCAGATTTTGGACAAATAACAAAAAACCCCCACCAAATCCTTCCAAAGTATATAGAATAAAGAGAGCACAAAATATCTTTCAGTGTAGTTCTCAGTGATGAGATATTTACCTTCCGTTTAGCTGACAGCTTTTAAACGAACCTCTACCCTTGCCTACTGCACAAAGAAAAAAAAAATCAATAAAATATCTGACAACATTTATTGCATTACATCTAATGGCTCATTAATATAATGACACTTCCTTATTATGGAATAAGTTAGTATCATTGTCAAACCAGTGCTCTCTACAGACAGAATGTGTTCTCAGAAATTGTTTTTTTTTTTAATAAAAATTAAGAATAGCAGTATTTTAAAGCAAAAAAAGCCTACTTTTCTGAATCAACCAGAGGCATTATTATTGGATTTTATTAACACATACAAAATTATTAGGGTATACAAATGTGTTTCTTTTTTTTGACACAGTGAAAACTAAATAAATGGGCATTACATTTGTTTACATCACATTTTGTTTCAAAAAACCAGTTAATGATTAAACAAAGAGGTTTATATATATATGTATATATATATGTATAAAAAAAAGAGCTTGAAATAGCTGGATAACAAATAATTGATTTATACTATCAAAAGGCTGGGAGCAATTGTGTCTCCTGTGATTGTGCCCTTAGCTTTCAAACTATGACCCCCACTGATATGAGTTTCTACTAAAAATCCAAAGAAAACAACAATGAAAAACCTCAACAAAACAAACACCACTCTACTCGCCCCAAAAAAACCAAAACACCGATTCCCCCAGAACACAAAACCTCAAAGAAATGGCACAATGTTCCGCAGGCTAATATTTTTTTCCTGACGGCTTCAAGCACAAATGGATTATTTTAAATATCACATAAACCTACAGTAAATTAAAAAAATAGAAGATTACTTTACAGAACGCATGGAAACCATTTCTAGTGAGCACAAACATTTACAACTGTGTCATGTTTTTTTCCTTGCATAACCCATACTCACACACAAACCAGTTTTCAAAAGAATTGGTGAAATAATCAGTCCACATTTGTTTCTTTTATACAATATGAAATGGTTACAATACCATAGTATTTTTTAGAATAAGTTAAACATCAAGACATATGGCAATAGCATTGTACTATTCTTTCTACATACATATCAAATCCTGAATTTCAGTCTATTTTTATTCAGTCACAAAAATGAATAAAGACTAAGATCCAGTTATACTGGAAAACTAGGCTAGTTCTAGAAACCACAAATACTGTAAGCACTTTGGTATAATATGTACAGATTGTGCTGTCAATGTCATGCTTGCATACTAGAATTGATCAACAGAATTCCACTGGTGGAATAAAGTAAAAAAGGGACTGTAAAAGACTTGCTTTCTTATTTCTTTTCCTCTTTGCAAATGATTGAAAAAGGACACACCACAAGTACACACACAGCATTTGTATGATGTGACTACAAATTAAATATTAAAGTGTTTTTAAATACAATGCAAGGCCAGTCTTCTTAAGTGCATAGAATGTAATGCAGAATACTGTTAATTACTGGGGCAACCTCAAAGATATGAAACATTTTAACAGATATTGAACAAAGTTCTTATTAAAAGAGGTGTGAATGAGAATAAGCATTCTTCCATTGTTACAAAGATCAACACATGTTATCCCCCACTGGTAAGAGAAAATAACTGCTGCATCAAAGATGTATCTATCTACTGCATCCATTTAATCACTTTCTCTCAGAGGCTTAGAACTGCACCCTCAAACTCCTAAGAAGTTTGGATATTTGGTTGGGGATTTTTTCCTTTTTTTTTTCCCCTCCTATTTTTAACAAAACTTCTCTTTCTGAAAGTAGAACTCAAAAAGTGCATTTTAAATTAAAGGGCTTACTTTCCCCCTTATTTTATGGATGCATTTGCAACAGTTTAGAAATTTTAGCTTAACCTATTAATTCTTTCTACCACTACAATTTATCAGAATGTCTCAGATTTATTCAGGCTATTCTGCCAACAAGTTAAATAGCCCCTTTTCCTGCAAAGCAAATGGTATTAAATTCTAAGAAATCCAAAATACTGTAATATTTACTGAAGTGAAATGCAAACTTAAAGAGTAAGGACTGCAGGATTTTCAGAAGATTTGGACTTTATGCAGTTTTCCCAAATTTGTATTTTCTCCTTTGGATTTTGGGATATAGTTAGGTACATATACTCTGTCCCACTAACACTGCAAGTCAGCTTCAGACTAAGGTCTCAGGAATTAAATGGTAGCCTCAAAATTCTCAATCCAACCAGAGGAAACTCATCCCAATCATTACTCATTTCTTACACAACACAACAATCCATTTAACATGTAAACACAAGCAATGATGGTTCTCATTTGAAGCTCCTATTGTGGCAAGTAATACTTCACAGGTATCAGAAACACTTAAATTAATGTCTCCCTACTACCCCCCTTTCTAAGATGTCTTCTTTTCCTCACAGAAGTTTTAGCTGTTCAACATCAAACAATTGCACAAAAACTACAGCACCAAGCTTTGCTAACTGAAACTGCTGGAGAGCACACAGGAGAAAAGAATTTGACTGTGGTTGTTGAGTGAGCTAGAAGTCAAATGAGCTTAAATAAAACTAATGTTAACACATTCCTTAATTGAAATGATTAATTCTTAGCAGAAATAAATTAGATCAGTCTGATCTTACTGTAAGCTAGTTGGTGACCCAGCCAGACTTTTGTGCAGATTGGGGTTTTGACTGTGCCTGTTCCGACTGCGAACAGATGAAAACATTGTGTTGCAACCTGGGATTTTGCATTTGTGGAGCTGGCGGAGATGCACAGTTTTGTAATGAGCCCTGAAAGTTCCTTTATTACTGTATGTTTTCTGACATATGTGACAAGTTATTGGCAAACTGGAAGGCAAGTTTATAAAGTTTTGATTAGCTTTCTCAATTAGAGAACAGTCTTGGTAGAGTTCATCATTGGGCATTAGGCTGGGTCCTTCACAGCTTTCATCACTATCATCCAAGGGCATGGTGCATATCTCACTTCCTCCGTCAGAATCCCAAGAAGAATGAGCACTGCTCTCAGATTTAACGCTGGAAGTAGTGCTTAGATCCAGAACAGCTCCATCATTTAATGGATCGTATCCATAACTCTCAGAACAGGGTTCTGCAATTTTGCTCATTGGAAAAATGTAGCTGCCTGTTCTGTTCACTCCTTTGAAGATTACAGAAGTACGTCCAACGTGTTGTTTTAAAGAGACATCTTGGCAAAACTCCTTAGCCATGTCTTTCAAGAGGTATGTTGCATTGAAATGGTTGTTGAATTCCAGTGTATCTTTAGTCAGAAGTTTATGATGAAGATTTAGGTTTGAACTATGTCTAGAAGAACAAAGACAAGCTTAGCAAGAAAGTGTTTCACCTCACTTAGCAGCTGTTTCACAATGACTTTAAACAAAAACATGGAAAATCAATATTTAGTAGCATGCATGACTTGTATACTTCAGATTTGACCAACTACCACACACGGACAATTTACACATGTGACTGGGTTTCTGAACTTGCTTGCACTGGCATATATCAGATTCTATGTAAGAACTCTACAACAATCAATGTTTCAGATTCTCACTTGCTTTGGGGGTAGCTGTCTGCTCTGCTAGATCCAGTGCTAAGCCTAAAAGAGGTGGAGGCAGACTAAAAACCTGTAAACTGAACTGAGATCAGAGAATGGACCAAGGTGGGTAAGAAACAAGATTCTTTCCCAATGGACAAAGCAGGAAAGCATTGACACTTGAGTTTGCAAAAAATGTTGATGATCCCATGTACTCTAACCATGTCCAGGATGCAGCTGTACACATCAGTACAGAGCCTTTTCTTGACAGGAGTTTCCTTGAAAAAGGAAAATTGAAATATATGCAACTTGCAGTTTTCAAATGGGCACCTCTGGGTTCAGTTTAAAACCACTAAAACATACAGAATCACTGTTCCTCACTGAATATTTTTAATCAGCTCACTGGGAACTTATAGGCTCTGTCTAGAAGGCTGAAGGTATTATTGTCATACTGGTAAAACATCTGTCTTTCTTCTTGCCATCATGGTTTAAACAGAGCCATGAATTGTTCAAAAAGGCACAGAAATATTTAGCACTTGTAGTCATGCTACTCTATGTTAATGTCTAGAAACTTCTGTGAAGTTGTTACAAATAACTATTGTTTTGTACAAAGCTTGTGAAATGACTTCTGAACTTGCTTGCCTTTTTTTTTTTAACCCATCTTCCAAAAGCACCTATGTGAAAACTTATCTCAACATATTGGTGTGGGAAGGAATTTGTGGCATGTGAATGCAAATCTTACTGCTGGCCTTCTTTCCTGTGGCCCATATCGCAATTCCAGTGGAGAGGAATTCACATCTGGAAAGATGCAGGCAGCAGGGTATGAAGCCCTGCCAGCAGCAGATGAATCTGCGCATCTCAGATGCAGAGGCCAGTCCTCAGAGACCAGCTCATCCTCTCTCTGGATTGCATCAGCTGGCTCCAGCACTCCTAGCAGATTACAGACAATCTAAACCTCGTGTCACTCTCAACTACTATCCAGGCATGCTTCCTGCAGCCAAAAGCTGCTCTAACACCGCTGCACACTTGGAAAACTTGTAACACTTCAATAGGTTAGTTACCTATCACTGACTGCTTCAGATACATTACTGATGGTCAACAACAAAGCTTCGTCACTTGTTGCTCAGTTTATGTGCATAATAGGCTGAAATAAAATAATTACAACAATACAGTACTGAAATGAGCATTAAACTGAATCAAGCTCATGCTTTAGTTTAGAAATTAGTATTTAATCTCACAGAAAAGCACTACTAATGTGGATAAACACCAGATTCTGTTAGTTTGACTACCATCGCATAAGGTTAATTTTGGACTGACAAAGACTAATCTTGCTTTTCTTATGGGCTTTTTCTCACCAGTCTGTTCCAAATCCTTGAGTAAAGAAAGGACAAGGGCATGTGAAGATTCCTAAATTGATCTCATTGCTTTTTCTTTAAAAACATTGTATACATTAAAATATACGTGAAAGTACATATTAAACATGTAAGTCCACACATGCATCTACTGGAAAATTGCTGAATTCATACCCTTATGGCTTTCCCTTTATGTACTAAAGTATTCTTTCAGCTACTGCAGTCTTCATCAGTTATGAAATTTTCATGGCTTTATTTAATACCTTGTAGTCTTGTGGAAAGGAAATGTTTCTTTCAATGGATTTTCATTTCAAGAACGTTCTGATAAGTTATCATACCTGTTATACGAGGATACACAGAAAATATTTGTAGGCTCCATTCCTCAAACACTCATTTTAATTTCAAATTAGGCTCCATTGTGATGGTAAAATAAATACAATTTTGTTTATAATTTTCTTACCTGTCTCGACTTCTACGAGAAGGGAAAGCAGCATTACAGCCCTCAACTGTGCAAATATGCATTTCTTTGAGATGTACATTTTTGAAATGCATTTTTACACTGTAAGGGTTTTTAAAAGTCTTCTTACAGATGTCACAATGAAAGCGGCTTTCTTCCTTCTGAATCCCTAGTGCATGTTGACTGACATGATCCATATCTTTAGAGTCTTCAAAACAAGGAATGGCAGCACCCCTGTTTGACAAAGTGCTGAAAAAGCCCCCGGTCAGCAAGTGGTGTTGCAATTCAGGGCAGTCATTTTTAGGAATCCCGTGCTTTGACTGCTCTTTAATATACATGGGGGGTTCAGTCATTGGTTTTATAACATCACTGTGGTGGTGTTTTGGATCTTCATACATTATCTCATGGGAAACTATTTTTAATGGTTGGTTTTCTTCTGGTTTAACCTCTTTCTCACAGTGTTGCAATTCATTCTCAGAGATATCCTCGATGTATTTGTTATTTGGTGCAAAGACAGATTCAAAATACTTTGGGCCCTCTACCCCAGAGAGAGATTTCCATGAATTACCTGAATGGGGGTGCTTTTCCACCCTGTCGGTCACCCGCTTCTCTATCTTATGCTCACAGGTCTCAAGCTCTCCATCGCTTACCCCCTGCAGGCGTGACTCATCTTCAGAGCTGGCAACATCGCTACTTTCATTGGGTGTCTCAACAGCTTCTTTCTCTATCTTAATGGGCATACTGGACTTACGAGACTTCTTCTTGGGGAGCATGTCAAATGGCAATTCATTGGAAACAAGCTGCTCTGGTATGGACGAAGAAACAAGAGGCAGAGAAGGAAGAGTACCTGGAGTATTGGCAAGCTCAGCTGGTGTGACTGGACTACGGTAGAAAGGAAGAACAGGCTGTACTGTCTTCAGGTTTGGAAAGAGGACACCATTATGTCCAATACTGGAAAATCCAGCCTGGCCTTTGGAATCTGTACAAGAGCTGGCATAGCTGGAAATAGTTCTGCTATCTGGAGTTAAAATTGTGAATTCTGTCCTTTTACTATCTCCAGGTCCAGCAATGGTCAAACCATTTCTTAGATCCTTATCCCTGTTATTTCTGTTCATTGGCATATGGAGTCTGGGGTTAGGATTCGCACTATGACGATTTCGACTACGCAAAGAGCTGAACACCATATTGCAGCCCTCAATGGTGCATTTGTGCTTTATCTTCAGATGAACAGCATTGTAATGTATTTTCAAAGTACCTTTATCATAAAATGTTTTTTCACATGCAGTGCAGAAGACACGCCCTTTCCTAGGCCCAGCATTTTTTTCAACAGATTTCATTTTGTTTTCTGGAGATAGTGCTGTCATTTCAAGCTTGGCTGCTGTATTGTGTGAACTGGAATCACTTAAAAGGGCATCATCTTCTGTTTTAGTGATATCTGGACCATTTATGCTCCTCTCATTTTCCACTTGAAATGGTGCAGAACTAGAAGTTAAGAAACTGCTTTCAGAAAATGGTATCTGAAGATCTTGTTTGGTTTCGTTGCTATGCTCTTGACCTTGCTCAATCAAATGTCTTTCTGGTGGTGAACCTATCAAAGGTGGAGGCACTGGGCTGAAAAACTGAAACGGCAGCATGAAAGCCATGTTATTTACAAGATTCTCAAAAGGATGAATGTTGGTGGGACTCATTTTGTCCAAGGAAGCAGAAAAATTAGGACTGTGTGGGTTGCAGCTCTCAATGAATGCCCTAATATCCAAATTGGCAGTTGGTGGTGGTATTATGATCGACTGCCCTTCTTTCTCTTGAATTGCCATTAACTCTACAATGGACTTCGTTTCTCCAAAGCGAAGGAACTGCTGCAAAGTAGCCAGTTCTTCTTCAGTGGTCATTATGCTCCAGTGATCCAGCACCTTTCCTGAAGCATCCTAAAGCCAAAAATATTAAAATGAGTTAGACATTAGTTAAGGCAAACAAAAAATACTTCCCCTCAAATCTCTAATGTTTTTCAGGGACTAAAATTCATTCTCTAGCAAAAATTAAAAACATTCAATTTAATGAGATTAATGTGAATTCTGTGATAATTCCTTGCAAATTTTATCACATTGGTCATATTACTTCTTCCTGAACTGACAGTAATACTTTCCAATATACTATTTTTTTCACAAAAATTAAGACACGTTATTTGAACAACAGATAGTATCCTGTAAGTACAGACAGGAGAGATGGAGCAATCAGACCAAAATTTAGCTCCTCATTTAAGTCAAGTATTCTTTCATTGCAAGTTTAATAATCTTCCAAGCAACTAAGATCAGAGAACAAATGAACCTATATTGATCTATTGCCAGTTTTCACAGAGCACAGCTGTAATTACACTAGTGTTGGAGTTCTTTCAAACTCTAGCTATGCCTAACTTTTCCCAATAACTACAATAAATATTTTATCACAGAACATGTATTTGATGGCCTACTGAGATTTTTCACAGTGCATGTAAGAGTTTCTAAGACGATGAAGAACGTAACATTATAAATTTTTCATGTGATAGAGGTTCAAGGTAATTGATTCCATATTTTTAATCCTAACACTAAAAAGCAAGATTATCAAGACCATTAAATATTGATTCATGTCATAATGTAAGATCATAATGTTACTTTACATAAAAGGTAACTTCCACAGCAGCAAGGACTAACATCAGTGTAAGCACATAGGGCCAAATACACTCTGGCTGCTGCTCCAGTAAGGTCGATAGCACTACCAGAGATTAATATTGTCCCTGGTGTTTTAAATAATGGTAAGTTTATTTCTTGATGTATTATTCTGCTGTATAAAAGCAAACTCACTGTTTAAATAATACTGGAACAACTTCTAAAGCCTTTACTTTGATACACTACCAGTAACTTTTGATTTTTATTTTTGCTTACCTTTGTTGTTAGATTTGAGCAAGTAGAAAGATTTCAATTAAGTCCAACTAAAAAAAGAGACCAATCACCAGAAATCCACCCTTTCTTTTCAGGCATTAAGCTCGTACATGTCTATTACTGCCTTTCAGATGTGCCACGCTGTTAACACTGTGAACCACTGAGAAAACTAAGATAGAAAACTACTTAACTGTCATATTTCTATTTTAAAAGCACCACTAAATACCTGTAGCACATATCCACGTATATAATCTTGCAGTGTCCAATCCAGAGCATGGAGAATCTGTATCACCTCTTCCTGCTTCAGAACACTGAAAAGCCGATCGAGCAGAATTTTAAGGCGCACAGGAATGGCTTGGGTTCCGTACAACATGAGGCTACTGATATCAAAGACAACATTGGATTGAACTATTTCTACTTGGCTTGATGGGTAGAGGTTTGGAATCCTTAGTTTGCTCAGGGCTGTAAATAAAAATCACAAAACGTAAATAAGCTTGAGTCCCGAGAAAGAGAAAATGAAATGCAACTAATATTGGGGTGGGGGGTGAGGAGTGACACAAAAAGCATGTAACAGTTATGAGGATCGTAAATGGTTTTCTATAGATTGTAAAAACAAATATTACCATGTGCTACCCATCCATGCCGGCATTGGTCACATTGTCGCTGATTTATTTTCCCAGGTTTGAAACACTGACAACTACAGTTCACGAGAGTGCACCGGATAGCCTAGAGATCAATGGAAAGCATGATAGGTAATATATGAGCACTGTTCAGAGTGTGCAGATTATACATCCACAGTACCCCCATAAAATCCACATGAAGACAGAATTAACATACCAACACAGACCTATCAATGTGCAATGTAAATAATCCAGGCAAAGCCTGAGTTATACAAGTCACCAGCAGAAACACTACAGTAAAATGGAAGCAGAATATTGAACAGTATACATAGCAACACTTCTGTGGATTTACTTAGGCTGAAGCACCTTCATAACAATTATTGTTATAAATTATGTACTCATCTAAGCTATGATCCTCATGTATGATCACTTTCTCAGGAAGGTTTGAAAACAAAGCTGTACAGAGGAAAGATCCCCTCTCGCAGTTTTGCTGGCACTCCATACTGCAATATAGCAAATTCTAATGAGCTCTGCACAGATGCCATGCCCTACACACTCAGAATTCACATGGAATATTTGTATTCTGTCAAAGACAAAGGAGTTCATCAATGCTCCTCAGTGACAAAGTTCACCAAAAAGTACTCCAAAGTCTCCAAACTCTTCAAAGTCTAAACAATCACATTTTGAAAGCAAAAGAGAGCACACAGAACACCAGTTGCACTGTTCAATTTGTACATCACTTTAGTCTCACCAAGGTCATCTATAATGCAAATCAAATTAGTATTCAGATGTCCCTAATCAATGGGGTGATACAAACTTGCTTCCTGGAATATATGATTTCTTCTGTATGTGCCCATCTGCTGGAGAAGGCAAACAGACAACTTGAAGGTCCTAGTTAAAGCTCCAGAGGGATTTGCTACAGAGCAAAGCTTTTGCAGAATTCTGCACTGCTTGAATCTGGCACTGAGAATAGTTCCTGCATAAACAGAATATTTATTGAGGGAAGGAAAGCAAAGAAATTGATGTGCAGAATATCTTCACTGAAATAATAAAGAAAAAGAGTTCATGCAATTGTAAAATGTTGGCATTTTTCTTCTTTTAAATTAATGTTTCCTCTCCTAAGGTTTTATGCAAAATGGGGACTTCACTCCTCAAAATACCCATAGGAAAGTAAGATAAGATTTGAAGAAAAACTGAAATGTTGCATTCCCGCACTGGCACTTCAGGAAACAGAGAAGGAAGCCTGATTGTCTGAAAACTTGCTATGAAAGATGGATGCAAGAAACATTTGAACTCAAAAGTACATGGCAGAAAGTTAATTTCACTGAGATTTGCAATGGGCATTTCTTTATACTTACAGCCTCTGGCTGACTCAGGGCAGAAGAGGACACTGCATATAAAACATATAAACAAGCATGTTCATGACATTTGGATGTCTGGTACTTCACAGTAATGGACTTGGAGTGAGATTTTAAAAATCTCAGTATCCGGCTTATCCAGGAGTTGCCTTACATGCACATCTCCAAACTGCAGTGACTTGATGCTGAGGTTTGCCTCTATTTGAAGAATTGGAACAAGTGGCAACAGGGCTCTTCAAATCTCTGAATCACTTTGCCTTTAATCTTTTAAAGGAGCTGTTGCAAAATCCTGTGTTCTTGAGAAAAGCTCTTGCTCCTCATAAAGTCATAAAATACACATCAATACCCTATGCAGTATTGCTTCATTTTAATGGAGGATGTATTTTCTCTTAGATCCTAAAACACTTCCATATAACAATAAAACGCCATAAATTTCTTATGGAAAGGTTGGGGGGAGAAAAGGTGTAGTTGACTGTGGATTCATTTCTACCACAAGATATCAAACAATAATGCAGATTGAGTCTTCTGCCTCTCTCCATACATAATATTCTGTGACTTGCCTGGACTGACGCCTTTCCACAGGCAACCCTGCTAGGTTCAGTAAGGTGCAGCGCATTCCATAAACGCATCTTTTACATTCCCTTCAGACAAAATTACAAAAGAGTACTTCCTTTTTCTGCAAGAAGTAGCAGAAATCTGCACAATGAAAAAAGCTGTCATGATGATAAGTTAATTGAGGTTTTCAAAATTTTTTTCATTCCTTTTCCTTTGGACATGTTCCACAAATCACTGACCTTTAAAACTACTTTTTCTATTTAATTTGTGTACTTGGACAAGAAAGATACACCACATCAAATTTTGCATTTCATAGCTTTCTGTAAGAGTCTTCTTCTATATGGTACACGTATTTATTTTGCTTTCCTGTGTATATGTAGAAGACTGCACATGCCAAAACAGGAACAAGTAAAAAGAGGGCATTTTGTTTCACATATATGAAAGCAGCTGTTACAAAGGGAGTAGAGTTCCCCCTCTATTCCAAATATTGAACTGAAGCTCTCTCAAGTCACATTATTGCTTCTGGAAACTAGAAGGAGTTAGCTTGCATCCTGGTGCATATCAAAGGTGCACCCTTGAATGGGGGATCTGTGCTGACTTAAATTACTTGAAAGAATCCCTGAAAAGAAACAACTGATTTTTCAGGTTTTTAGCATTGCACTCCATTTGTGCTTGTCACAGTCCATGTCTCCTAAAGCTTTTCTAGCAACATTTATAATCATATATATAGACACAGAATATATAACAAAGCAAAATCAACTTCTGAAATAATCAGTGAATAACAATTAATTGTCACTGTTCAACTTCAAAAGGTATTTGTAAAATATGCACCTTGATTATCTTCCAAATTAACACATATCAGATTTTATTGAAAATAAATTTAGCAATACTTCATGAAAACAATACCCTTGTCTTTTGCCCGTTAATCCTGTTGTCCTTAATAGCCTCTTCTAAGGTACTGTAATTATATCAAGGCTTTTAATAAGCTTTATTTTCCCAACAAGTGGAATGTACACACAATTTCATTCTGCAGAACAAAGAAATAACTTTGTCTATTGCATAGATGCAAAACTTGAAAATTATAATTAAAGGATTGGAAATGTAGAAGGAAATTACAGTGGAAATTTTTTAAAGTGCAACCCTTTCATTCCAATCATTATTTATTTCATTTCATTTTCTAGAAACAGAAGGCAGATGGTCTAAAAAACTAAATCTTATGCTATCATCAAGGATCTTGGTATTGCTTTCCAGTCACTCTCTCCTTCACAAATGGATCTTTCCTAATCCATTAGCAGACCTACTTTCTTAATTCATTTAAAAAATAGAGTTGAAAAGACTGATCAAAATGTTCTGTGGTTTTACCAGCATGACCGTGGGAATCTGAATGCTGAACTTTAAATAAAAATGATCCCTCATTACAAGACAGACATTAACCATTGAACTGGTCACTGAAAAGCATCTGACTACTAATCACTGCATCTTAACGTGTGCTGCCTGAAAGTCACGCCTGCTCACATCCTTTTTTTGCCAGATATTGATGTGGCTTCAATTATGCTTCAAAAGTTACTGAATGTTTCTTTGCAACCCACTCACAGCCCTCAGAGCTAAGGAAAAGCCCAGGCTAATGGGACATACTCATGCTGATTCTGGGTATATAATCAGGCTTCATTTCACAAAGCAAGTTTGAGGAAGTCTCCCGGGATCTATGCTTACTTGCAACATACAACAGGTTTAAAAAAAAGCAGCAAGACAAGAAGGGCACGATAAGTGTATCCAATCTCATTCAGTGTTAAGAGGGTTCTGGTTTGACAGCACTTTGGCTTGGGAAATAAATTAAGAAGCAAGGAAATATTGAAGACCTTGTCAGGACCGAGTTGGAGATCTGTGCTCATGCTGCTAAGCTGCTCTGGGTGTCTGCATGCAGCAAGGGCTGCAAGTGCAGACACCAGTAACATGGAAGAGCAAGTCCCACATTACCCTGGTGCTATTTAACCACAGAAATGCACAGGATAGCACCTTCACTTCTGGCACTTTCTGGCATTTAAGAAAAACCCTTGTCTTTTTGCACTAAGTTTCTCCCCACTTTAAAAACTGCTGCTTTTTTTCAAGCCACTGCCATCACATCAAGAGCTTGAGAGCTTCCCTGCTCTGCTACAAGGATTACCGACAAAATGGTGTCATTGATGCCAGAGTACAGGAATACATTTTGCAGGCAGGGCTTAGAAATTTTTATCAGTTTAAAATGCAAGTTTGAAGAAGGAAGAGGAGCTAAATGAAACAAATACACGAGAGAAACTTTCATTAGATGAGCTATAGCAGATACTGCTTTCCTTGCCCTCTCTCGAGGGTTTCTAGCAACAAGCTGCATCTCCTACGGCCATCTCATCATCATCAGTGGTAATCCCACTGAATATGTGTAAGCCACCATGGTATGTGCTCTGGTGGGCACTAATCCTATAGGAAAGAAGTGGGACAAATGCCATATATGCAGAATAGACCCATAGTGGCTCCACAGTAACAACATTTGTGGAGAAAGGCATGATTTACAGTGGGGGAAGAAATAAAATTAAACATGGGACATATGTCTGGTTATTTGGAAGTATTTTCTTGCTTGCTCCTTGTAAAATATTTGCAAAGGAAGTAAAGGGACAGAGACCTTTCCATCTCTTAAATTGAAAGTACAGCCAGAGCTACCTCAAAGGCTAAATCCAAATCAGCGTGCACCTTTCACAGAGAACAGTAACTATAAATGAGTGCAAAGTTGCCCTTCTGGTCCATATTTTTTTCTTCCCAGTTTTTATTATAACCCACCAGCTTTCTTGTGTTTGCAGAGTTTAAATAAGTTCCTTTTTCCTCACTGAGTTACACTTGATTACTTTTGTGCTTGAATCTTTTGCACAATCACTGAAAGCAGAGACAAATCAAAAATCCCTTATCATAAGCAGCTCTCTCAGTGCCATCCTTTTTCACACAATACAATGAGCAAAGCTTTGCTTTGTCCATTGTTTGTCAGGCAACTTCTGCCACTTTCCCTTGGGATATATTCTGCTGATAAATAACACAGTCTGTCAGTTTTGTCATGATTTAAAACAAGTTCTCAATTTACATTTTGTTCACCTTACTTTCACTATATCACAATCCAGCTTACCCATATCGGACTAATATCTGGGGTTTTATCCATCCCACATGTATTTGTATCCCCCCATCCACTCTACAGTGCATATTTAGTCCTTGTGTCTGTTCTTCCTGCAGACAGACTTCAGTTTTCAACACACTGTTGAGCTCTCCGTAGTTTACTGGAACTAAAATATATGCCAGTGTGTTTCACATACAATTAAAAAATGTGCTGGGCTGCTCTAGATGGTGGAAGCACTTGTTGAAGACATAGCCCAACAATTAGGCATGAAATGCATGTTGATATTAAATCTGTTAGATTAAGCACCTTGTACCTCTAATTGTTCCTTTAAAGTTTCAATGTACTGCCAGCTTAGAAAGGCTGTGAATCCCATCTGCCTGTGGAGACCATTAGCAGGGCCCCTGCAGCATCTTCAAGGAAAGGCTCTGGGCCATTTTCTTCTTCCTGACATGCTCACTTCAAAGAGGTAACAAGATGCCTGGAGGATGGACAGAATATGGAAGCCCTGTGCTGCCTGTAAGGGGAGCTGGGATGACACACTGGGAATGGGGAAAGGCAAGAACAGTGCACTGCAGCACACTGATATGCACAGGTCTGACAGCAAGGCCCACCTGAGAGTTACTCTGCACAAAGACTTGGCCCATGCTACAACTTGCACGTGTTCAGCTCAGGATTGTGGTGGCTCCTTCTGTCATGTCTTTAAAGTCCTGGAAAGTTCCTCAACACCACAGCACAGAAACACTGCCTGCCTTTCACAGTCTGAGCCCCCAAAACAAAGGGATTTCCATTCAAGTACATTTCCACCTAATCCACTACACTTGCTTAATGCAAGCTCTATTATTTCTATACTAAAGCTTAGAAATATTTAAAATAAATAATTACACAAAAATTATTAAAATAAGAAAAATGTCCTTATAAGATTTCTAATTATATTGGACTGAATGCACACATTACTTTCACAGTCTTATATCAAAAACCTGTTTCTTACAATGTAACAGCTGCTGTTAATACTTATTTAATAAACATAAGTAACAAAAAATAACTTTCCTAAAAAGCAAACCAGCTCTGCAGCCTGTTGTATCCAGAAAACATATCAGATATCTTCTGTATTTTGAGCTTTTAATTAAGTAGAGAAAAGTTTTACATAGATGTGACAGAGTAAAGAGCTGCCCAAATAGCTCTAACCTCCTCCATTCAGACACATTAAAAATTCTGGCCTGAGATGATTCATATGACAAACTTCTTATAAGTAAAATAATTTAGGAAAATTGTCTCCTGCTTAAGAGACCGATTAGGAGACAGATGGGAAAGGTGGAGGTGGGCCATAATTTGCTTTTTATAGTGCCACTAAACACAAAGTTACACTCACAGCTCAGTTCCTAATCTGACAATGGCTCCTTGGTAATCTGGCTGGTTTTCATTCACACCAACCATTTATTCCTACCAAGCTTAGGAGGTGCAAGAACATTTGAAATGTCCAGACAAAAAGCTTTTGTTTCAGAGGCCAACCATTGATTTAGAAGTTGATCTTACCCTATTCTACTGAAAATTTTGGCTGGTGTAGCTACCACTCAACTCCCACTACCCCGTTCTGTGGAAGAATTATGTTATGATTTTTATTCTGGAAGTACACAAAGGCCACAAGCTGAATACATTTTCTAGATAAGACAATGGAATACAACCCATTAATTATCTGGATCCTTATGTATATATCCATACTGTTTATTTGGGGTCAGATACCAAAACCTGACCTCCTTTTAAACATCCACAGCCTAAGACGACACATAATCAGGATATTTACAACCCTGAGCCTGCAGCAAATTGCATTACTCCATTACCCTCCCCCTCAGTGGGACTGAACAAAACAATTTTTGGCCTAGAATTTGACCAAATCTCTCTTGTGGGGGCAACTGAGCACTTTAAATTGAGAATGTTTAATTGTCCTTTTAATAATTGACTAAAATGTCCTCAAAAAACAGACAAAAATGTGAGGACAGTGAATGAGCTCAGTAAGATAGAAGTGAAATTAGACAATACCTTCACAGGATGGCACCACTCTGTCAAAGCAACCTTTCTTGCGGATTTAAAAGACAGTCCACATGTCACCACTTCATTAAAAATTTTTGATATGTGAGAAGAGTCCTAGGAGTGAGGAGCTGAGACAAGAGACTGAGCTGACACTCCTCACAACCCAGGGCCGGCTGGGGCCCCGTGGCAGCTCTCATGGCAGAGGGAGAGGAGCTCGGGGCAGCCCGGGCACTGCGGCAGGCGAGGAAGCACAAGGAGCTGCTTCTGAGAGAGGCAGCCACGCTGCAAGGCCAGGCTTTAATCACAGCATAACTTGTGGGATGAAAATCACTCCTCATGCATGTCACTTACCCTACAGGGCCCCTTAGGGCAACTCTTGTTAATGGCACTGTCAAAATAATTATAAAGAGAGAAGAATTCGTGTGTGTGTGTATGTGAGCGTGAGCACACACACTCGAGTGCTACTCTAAACAAAAAGCACCGGACAGTAGAACTTCATTTTGCCATTCAGCAGCATGGCTGTAGATAGACTGGCTTATGCTGCAATTAATCTCACTTGTTAACAACAGGTAAGTGCTGACAGACAGCTTGGTCCACCTCAGGGACATAGGCAGAGCCTCTTTTACAGTTTAGTTTGGAAATGAAAACAAGAAATACAAATTGAGGAAGGAAAAACCATCATGCTGTCGTTATCTTAGAGTTATTTACTTTTGATTCTGAAACAGACTGCGACGCTACAGTTCCCACAGCATACCTGCCCTAGCCTGCATAGGTCAGAAACATTTTGCTGGTATTAAGCAGTGTATCTATCACAAGATACTAAAGTAATGTCCCCTTTTAATAAATTTAAGGGAAAAATCGTTCTTATTAGTGCATTTCAAAGATAAGTAACAGATTGCTGCATATTGATGTGAAAAACTGGTCAGACTTTAGGGGTAAAGGTGAGTCACTGGACAGAAAGGGTGTGAAATTTTATGCAATAAAGCTACTTAATCTAACAAGTAAGTTGTGTACATACTGCTTATCCATACTGACATGCTAAGCATGCCACACTAAATGCTGAAGCTACAGATCTAGCCACGAACTGCAGATGAATTAAATATTTAACTCCAAGCCCTGTGCTAGCAAGAAGTGTTATTAACACAAATGCACAAGTATCAGAGAAATGAGGAATATTAGAATATATCAATTTCAAGGCCTTTAAAATATGTCTTTAACTCTTCATGTGTTTTATAAAATGGTGCATGTGTGCAATGTGGATGAGTTAATGTTCTAAAGACAATCCTAAATTTTTCAGCTCCTCGCACCGCTGCTTAAGTCTCAAAGCCATAAAATATACATGCTTAAAATCTCTTCCTTTTTCCTGTTACGGACTGAATACAGGGATTAAAGAATAAAAGTGAAATAACAGCTCTCTGAAATATTTAGTGTTACACAATTCCATTTAATGCAATTTCATAAATTTTAAACCCAAACACTATTTGTACACATACACGATATTATCTATGGTGCTACAGTTATGCAATATTTTACGCAACAGTGTAGCTCCATTGGTAATTTCACAATTTAAAATTCAGTATTCCTTTTTATTGAACACAGGTGAGGAAATTTTCACCTGGCTTTCAGACATCAGTTTCTCTCACATGAAAAAATACCTATTTTTCATTGATCATCTTTTATATTTGAAATTTGAAGTTAAAAAATAGCATTTTTTTCCTCCTTTGTTTAAATTCTCTAATGATTTTAAAGTGTGGAATGAAATATTGTTCTTTTTACTAAAATTACTGAAGTCGGTTAAAAACTGCCACTTTTGCTCATTCCCTCAATAATATTTTTTTGAGTCTCAATACTGAAATTTCAATCTCTAGGATTTTTTTAAATGACAGGAAAAAAATAATAAGAAATAAAAACTAAAAAGAAGACAGGCAATGACATTTGCTGTAAAACTTCAACTGTAGCATCTGCTAGGACAAAACCTGCTCGTTTCCAGCACATAGGAACTGTGAGAGTTACTGCACCACTGAAGCCAGAAAGGACAGGAGATGACCCAGAGGGCAAAATCAATTTTTATCCCTTACTTTTGGTGGATATTTCATGGAATAATGAATTCTAGATCCATACCTAAACTTCAGCTCAAATCTGCATTAAAAATGTTTGCTAAATGCCAAATCATCCCAAAATGCTTTTAGAGCACGTACCTGGAACAAAAGCTGCAATCTAAACCAAAACAAGAACATTTCTACTTTTATCAGAGGTGTATTTAGCATCATTGTAAGGAAGTCTTTATTACTGCAAACCAAATAATTCACTGGCTTGTTGGATTGGAAATGGAATGACACGCTCAATATGTAGGAACAGATCTTTTAACAGTATCACAAACAGACACGGAAGCTGGAAGTCAAGACATTTGGTATCAAAAGGCCAAAGCTCACCTCAGACTTAGGAGGCAGAAGTTCAAAGAAAAACCCGTGAAGTGACCCGATATTTGTAATAATTTCTCCTATTTCTGTGAAGATTCAGCTCTCCCAAATGTTTGTATATGTTTGCAGATACCATTATTCTTAGGGTTCTGAATAGGTGGCAGATGGTTCAGTAGTTCAAAGAATAAACAGATAACTACTTTTAAGAAATCAATCAAGCAAAAGTCTATATAATATATTAAGTATAACAAAAATGTATTTTCCATAAGATTAGTTTTTTTTTTACGTGTTCACTTATTGTTAAAAGTCTGATAAAGCTGCAAACGGCTCAAAATTCTAACGCTTAATTCAAACAGAATTGCACAATTACACTGATAATTAAAAAAAACCCTATCAGCATATAATGGTAAATAATCTAGTTCAATATCTAATACGTTCTTCATAAGTCCATATTTTTCCCTTTTCTGTAAAAGGAGCAATTAGAAAGGTATTCTTCAGTGTATATTGTTCTAATCACTAGAACAAAGCAAACCAACACGCACTGTTGTTAGCAGTTAAAATAATGATGGACCCACTTTGCCCCATGACCTGGAGTGGAGTGAGACTCCCCCACCTCCCACTCCTCTAGCACTGAGAGGTGAGCCACAATTTCACTGTTTTAAAACCAAAGGACAGAAACAGAAACTCTTGTCTAACATAAAGCTTGCATATCTTACAACAAACTGCACTTATTTTCCAAAAAGATGTTAAAAATAGAAGCATATGATCTTTTCCCACCTAGAATTGTATCCTGACAATTAAAGACTATTAGCTGGCATCCCTTTTAACCGTCAAACTCAGACAGTGGCAGTTCTATAGCCACAAAGAGAAGCAGTAAATGAGAAGAACATGTTACTACACTGCATTTGAGAAAGTTTGGCTCCAAGCTATGCACTGATTAATATCAGATCTCCTTCTTTACTTGCCTCTTGACAATCTTGTCACATCTGGCTGACAAATCCTTACAAGCTTATCCAAACCAAGGCAGCCCAGATCATGCTCCGGGAGTAGCTTGAAGGAAGCGGCAACACCAGCCATGTACTGATGTGCCATCATGAAACTAATGAAGCTGACTTCACTTGCAGACTGCAGGAACACGAAGAAACACAACATGCCCCAAGGTTTTGCAACATAACGCAGAGTTAGCTCACCAAAAGATAAGACAAACAATCAGCTCCTGAGGTTCAAGAAGCCAAGTAGTTACATGAATTACAAAAATTTATATGGAATTGCTTGAACAACAATCTAAACTAAACGAGCACAATAAAATCCAACTTCAGATCAGATGTGAAAACTGTTAAATGCCTTTCAAACAATGATTTGTTTTAAATTAAAACAAAACTAGTTTATTTTATTTTCTCTCTCCCACATCCCCAAAACACCAGAATGTTGCCTGGCTCCCAGGTTATTCAAACTGAAAAATATCTAAAAATGAAAAGGGGGAAAAAAAAAGAAAAGAAAAGGAAAGAGGAAAAAAGTGTCGCTTTTTATCCATAGGATTTTACAGAGGGATAAACCACAGCCTGTGTATATCAGTAGTCCTCCCCTGGGTTCGTGATCTGCCCTCTCGTCATTTTTAAACCAAGAATTCGTTACACAGACAACTGGAAATATTTGACCAATTAATAAACCAGAAAGTAAAATGCTGCATCTTAAACACATCTAACAAAACCTCATTATGTATGAGCTAACAATTAAACCATGTTTATTTTTCTATGTGATGAAAAAAATCCAAATAAATAAATGAAATGCATCACAAGAGCCTGATCCTAAGAAAATAATTGCTTGCCTTACTCTCTGGATGCTAAATAGTCAAAAATAAACTGTACATAAAGGGCATACATTACACTCCACTTTAGTGGTAATTTCTAAAGAACTTCGTAGTGAAATTACATTGTTGTCTGCTCTCTAGTGCATTTATACGTCATGATAATGATAATGTATCTGGTTAAAGCACTTGACTCAAAACACATCTGAGTCACAAATCACAGATTTTACTGCTATTAATGCATATTGAGGACTTGTACAATTAAACATTGTCAAGTATTTATGATTTACATGCTACTACTTCAGTTGGAAAACAATTACACAAGTGATGGCTCTGCTGCTTATAATCAGCCTGCAATTCTGCATTACTTACTGTAGAACAGGAAAGTCACACAGTTGTTTACAGTGAACAGCAGAAAGAAAAGACAGATTATTTTTTTACAGAAACTAGTTTGCTACTTTTACAGTATCTTTTCATAATTAAGAAATAGAGAGCACAGCTCCCTACAGCTCTCATCCCCATTGTTCATTACCCAAAACAACACCATTGCAACATTTTTTATATCTCCACAGTGCATAGCCACAAGTAAAAGTTGCACAGTAAAAACATACATTCATAGAGAACTGCAAAGAACTTTCCTTACCTCAGACATTCTTACTGTGCTTATGTTTCCAGAGCTATAAAACAGTTTCCCATTCCCTCAGTGAGTTGTACAAAGAAGTACTGGAAACACTCCTGCCTGTACAAGTACTAAGGCAGAACCATCACACGCCTCTTTACTCTTGTCTGACTCTGAGCACCTCAAGGTCTGATGTATGCTCAGGCTGTGCACAGGGGAGTGAAATAAGATCCTCCCCCTTGGTGTTCTCCAGACCTACAGTACGAAGTTGTGTCTGCCTCTCACCTCTGCAGCCAGCTCTCACCTCGCTGCCCCGGAGTGCTGTGCTCCAGCGCGCTCCTCAGTCGCAGGGCAGTCCCCTCACAGCTGGCTTGGAGAGGGCATGACACTCATCTTTCACAGAGATTTGATCAAAAGGAGTCACGGAGGCTTGAGGCGCTCCTAATGCAGTGCGAGGAGATTCTACCTCTGCTCTGGCAGCCTAAGTAATGCATTAAATCAATGCAGCTGACCTAGGGCCTATTACAATTTTTTTTTCTTCTTCTCAGAGTGCACAACTATCTGCAAATAAGCTATGAGGTACTTACGAGTAAAATTACTTATTTTTAGCGTCAGTGTTGTTTTTCAAATTGCAGCTGCTGCAGGTTTTATTTTTTCTTTTTAAACATTTGCAGGTCAAAGGTTCTGTGAGTGGGGTGTGTATTTTTTAAAGTTAAAACATTTCCCCTTATCAACTGACTTTTGAGCTAGGGCTGAATTTTATTCCTTTTTATTAAGTTGAAGCTTCCTATTAACAGCAGTACAGGTCATAAAGACAGGAGAAGAATTACTTTCTAGTAATTGGGTCAAAATCTGGTTTTAGTTATTCAGGTGTTGGGTTGCATTCATGAGCTAGAGCAGGATTTTTGTCATAGTCCTTTCTCACCTATTTAAAAAAAACCAAAACAAACCCCCAGGACAAAACACTTCTCCTCTCCTCGCCTTTTAACTCCTGTAGATAATTTCTTTGCACTCTGCTAACTCAGGAATACGCTGTAGTAGACCAGAGACATGAGCAAGTTGCAGTGAACTCAGAGGGAATCCCTGTAGGAACATACCAGGACAACATCTGACCAGATGAGTACCTGTAATCCCATAGGAAAGGCAGTAGGAAATAAGATGGCTGTAGGGAGAAGACAGCTAACATATTATTATTGTTAGTTTATTAGTTGTCTTCTGCTAATCCTGTTTACTATTCACTAGATAAACGCACAAGGCTTAAGGAGAACCTAATTTACTTTTAGCTAAATACTGGCATAGAGTTAATGTTAAGTGCATGGCAGTAATTGGAATCAGACCAGGATAAGGCCAACATGATCCCAGAATCTGGTCCTACAGAGCATGACAAGAAGCACACGCTTTCCTAAATCCTTAGGTTTCTCCATCTATACCTTATTTCTCCTGCTAAGCTCTTGAACCAGATGGGAAAACAGAGAGGGGGATGGAGTTTCCTAGAATGGTCTGCCAGATCCTCCTGGCAAAAAGCACTCAAGTGTGCCAAGAGTCAACCACCAGTGGTGACTTGGTCCATTCCCAAGAGAGCACCACATGGAGGCTCCAGTGCCACCTCTGGGCCCTGCAAGATGCCCCAGGCACTTCTCTCTTGGGGACACAAGGCAGGACACGTGAATTATCACTGGTCTGGTAAACTGTGGGAAAAAGTGCCCAAGAAGTCATGGCCAAAAAGGTGTTATTTGAACTGATTCTTAACAGCAGTGTTTTAAAAGCATCTACTCTGTGATGGGCACAAAACCTAGCTTCTCTCTCAAGATGTTAACTCAAAGCCAAAGGCACACCTTGTTACTAAAATTATATTTCCTTCTTAATGAAACAAGCAGTGATGTTAAAAAGGACTCACCATGATTGAAAATTCTGCAACAAAGGTGAGAAGAGTGGCTTAAGATTACATAAACTGCCAGAAGCTCTGAATTGACTTCAAAATGATAAGTGACTAAAACTTAGATGTGTGGAGAGCTGCACTTCCCTCTAGCAAGTTCCCAGGAAAAACCTATTTACCAGCTATCTGCAATTTGCCTGGTAGATGATAATTCTTATTAAATGGGCTAACTATCCATTGCAAACAATTTAGGACCAATTTACTGTTTTCTTAATTAATTATCTACTAACAGTCTTTTATTTTAAGCATTGTTTTCATTATTCAAGCTTTTTCAATGAATATTTAATGGAAGCATATTCATGCTCTTTTAAAATTGTTCACAATTTCTGATTAGCAATTTTTCAGTGTTTTACTACCTGTGTGTCTTTTAACAGAATCCAATGATCCCTAGCATAACGTGACATGTGCAAGGCACAATTTGTATCCGCAGGTCAACTTCTAAAGGAATATTGGTACATTAACAGCATTTTTAGTAATTTCAGCTGATTCATGGTCAAGCTTACTTGTACAGAGCAGTTACTGAGATGTATCTTAAGAAAAAATGGGAAGCAGAGGGTGACTTCCCTAAAGCTTCTTTCCAGCTTCCTGGAAAACCAACTTCTTGTGAAAAGAAACAGACACTGGGACAGAGCACCAGCCTTGAGAGAGAGGTCCTGGACTTCACTTGGGGCTCTGCCACTGAATTGCTATTTGACCTCAGGCAAGTGATTTAAATTGATTTATATTTCCTTGCTTCTGAGTTACTTTTTTTGGTTTTAAATGTATGTAAATTTTAAGCTCTTTGAAGAAGTTATAGCGCCTCATTAGGGACAGGGACAGTGCTGAGGGCAAAGGAGAAGGGTCCCCAGGTCTGAACTCCACGTATGTCATAACAAATACCTAAAATCACAGTGTAACAATGCAGCCCAATGAAAGCAGCTTTCTCCTCCCACCTGTCCCAGCCTGTTCCTTCTCCTCCATGTCCCAGCCTGTGTGCTCAGAGCAGCATGAATGTAGGGGGATGTAGGGCAGATTATGAAGTGCTAAAACTTCTTAAGCAAATGCAAGAGTATTCATGGTTTTGAGAAGAGTTCCAACACATGGAACTGACTATAAACAAAAAGCTGCTGCTCTTAACTGATTTTATTCTCTAGGGTATGTTAAAAATGGGTATTAACTGTAGGGAATCACTACAAACAAAAACTGAGTCATACAGCACGAAGTGCAATACAATCCCTAATAAAAGATTTTTCCTGAGTCTTAAATTTCAATCATGACCTGAATTTTGGTATTTGATTCAAAAAAATCATTCTAAAGAGTATCAGGAAAATAACCAAGCACTGACTAAACACTGGGAGTAGGTTTGTTCTGCCACCATGTTCTCTACGCAAATGGGCATGTAAATTCCCCAAACCCATGCTGCTGCCTCATGCCATTCCTCCCAGAGTTGGCTGCACAATGACATTAACGTCCATGTCCTGCCTGCTTGGCCTAAATTCCAATCACATAATACACTATGTCCCTCTTACTTAAATTGGTGCTGGCAAAGATCTTCCTACTAATTTAATGCTTTGCTCACTTGCCTTGGAGAGATGTGTAGATTAAACATTTCTCAGAAGAAATGTGAGGCAGTGGTCAGCCCCGTGATTGTACCACTGGGCCCCAGGTCACCTTTCAGGGAGAAAAGCCAACAGAGTAAGAATTGCTGTCCAGAACTACAGGGACACAAGATTTTGGGGAAGTAGGAGGGGAAAGAAGAAACAGACTTTGAAAATGAGGAGAACTGATAATGTGTCAGCAAGACAAAGACAGTTGTGGGTTTCAAACAACTTGCAAGTTCAATGTTTTGTAAAATCTAGCACATGAAGAGGAAAAGAGATTTAAACTTAGTGTGCTGTCTGTGCATAGTCTAGCACAGATTTTGAGCACTAGTCAAACTACAAACAGGCCTGCTAAAGGCATAAAGTATTAGATAAGGTTTCCTAAGATGTGTGGAAGGCCAGTTAGATCTCTCCAGTTCTCACTGAGAAACAGAGAAACTCAAATTTCCCATTCAGTATTTCCACATAGGCTGATTTTGTAAGGTAGCCCAAACTATAGTGTCAAAAACTGTTTGCTGCTAACAGTTTCAGCAGAGTTTAAATGTTTACCCTGTCTTGCTGTTTACATGCCCTTTAGGGTAATTAGACAAATTCAACCCAGCAAGCTAAGTTTATTGAATACTCTCTGCATTTGCACCCCTGCTTCAGCAGTAATTTTCACCTAACTGTTCATTGCATTACTTTTCTGTAGCCCAAACCAGTAGCGAAGTCATTACAAAATGCTAACGATTAAAATAGCGTATATGGCAAACCCAGAGACATATCACCAATACCAGCACCACTGACCCATCCCTGTGAAATGGGGCCTCTCCACTGACTGCCACTAAGATCAAGAAACTGCAATTAACAATTAGGACTGGCCTGAACAGTAATTTTCTTTTTAACTCTTATTAATGGTTGCTTTATGTCACAGTGTATTTGCTGCCAAAAATTTGATTATGTAATACATTTACATCTAATAAGGTTTGGTGTTTTTAAGTTACAGCTGTTTTAAAGGTAAATCTCTCAGCACTAATAGTAGCATATTTATACAATGTGGCTTAATTACGCATTGCACAGCAAAAGCTTTTTAGTATACAGGTGTTAAAGCATATAGCTTTAAACCATGAAACATAATAAACCAAAGGACTTGGTTTGACTCCTCTGAGCTAATCAGTACATTTGTTCATGTCATAGCTAATTATTATTCACTACTTGAGATATCCCTGCTGATGATCCTCCTGCCAAAGCCTTCCCCCACTCCAAATGATTTCTGTAGTTGTGTACTTTGATTCTCCAATTTGGATTCTTCATTATTTGTGTAAATATGTTTGGAGGTTTCTTAGGATCACCAGAATTATAAACTGCCCCACTTGACCTGTTGATAGCATTAACCTTGAAGTATTACTCTACTCCACTCTTCCATTTTCTAGTCTTTTAGTTTCTTCATTTCAAAGCTGCTTTGCATTGAATAAAAGACATTTAGCATACACTTGATGAGAAACAAGTAAAGCATTTTATCACTCCTAATGAAAGCATATTCACATATGCCACAGTGGTGAGTTCACCCAATTCTGTCATAACTGGGGCTTGCTCTTGAATGCTTACAATTTCATTCTAGAACCTGAGAGCATTTATAAAATCTCCAAATTAGGTTTATTAAATAGTTTTGGAGAGTATGCACTAAAAGACTACTTTGCTCCTTCTTCCCACTGCTCCCCACTCTGGGCTGAGATAGAAACCTAGCTAACTACTGGCTCTGTTCTCTACCTTTCTAAACATTTTTACCTACAATGACACGCAGCTTCTGTCTAAATGGATGGCAAAAGACTGCATCATTTTTCCATATACATGTTATATACATATATGAGACACCCACCCTGCTAGAGATAGGGCTATAAAGAGTGAGATGGGAATGCTGCAGCAAGAACACCCCCAAAGATTTCTGGCAGCTTTGTCCATCTTTCTTTGCATGATCAGTCTAGTTTGGGGTGGGTTTGCATGAAAGTGCTAGCAAAAAATGAGAATTTGCAAAGTTGAGTTCTTTGAGAACTTCCCAAAGACGAGAAAGGTGTTAGCAAGCAAAATGCAGTTCTCCAATTCTATCTAATAACCAAACAATAATGGGAGTTGAAGTCTTTCACTGCCAGGGATTAAGGTGGATGCTCTATTGGCTACACTTGTCCCTTTCTGCACAAGTCTACCAACTACCCTCTAATCTTGCAAGTCCTGTGAGGAGTTTAAAACATTTAATTGCTAACTCTGTTATTAAGGAATCTACCCTGTCAGAATGCAGCTCCTAACAACGTTAAGTCTCTTAAAGCAAATCAGTTTTGATACTGATGTTTCTCAGAGGAGCAGCATTTAATCCTCAAATTACGATGCAAGTTTTAACAGGCAGTTTCTGCCTTTCACCAAGATTTAGTAATTGACAAAAAAATTCAAACCCCATTCTAACACTAATGGTTTATCAAAAGAATACCAGTAATTTCAGTCAAGCCATTCTGATGAACCAGGCAGAAATACAATGGGGAGACAGACATGTTTATGCTATCTGATTGAAAGGGCTGAGACAGAATTCCAGAGCCTTGGTGTTGTCATAAGAGGAACAGTCAGGAACCACGACTGTGCCCTGGGGCCAAAGGGTGTGACATTGGGCCAGAGGTGTGTCACAGACAGAATAAAATGCCTGCCATAAAACTGGTAGCCACTCATATTCACATGGTTAAAGAGAGTTGGCAATATAACACCTGAAACAGTAACGTTCTTTGTTCCTTTTTTCCCCAAAGACGATGAATCCTACCAATACAGGAGATCCTTCACCTACTCTGTGGAGCTTTGTATTTATTTTCACAGCCTCCAGCCTCTTCCTTCCTTTTGGTTATGGCTTTGTTTTTTATTTTCTCCTCTTTTTTCTGCCCTTCTTGTTCTGTAATCCCAGGTAGTGGTTTTTGACCGTTTAAACCATGGCATATAATAACTGATGAGTAACACAGCAGTAATACCAGTGGTGGCAATTTTGCTTTGTTTCATGGGAGTGTTAGAGTATTAGAGAGATGACTAGGACATGTCTCAGTGGCAGACTGATAAAATGAAAGATGAATTTTCCCTGCCTACAACTCTTGCCAAGTTTTAATCATAAACATCAAACAAGTTACAGGACACGCTTTTCCCAGGCAATGAAATAAAAAGCAAACAGTCTGTATTTTTAAAAATAAATTTTGGATGAAGAATTATTGCAAAAAAATTTATTAATTTATCTACTGAAGATTCTTTTGCAAGCTCATCAGCTACAAATATCTGACCAAATGGTTGAGTTTCACAACCATACTTAAAGTACTGTCACTTCTATGACGATCAAGGCTTGTCATAGAGGCTTATTTACCAGGTCTCCCACTCTGCTGAAGACTTTTCTTACAGCTTTATGCTTTAACCAAAACCTTAATTATCAGTTCTCTTCCCATCTACATACTCTTCTAATTGACTGGGAGAAAATTTCAGTTCCTATTTTACAGTGACATTCCAAAAAACTTCCCTGAAAGCATTACCCATCCTCCATTAGTAGATTTCTTCAAAGCTGCCTCTTCTACTTACTCCAGACATGTGCCTGTTCTTTTTATGTCTAGAATATGTGTTAAACTTCTGAAGTTTACCCAGGAGTGAAAGCAGAAGGCATAGCAATGTCCTGGAGTAGCATCTGACTACCCCCTCCGACCGGGATAGACGTCGATACCAGGACGGTTTGCAGTGAGCTGTTTTTAATGGACAGCTCCCAGGTGACAGCAGACACTGCTGCAGCAGCAGCCGCAATATCATACATCCTTGATTGAACTTTGATTAATTTTCCAGACTTTCAGAGCCTGTGGCAAAAGGATCCACAGTGGTAGCTGCAGCCATTAACTCCATCTTTTGTGATTTCTCCTTCTTCATTATGTTTGGGTCTTGATTGAACTTTGTTCCAAGTTAGTAGCTTTTGGCTATGGACAAGGGAGATAAGACTTTAGAAGTGGAGTGCAGGAGGATAATATGTGAGAAACTTGCAGTGAAAGCTGCCTGGCTATTTGGTGGTAGCTTTGGATATACCTTCATGATGTGAGTGGCATTAGCAAAAATGTTGGAACTTTGGCTACAACAAACCATCACTTTATGCAGTCACAGTCCAAATGTCTTCCAACACTCATGCATAGCAGATGCTACTTAATTAGGCCAAACAAATTCAAAATTACTGTGTTCACATATTGAATAAAATTACCATTCCTGGTCAAAGCTATAACTTTACAGAAGCACTTGTTAAAATAAATTAACAGTCTTAATAGCCTCCAAATATTATTTGCAGAGTTTGCTGCTAAATTGTGCAAGCAACTATCCCACTATTGGTATGCTCAATAGAACAACTTTATACCATACATACAGCCAACTTAGATTCTGTAAGATTATCATATCCAAAGAAACAGCTTACCAACAAACAGCTAGGATAAATCCTGCTGTTACTGGGGGAAAAACAAAACTGACAATACTTAACTGAAAATATCACACCAAGTTTTTCCAAAAGATCCTTCAGTGTTTTCATCACATTTCTGCCTCCATTTTTGGTCAGAGAATGTCTAAATACTCTGTAGCAAAGTGACATTTCAATTCTAAGGTTACTTTACAAAAAAGGTAAAATTCTCATTTTCCTACTCTTTTTACAGTTACTGTTAAAATCTACCACTGTGATACATCTTCAGAATCACTTATATCTAATGTTTTGCCTACTGTTGGTATTTGAAATGGTGGTATATAGAAATTGTATGCAGACGTGGCTGTAGTGATCTACAGAAATTTTTGCCTGAACCTAGGAAAGTCCTTTCAAAGCCCCTTTCAAAGCATGAAAACTGAAACTTACTATGGTAAAAAATATTAAACTATTAAGGATGATTCAAAATCCACTATAAATCAAAGATATACACGATGTTTCCATAACATCTGACACAATGGGGCTTTGTCCCTACCAGAGGCCTCTGGACATTCCTGTGATATAAGCTATAATAGATTTGTCTCTGTGAAGCTTTGAATTATTGTGGCACCTCCAATAGAGGCAGCATCTGAAATAATTTAAAACCTGGAAATAAGAGAAACCTTTTAAAAATAAAATACATATATACATATACATGCACACACATATATAAATAAATATAACTTTTCCTTGCTTTAAGCTTTATATTCAATGCCAAGAATAGCTGGCTGCGGAATTGGCATCTGCCGTGAGCTCTCATTTATTTTCCGACGCTGCCTTGCCCCATTGCCCAGGCAGCCTCCGCAGTTCCCCTCCTCTCATCTCCTCACCACTTTGCCTTCCTCTGAACCCAGAGCAGACTTCCAGCACAGAGCCCTTCTCTGCTTACAGGCTTTCCAGCCCCTTCCCTTCCTTTTGCCAATCCTTGTCTCAACTTTCTGACAGGAGACTGTATAGAAAAAACAGAACCTCTCCTACCTGGTATTTAGGCAGCATTAGAAACAGACTTGCATACTAGAAATTATCAGCTTAAATGTGTTCAGACTGGAGCTAAACTGTCAGCTCAAGCTGTATCTATCTGGGTGATCTGGACACTTGGTTAAAGTGGCTGGGATGCCACAGACAGCTAGCAACTTTGGGAAGTAAATAACTTGTGGGAACGTTTGAGCGTTGCAACAGAGAGAAGCAATTCAAGAAACACAAAGCTGATGGGAATTAAGTATTGTGTTGGCTACCGAGTCCCTTAAATTTTATCACTGATGCTTCTTGAAATGCACTTGAGCAAGCACAAACCTATTTTAGGGTGAAACCAGAGCTGCCCTGTTAATAGCTTTGAAGCCCTGGACTGGTTACCTGGGCTTTCCCTCCATTAATACCGTGGTTTAAAATAATAGGGAAGTATGCATAGCATAAAAAGTGAAAAAGAAGAAAAGTGCTTCAAGACCAACCACTTTTTAGTGCACGTTTGGGAACTGCTTGGAGGAGTGCCAGGGCTAGAACAAGGTGCGAAATCATACAATCATAAGAAGGGTGGCAGGTGTAAAACAGAAGTCTCTTATGGAGCAGTGGTTTGGGGTAAAATATCTGCAGGAAGCTGACTGCCAGACCGACACTGAAGTGATTGAAGGAGGAGGCCTGGCAGGATTAGCACAAGGAAGTAACGAGCCTTCAGGTATACTAAACACACACACTGTTTGTGTGACTTTTCACAAACCTCCTTTTCTCTTTTATGTTGTCCTAATATTTAAATAAACCATACAGTGGTGGTAAGAAGGAGCCTGGGGCTCCTGGAGAGAGAAGCTGAATGGTCACTGCCCTATAAGATGTAAAGGCCACTACCCTGGAACAGCCCATACTGGAGCAGCAGGGGGTTAATGGCAGCCCAGGATTACTTTTGATGCTTTTCTCAATGGCTGGGACAGGTGTCCCCTCCTGCTGAGGGTGTCCACAAGCTGAAAGACTTTATCCTGCCTTTGCACAGCCATCGTGACTTGTGTCGCTTGCTTGAAGGGAAGCAGGATCAAGCCCTCCAGCAGTAACTGGAGTGAGACGTTTTTATTAGTCCAGCCACATGCTTTGCTCCAAAGCCCTCAGCTTGTCATAAATTTTTCTGTGTTAAACTCTTCACCCAGATATGGCTCTAACACAAGCTCCTTGTCCAACAGATTATTTAGAGAATATTCTTTTTGAACTGTCTCTTCCACAAACAGGAGATGCAGCTGGCATCCAGCCTCTGTGACTTCTGATTAAAGGAGCACTAAAACTCCACAGACAAAAACCTGAAGAGGGAAGAAACACTAAATTCAGCCTGAGCATTTAGTGCTATCTTCTTCTGAAATCCCTCATGGTAAAATGAAGCTGTGGTATTGTCAGCACAACCTCTATTAAAACACTGTTACAATTTCAAATAGAAATTAAATACTTGGTGTGATCTTTAATTTTTCCCTATAGTAAGGAAGGACTACTAAAAGGGCATCCTCTGAATACATTCAAATCCTCATTGCTATAAATGTTTAGTTCCCAGAAATACAATTTATACCAGATCTGTAATAAACTCCATATACCTCTGACACCATTCTTTTCAAGTAATTTCAACACATTTTATTAAAAACCCCACCAATAAAACATCACAACCTTCACTGAAAGCATTATCTCCCTTGATCAATCTGGTAAATTTGCGATTTGCCCAAAAATTATGCAATAAACCTGGGACAGAGACAACCTGTCATTCAGTCAGTTTTGTGGCTTCATCCTCTTCCCAAGAACAGCACTTTCTCCTGAGCTCCATTTTAGGAAGTGAGTGGCAACTGCTGCTTATTAAGCCAGCAGAGTACAGGTATAGCTCCCATTGCCTTTACAAACTCTTGCTCAATACACTTAGAAAAAGCTGGGTTTGTGCTGAAACATCATATTATACTGGCCAGTAAAGAAAAATAGAAGAGCCTTTGCAACAGGTCTATTTAAAAAAATAGGCTTCTTTAGAAAGCTCTAAAAACTCATTTCTAGCCATCGAAATCTCATATTTTGTTTATCAAGATGCTTTCTCCAAACTACATTACCTGGATGACATTCATTTTGAGGCATCTGCCTCACAGAATAAGAAACACATGTTTGCAAGCTACTTTCATTACAGAGATTTTGTGATGTAAATAAGCAGCTGGAAAGCCAGTTTGTGACAATGCCAGTATTTGGAGCTTCTTTAGCCTAATTAGAAACTGCTCTATACAGTCCAGCCATTAGCAGTGGAACACACTGCTTATTTTATGTACCAATTAAAGTGTTGCATCACATCTAGCCAGTTATAATCAGAAAAACTGGCCCAAGGAGCCTATGTAAACAACATTTGTGACCAGGAGTACAGCAGATACCTGCTTTTATTATCTCTCTACTAAATAAATGCAGCTTGAAACAAGTGTTTACCAAAGAGCTGCAGTTTGCAATCTCAGGTGTCTAACAATCATAACCAGGACTGGAAATTACCAAGCTCTGAACACTCAGCTGGACTTTGAATCACAATTGACAAATAAATGAGCCAATAAAGGAACTGTGATCTTGGGCAAAGAAAGACATCCACACTAAAGAGCATTTGCTCCTCCTCTCTGAAATCAAACACTTCTGTACCAGGAAGCACAAGCATCACTCAAGCCCACATGTAGGGAACATGGAGGGGACACCAGGTCCAGCATCCTGCTGTGCTGCCTTAGGCAAAAACACACCCAATTAGCAATGCCAGTACCTGGCCCCAAGCAGCTGTGGCAGGAGTGGCATGAGCCCTGATCTCTCCTACTGATAGCCTATCAGTATTTCAGAATTTAAAAAAAGAAATTGTGTTTTTAAGAACAATGAACTAGACTTTCACTTAATATTTACAGCAAAAACATGGACAAGTTATTGTTCAAGGATAGTTTGGAAAAAGTATTTGAGCAGCTCTTCACAAATTTATTTTGGATCAAACTGCTTAGTTTTTGTCAAAATATTTTATTTTAGATTCAGATGGTTTCTTTGAAGTTAAAATTAAGCATAAACAGATTGCTAACATTTCTAAAATACTTAAGTGACTTGTGTGTCACTTTTGAACTTTTTTCACTTTACAGATAAAACTGCATGAAGGATGCCACTGAACCTGCAATTAAAACCCAACTGAACAAACCTGAACCATATGAAAAAGTTTTCCTCTATTTTCCTGCAAAAAGTTCTCTGGCTACTCATACAACAAAATCCACCAGGCCTACGACAGCACAAGCAGATATTTAAAATTATGTCTTATTTTAGCTACTGAGGAAAGGCATCACACAGACACTTGAGGGGCCTGCAATCAGCGTGTGCTTTCCCACCCTGTCCCATCTACCACCCAAATCTAGCCCTGGAGAGATCAACTGTAGAAAAGCATGTTTTCTTTTCACAGCTCACTCAAATTCTTGCTTTCCCTGATCCTGTTGAATATGATTCCATTTATCAGGGAAAAAAAATCCAAGAAAAAAGATGCCAGTTTTAGCAATGTGAGAACTAAACTGAATCCATATGGGAACTAAACTGAGACCAGCCATCATTACTGAGGTTAAAACAAGGCAGTAATCCATCCCATTTTAGAGTTACCTGCACTATGTTTTGCAAAATTCATTCTGCTGTGCAATGATCTCATGTAGAAGAAGAGTGATGAGCCACAGGTTCTCTGTGGAACAACAATGGTTCTTATTTGAAGAAGATGCATTTCATCTTTATGTATTGCAACACCAATATGCTATTGGAACAACTGCCTCATGTTTGTACACTAATATAGCCATTCAAGTGATTTTAGGCACTTCTTTCTATTACACCTGGATTGCCAGTGATCTATCAAGAATAGGTGAGAACAACAGGAGGGTGAACTCAAAAGTGAAGCAAGGCAGGTTTTGATGAACATTTGTGCTTCTGCTCACTCATTTTACTATCAGTGAAATACTTCCATCACTTCCATCAGTAGCATGGTGAGAAAATCAGCTTTTTAATGTCTGGGGACAATAACTGACACTGAGTAGAGAAGCATACTGGAAAAGGGACACAAAGCACTGAAGGAAAGGAATTACACCAATTATGAATTGGGCTTGCAGGTTTGCCTCATTTATTTGGGAGGTTTATTTCTTGGGGGTTTTTTGGTAGTTCACTCTCTGGATGGCTCAGCCCAAGCTCTTGTTGGTTTTATGGATGTGCTAAAACACACACAGACACACACACACTCTCTCCCCTTTTAAAATGGATGCATGTGCTCCAAAGCACACTCCTGGGCAGCTGTTTATGCCCCAGAAGAGCCTGCATTCCTCTGACCTCCCTTACTGTGTCTGTTAAAGGCTGCTGGAAGGGATGGGCACCTATTTTGATCTGCAGTGTCACATTAACAGGCAGATAATGTGCAACCACAGATCCATTTCCAGTGCCTGACAAAGACTGGGGACTTGATGAAACAGCCTGACTGTGACTCGTTTCAGGTTAGCTAGAAGAGATTGGGGTTTTTGGCTGGAAAAGTATTTGGAGGACTGAGCAGTAGCAGTGCCTGCTCTACATATGCACTGCCTTTTCTTGGCTTGAGGGTTTATATACAGCAGTGCTCATCCAGAGAGCTGCCTGTTCATGGCTGGGAAGAGACCCTGCCGATTCACCTTGCCTTGGTCACCTCTGTACAAGATTAATGCAGTGCATTCCTCTGAGCTGGGCTGAAAGCAGAGCAGGTGCAGAAAAGCATCTGTTTTCCCCCGGAGCAGAGAGAACCTCTGAGCAGGCAACACCTGCACATGGCCCGGTTGCTGGGCTCGGGTGGCTTCCTGGAGCCACTCACTGTGTTACAAAAGTTCCTTCCAAGTCCCACATTGTCCTAGGCTCGCTCCTAAGTGATATCCCCGCACTCAAAGTACTGTCACAGCTATTAAGATCTGCCAGGAAGCTCTTGCTCTAAGACTGAGGTAAGACCTCCTGGGACTGGCAGGCTCTCAGCTAATAGTCTCAGTCTTTGAAATTCATTCCCTTTGGCAGCTTCCCAAAGCCAGATGCTAATGACCTTAGGCATGATGCAAGACCTTTTATTGGTGCAATTTATATTTTTTCTTTTTTTTAGTTTCTGAAGTAGCAAGGAGACTAGACAATGTCTCCTCTTTTGAGCAAATGTCCATTTTAGCATAGCAAGTAACCACCTAACTTGCAGAAACATTGTCTGAATCCATCTTACATGTGAAAATGTAACTCACCTCAGCAGCAGTCAACTACAAAATTTTGGAATGTTTCTCTACATAACAAAGGAAGAATTTTAAATGCAAGTTTAAGCTTAAATACCTTTGGACTTGTATCTATTTATTAGACAGCTTTCCAAAGAATTTGGCCTAATGGGCTGAATGCTGACTTTAGACCATATTCCCAACCTTCTGCCAGGCAACTGCGCGACTATAGGCAGGGATACCTCTCTCTCCACCCTACTGCCTGTGCAGGGATCTGCCCTATTGCAGCAGCAAGAAATACCTTGGGCTGCACTAAGGGCTGTTTCAGAGCCAGCCAGCCTCATGCTGTTGTGCCATTGCTTAACTGCTTGTTAAGTTTTGAAAAGCATACGTTCAAATGAATGCAACTTGAGTAATCTTTTTTTAGAACAACAGTTTCCCGACTTCTTTAACAATTAGTAAGCATCAGCAGAGGATATTCTGAAAGTTTATTCTGTCCAGGCTTCCTCTATCTTCAGGGCAGAGGGAGAGGCTTCTTCTGTGGGTGTTTCAAAGCAGGAGCCTAAAGCAGATATTCTGCCTAGTTCTGCACAGGACTCTACAGAAATGTTGATACATGGGGCCTAGGAAGATTAGCTTCAGTAAGCATCATCTTTTCTCCCTTCCTTCTCTCTTGCCTCTAGACATACTGAAGAAAACACTAGCAGATCAAGACAATAGCATAACACTTCAGCTTTCTTAGTTTAAATTCCCTTTCAAAATTATTTAAAATTACCTCCTAGTATGTTATCAGCAATAAAAGCAGCAAGAGCAACTGTGCACCTGCACAAAGACACAGTCAGTAATAATAAGACAGTGTTATTTTGTGGTAAATAAATTTTAGGTTGAGACTTAAATCTTGACTATATTCTTGGATAGGTATTTTATAACAAGTCCACAAACGCTACAAACCTTAGAAATGAGTTCTTGCTCTGCATTTCAATCAACTGTAACATAAATGTAACAAAAGCACATGTGACTCACTTTCACAAGAAAATACGCACAATAAACAGGTTTTTTCTCCTATTGCAAAGACCTCCAGCTTCTAAACAAACCAACCACCACGCTAATGTAGAACAGACAATGAAAGACTCACCTAAGTGTAAAACAGCTCTGCAATACTAATCGCAAGTAAATTCAGACATTTTGCTTTAAAACTAGAGAACAGCAAATTATTATTTTTGGGGTTCTTTGTTTAGGTTTAACATATCAGCCCTAGGTCATCAGTGCACAAACACTCAGTGGCAGAGTTACAAAGATGCTGCAGCGCTACTAGGTGAGCACAGGCAAGAGGAGTGCCGCACACCACTCCTGCAATCAGGAAATCACTTTCAAGACCAAAGGGGTGGAAGTAAAATATGTTTACAAAGCTTCATCTTTAGAGATTTGCACTTGTTGACAAATCTGTGTTTTTTTGAATGGGCAAATCATTCAGGAACTTCTCTCTAAAATTCAGTGGGGGCTGCATCTGCTCATCTCCTCCAGGAACCTACACAGGTATCAGCATTGGAAAAGCAACCACCACATTAGCTGTTATCTGGAAATGAGGTAAGATCACGAGCTCTGCAGCTGGAGCCAAAGGATGGAGCCTCCTGCTGCATTCCAGTGGCTCCTGATCTCTGTGCATTAAAGAAATGTAACCTCAGCTGAGCACTGGGGTTAGACTGGACTTCCTGTACTTGACTATGAGAAGTACCGGGCACAGTTTGCCACACTAATGGTATTTCAGCTCTTTGCAGAGGTTGGTCCCTGAAGACGTGACCGGGGACTTTTCCCACCCTGCTTTTATGCTGGCTGGAGGAGCTGCTGCTGCAGAGGAAGGCAAGCTCTCGCTGTTAAATATTCTCTCCCCGACAGGCGCTGCTGCAGCACTCAGTAGGATTCTGATCAGTCACACTGCTTTTACAGTTCAGTTGTGGATACTTTCAGAGTATTTCTAATGATCTATTATTAATTGCCAAGAATTACATTCCAGTCTTAAATTCAGAGAATGTGCAACTTTCAGCTGTCAAGGACAGTAATTCAGTACCTAAATTGTAAGTGTCAAAAGCTGTAAGTGGACTGATTTATACTAATTTGAACAACATCTAGATGAAATAATGAAACAAAAGCAGGGAAAAGGCATTTGAGTAACTGGTGTCACTAAACCAGCATACAAGTGATTAACTCAATGAAGTGTGCTGGTGTCAGTATTTCAGTGAGAAGTGAGGATTACAAGCTGACCACAAAGTGTAAAGAAAATGTATTTAGAAAAGGTCAAATAAAGGGAAAAATTCAGATTTAAAAGCCAGATCCTTAGTACACCTCGGAGTGGTGTAACACCACTGAAGTTAACTAAATCATGCTGTTTCCCACTGAGTGGGGGTTTTGTCCTGCATTTGTGCAAAAGAAAATGACAATGTCAACTAATTTGTAAAGTAAAAACCTGGCAGATCTGCAAAATGCTCTGCTGCTTGACTCTTTGGTTAGGGTATGTATTTCACGGCTGTATAAAGAAAAGGGGAAAAAATGGAAAGGAAAAAAAAAGAGGACTGGAAACTCCACCTGGATGCTATCAGTCTTGCCCAAGTAAACAGTACTGACATTAGTGCTAGCCTGCTGAGTGGTACAGGTTAGAAAGGGTCACAAAGGCAAAATGGTGACCAAACGTGCCTTGAGGTAGAGATGCTCTGGAATCTGTCACAAAAGGAGAGAGCTGAAAGCTCATTTTATCTAGAAGTCATTTCATTTTAGAGTTCAAAACAATTAAAAGACATTGAAAGAATTGTACAAACATGGATTATAGCAAGACAGAAACAATCTCCTTTTTCATATAAACATGCCCTCAACTACATGCATACAACGTGATGTGTGCTGTTCTTGAGATAACAGTGCAGCACACCATAAAATGACAACAGAATGGGTAAGAGGGATAGCAAAAAAAAAAAAAATTCATAAATCGTTTTCCTCATAATATTAAACAAATACGCATACCGATTAAATAATTAAAAAATTTTGTCTAAAGAAAAGAAAACAAGCAAATTGCTAAAGAATTTATTTGTGATGTCCCAATACCTAAATGAAATTTTTTGCTTAAGTCCCTTGAAATAAACTTTTCGACACTCAACTTGTTAAGTTGCAACTAAATTAGCAAACCAGAGAAATATCTATTAGTATATAATAATCAATGACTTGCAATAACTATTTCACAAGGATTTTTTTCATGTAGCTTTAACTACACTTCACTTTGTTAAGGGAAAGGACCTACAATAATGACTTGAACTTTCTGGTTTGTTCTCTTTTTCTTTTGTCTACAAAAGCAACCCTGAAACCACATCTGGAAGTCCCAACTCCTGTAAAATAAATTTTACCAGTAATATTTTTGTAAGAAAAACTGCATAAAAGAAGGATCTTTTTAAGGTCACTCTCAGTTATCTCTCAATGTTTTAGTCCATACCAAGGAAACAGAACAGAGCAGGAGAGATATTTGCACGTGGCATTAAGCAACAAGACTCAGTGTTCACAGATTTTGACAACTGTCCAAGTTTACAACCAGGCTGAGAGGCTATGGCCCACTCAGAAACGAAATGGTTAATAAATCTTAAACACTGATCCTTCTCCAGGCATGTTCAAATAGCACAGAAAAAAAAAAAAAGCCGCAACAGTAAAGTGAAGTTCTGAACTAATTTTACTTCTCCTACAGCATGCCAGGAAGTGTATTACATGCCATTGGCGAGATACCAAACCTGTGACTCTGGGGGGATGACTAAAGGAATCCTCACAATTCTACATCTTGGAAATAAATTCTGTGCTAGAAGGAAAAGCTCTGTAACACATGCCATCTGGTACCCTTTGCCTTCTTTTTATGAAAAGGGAGAGAAGAGAGAAAGGCTGCTTCCTCATGTATAGACCAAGACACAGTGGGCCAAAACCAGCTTGTGGTAAGAGCAGCAGAAACAGCAACTCAGCAGATGCTGCTCTCTCCCTGCTGCATCTCTGCAGAACAGGGCATTTCCACAAGTCTCAGTATCAATCTCAGTTATCTCCGATTCATATCGGGAAGTTTATTATAGTAAGTGGGAGTGTCATTTGGCCCATTAATTGTGGGAGAATATAGCACCTAATTGCATTGTAAATGCAAATAGTTATGCTGAAGCCACTATACTGCACTGAACTCAGCTCTCAACTATTGCATGATTTGTCCTTTAAAATATCGTTTGTAAGGTGTCTTAAGCAAAACCCAAAACTATGCTCAAAATTTAAAATCAACTGTTTTATTTAACTGTAAAATAAGTAAATGAAATCAACATTATATCATCTTCTGAGAATCCAGATGAGAAGAAATTGCTGCTTCAGTATTAGACTACCACAAGGATAGTTAAGTAATTCTTTGAAAAACACTTTCTTTAAGTAGCAGAGAAAAATTCAAGTACAGGTAAGACTCTATATCCAGACAGGTAAAGAGCTGTCTACCAGTCATTCCCAGTGCCCCAATAAGCTGTTCTAACTCTTCTTTATCCTGCTAGGAGTTAAAGTAGAAATGGCTATGAGCCAGTGTGAGTTAGCCCCAAGGAAATTCCTGCAGAGTAGCAGGAGGCATACTGGGGACTGGCTTGAGCATTTCTGCATTCCAGCTCTCTCCAGTGGCTGTAATGACCCAGCGGGGCCATCTGCAGCCACATTTCAGTTTGGGCAACACCCAGGCTGCTCTAACCTGGGGAATGGGCTGAAGTACCTCATCTGGCTGAGGAAACCAGCACTGAAAGGATACACAGCTCCTTTCCATGTATATGAACTCTGCACTGATAGAGTGATTTATTTGGGTCATTCATTAAACTCTTGTAGGACTTGTCCCATATAAGTTAAAGTTAGTGCTCAAATCTCATGAGACAAAGAACATGGTAGGAAATCACTGGCGTAATAAAAATCAATAATTTATATTGTAGGACCTTGCAATACTACTGTAACAGTTTTTTCCACAATAAGGCAGTAAAAGCTATTAAACAAGCAGTGCTTATTTACATTATGTAATATAAGCAGTTTGTATCATATCTGGGGTCTATTTTCCTCTGAGTGCAAATATTTAACTCCCATTAATGTTAACAAGAGGTTACCTAGCATGTACTTTGGCAAGAGAATAAAACCTGAATTTTAACATTAATCTTAAGGAAGCTTTCAACTTGAAAGAATCTTGAGAGTACCTTGTATTAACACTATCTTAATTGCCTTGAAATCTGGATTTTGCGAGAAGCATATACACAGATAAAACTGACTTGTGTTAACTTTAAATTGCACATTTTAGGATAATGGGAAATAACTGTGTCACCTTTCTATAAACTGCATAGCTTGCACTGTGAAGGCACTGTTAGCAGAGACAGTGATAACATCTTTGAAGAATTCTCTCCATTTCAAAGAACATTTTTTCCCTACCTTTGCTCCCCAGCAGAAAATTAACTCACGCTATTTTTCACAGTAAGAGTAGTGGGGGAAATTCCTACTACACTTTCAAATGAAACGACTTTTTGGCATTCTCTATTTACAGTTTGGGTAATCTCCTTGTTCACATTCACACTCTCAGTGAGGACAGTGAGGTAGCATAGATACATAGCACAAGTGGAATCTGGCCCTTTTCATTTTGTGAAACTGCTTTGATCATGATTCTCTCAAGACATTATTTTAAACTCGAATGCAATTGACCGCTATTGCACCATATGTTCCTTATGTGTGAGCTCGGTCTTGTTCATTAATTTTTATGCCACTACTGTTGGAATTCAGCCAGTGTAATGTGGAGGCAATTAGCAATGTCAGAGTGTTCATGCCAGCATATAATGAGAGAAAGAGAGAGAAGGAGAGAAACGGGGAGATTATGCTTCCTGCTACAGGCAAGGGTCCTTTTCACAGGTTATTTTTTTTTTAATGTTATTTGAAAACTGAAATATCTAATAAAAGCAAGTGACAAGAAATGAAAGTCTTGTTACACAAGTAAAATTTACTGACTTATAAAAACTCTCCTACAACTTCTTCTATGTTCGCCTATTTTCAGAGGATCAAACTGAAGATGCCCTGTGGCCTGATGACCTTGTCTTTAATCTTACAAACACTGTGGTCTGCTAAAGCTCTGTATCAAAATGCTCAATTTTAGCCTGCAAAAAAAGATGCATGCATATACTAGAACAGAAGCGTCCGTTAAATGTGTTCCAATGACATGACCAAATGTGTGGCTTCTTGTTTTCTTACAAAATCCCTACTACTGAAAATCTTGTAATCTGAGATTTATGCCATTTGCCATTCTAGTTGCTATTTGTGTTATGTTTACAAGATGAAGTATTACATATGTCTGAAGTTCCAGGAAGTACTTACTAAAGTGTCCCCCTCATCCCATTCTCAATGTCACACACAGAGACACCCCTACCTCTCCTTTCAGTGGGCCAGTTTCAGAACACAGTTTTTCTCTAATCTCAGAATACAAATGCAGCTAACAAAAACTACAAAAGCTCTACAGTATTAGAAATCTTGGGCCCTTAAGTCCAGAAGTAGGACTTCACTAGAATTCTCTCTCACAGTTTCTTCCCATTAAACTCTATATTATTCTCCCATGGAAGCAAAGATAAAAACCGCTATATACACAGAAGCCCCCTCATAGTGCAATACTTGATGGAAATAGTTGTTCTTGTCTAAACATCTAAAGGTATATGTTTACAGAGCAGATAACTCAAAAACCTGACTAATCAGGAGAATGCTCAAGTTAAAATCTAAATCCATATTTTCCAATGGTTCCTTCCACTTCACATTGTGATTCAGACCCAGGCTTGGCTTTTACAGTCCATTAAGAAGACAGACAACTTTCAAGTTCGCTGGGGACATGGTTCTCAGTTCTATAGCGTTTAATGGTTTAATTATCTATTTGCATGTGAAGTCATTAAGCAACTCCGTACTACTATGGTTATTAAGAGACACATCCCACCGCAATCATTTAAAAAACAGTTACTGTAGCATGGTGCTGCCTGTGGTAAGGGTCTTGTGGCTTAATGGCAGCCTTTCACTTTTGTAAGCTTGGCAACTGTATAAAGGTAGTTTCACTAATCCACCTTAATTCGTCCCAGATATTTACCCTCATCACAAAAAACACAGCATCTGGCCAGCGTCATAGTGTACAGCCATCTTTACAGAACCCCATTCAGAGTTTTGCAAAGGCTTTGCTGCCCTGAATTAAGACACATAAAGAGTCTGCTCCAGAGCCCATGGAGGTCCAAGTCACGGCTTATTGGGCTCAGAAGACATTTATGCAGTTTGGCAGCATGGCCTGCCTACGATCCAGCTACTGTCATTTGTTCAAACTTCATGAGCAATAGAATTCTGTAATTTAGAATTACAGAAACTTTTCAGTAAGTTTCTAAAGCAGGTCACAGAAGTAACAAAAACTTTCTAAACTGCAAGAGTTTTAGCAGAACTTAGTCTAAACCAAATGTTTTAGCAGCATGACATCAGACAGCCTTACTGACAAGTTGGAATGAATCGCTTAGCTTGAATATAAATGTTGTTTTGAAAGCACCTTTTTTCCCCCAGTTAATTTGAACTTTTATATTATATATTATATTTAATACTGAGAAATAGTTGTGGTAGAAACCTGGAAACTTCCAGAAAGGAAAGATTTCTGTAGCTTAGCAGCTTCCCCATACCTGTTTATGTTTTCTTCAGTAGATGTAGCAAAGAGACCCGCATGGCTATTTAAAGCAAGAGCAAACCGCATCTTTATGTCAGTGACAATCAAAATTAGATCTATTCATTACTGAACACTTACTAATTCTACTAGTAAGGGGAAAAAACCATGTGCTGTCATAAGTTCAATTAAGTCAACTAAATTATCAAAGCAATACAGTTCAGCTAACAGGAGCGAGCAAAGCAGTGACATTTTTAAAGTATGTTCTCTTCCATCTTGTTTACAGTAATACAGGAGAGTTTCATTTTAATTGCATGTTAAGAATAGAAAAGGAAAGGGAAAGCTTAGGGAGCAGTCATGAGGCAATTGGATTAAGAACCAAAGCCAAGCACTACTGAATAGCAGGGTAATTCTTCAGTCAAATGTTATTAGAACAATTAATGGAGTCCCTATACTGCAAACGAATCCAGCGATTTCTGTTTCCTCTGTTAAGATTCTTAAGAAGTTGGTATGCTTACATGTTGCATGCAAGACCAATTTAGATAAAAAAAACTTTTATAGCTTCACAGAAATCTCATATTAGTAGCTAGATTTAACTCATATATTGTATTAGCCAATGGTGTCTCTCAGGCATGTCCACCACAGCTCTAACAAGTGTCCTCCAAGAGGAGCACCAGTGAACTCCGCTGGTTAGGGCTGTGCAGTTGTGTGCCTGCAGCTTTCCCTCTCCGGCACTCACTGCCAAAGCCCTCCTCCCCTCAGTGCTCCTAATGTGTTCAGACACCCGGGATGCAGGGAGAGGCTGTGCATTCAGCACATGGCATGACAGAAATGCCAGCTACAGTCACAAACTTGCCCCAACCAATTCTGCGTCCGATATAAACTGTGCGTCAGGCAGAGAGTTGGCAGAAGGCAGTTTCAGAGGAAAATGGCAACAAGGACAGCAGAATTTTATTTCTGAAGCAAATCTCTATTTCCTCCTGTCTTTGTCTAGAGCTCTTTAAAAAGCCAAAGAATTCACACAGTATGAAAGAAACTCCAGTTTTTCTGCCTCAAAATCTAAGGAATGTGCTGCATGCTGCAAAACTGCAAGTGAGCAGAAACGGTGGAAGGAGTCTCTGTTTCTGTGGAGACCCAGGCACAGATAACATTTGGCTGCTGAAAAGACACCTCCTAACATGTAATGTGTAATCCTCCCAAAACACGCATACAACATGACCCTGGCACCTAGTTGGGACAGCAGAGTCTTCCCAAGCTTGTCCTTATGGGTATTTGATACTTAACTGAGGATTCCTTTCTAGCTGTAGATTTGTCAGCAGGGGCTCCTTTGTCCTTTCTGAGAGCCCTGACTAACACAGGCACAACAGATACAGGGTATCTGTTCAGACAGGGTATCTGTTCAGGCTGGCCAAATTCCAACCACTTCTTCCCGCTGCTGGATTTTGTGGATCAAGCCCTCAGTAGCACTGGACACTGCCAGCAGCACACTGAGCAGTGCAGGTATGCTCCAGAGCTACTGCCTATGAATTGCTGCTATGGAAACTACCACACCTTCCAAATCTATACTCAGGATGCATTTTCAAGCTTTCCCCCTCAAAGCAAAGACCAGAAGGACACTCAATTCAGAGTATGAGCTGAAATTCAGAGACAATCACTCAATTTCAAAATAAGTACAAGGCACAAACGGATCTAGTTGCACCTTAATGTGATTCACAGAAGCAGCTGGCAGAAGAAAAGAAATCCAGAGGTCATTCTTTTGCCCATGGATTTCAGAGGAAGTAACTGTGGTATTTTACCTTCTATCTTAGCTGTGAAATTCATCTGCTATGCACTTTTGAGCACACCACCTAAAATTTCCATACTTTCCTTTTCTCGTATAAAAAATAATAGATATTACCTATCATCTGGCCCACTGATCAGGTTGGATTCATTTTTTGTGAAGAACTTGATATCCTTTGAGATAAGGTGCTGTATAGGTGAAAACTATTACTACTCTATTCTTGTAATAACTCCAGGACAGCCCAGGGAGTCAAACAGCAAAGCTGTCCCACTAAACACAAAAACAGCTTTACAAGAAGTAAAATTTAAAATAATAAAATCTGGACATTCAGGAGAATTAAATAAGAGACCAGCTTGTAGTTTTCAAGTGCAGTCATCTGAGTCAGCTCTCTAAGGAGTGCCAAGGGCTAAATTCATCCCTGAGCTATGCTGGCTTCTGCCAATGTAAACCAGGACACGTGGCCTCTGCCAGCAAAGCAGGGAGAGGCAGCAGCAGTGGAAAGCACCCACTGCCTTCCTCTTTGTTGGGGGTCTAAATGCAGTGGCAGCAGCACTAGGAGAGGCCTGGCAAGGCAGGTTCACAGCTGTGGCAGCCCGAGGTGTCATGGTGTGCACGTGGGAACATCTTTTACTCCGGGCTCTGTTACAGAGGTTTAAGGAGATTTTAAGGCAGTCTTTGGCAGAGCGTACTGTAACCAAACCTCTTGCAAATCAAGGTAGGGGCTTATAAGGGAAGTGTCACTGACACAGAGAAGAAAGAGTAAATCCCTGAGAGGAATGGGATTTTGTCCATCTTCAGATTCCTCTGTGCAGTTTGTATCAGTGGACAAGTTTGCCAGCCTGTGTTGCATAACACAACTTAATGTACAGTGAGATTGAGTCTGTGATTGAACTGGGAAACAGCTGTGTGACTCAGATGTTTTAAGGGAAAGGCAGAATACTGTGTACAGAAAACTGTCCTCATTCGCCCATGAACAAAGAGTGGCAAAAACACAGGCACCTCCACTATGCCAGCTGCAGTGTAGCAGTCCTCACTTGGCAAGATATAAAAAAGAAGATTAACAAGTATAATAGCATTTTACTGTGCTCTTTAGAGTGAAAAATCATTTGTATGTTACCACCACTGATGGTCCAAAACCACAATGCTGAAAACTAAACAGAGAACACAGATTTGAACCTTCATCCAAACCCCACCCTCAGTTCTTTGTTAGATCCAAGACTGGAAGGTACCTATTTTCTCTCTTCTGAGAGGCTGGTGTTTTGCAAGGCCCCAAATTCATATGCTTCACAGCTGAAAACCTTGAGAGAATCTCAATTTTGATAGCCACAAACCAGACTTGCTAACCTAACTGGTAAGCCCCAAACTAAGCCTCAACTCAAAGCATGCACCACTGCCCAGTCTACCCCAGGCTGGAGCTCTGCCAGCAGATGAGGCCAGAAGCCGCCCAGCTATACCTCACATTATGAGGATGGCTCCAAGTATAATCCAGGGGAATACACAAAGATTTGGCTTTCTGTAAAGGCTAAGTTGTGACTGAGTGTCTCATCTTGGTCCCCGTTGGAGCAGAGCCCAAAACCACCACACGCTTTGGCACTGTTTGTTGTACTTGGCAATCCTCACTCAAGCTAGGTGGGTGCATTGGCAGCACTTGTGAGGAACCCCTCCTCTTTAATTGGTGGGAATGTACCTGTAAGGCTGAGCTGTGTTTGGTAAGGCTAAGTGTTCCCGCAAGGGAAAACGACTCGAGACAATGCAGTTGGTGTTTAGAGTAACAAGACAGAGGATGACTGAGGCACTCTTTCATGTTACCTGGAGGGCCCTGTTAAGCTCTTACTGCTTTCTGTTGTTTCACCAAGAAACTTTGTCCCTTGCTTTAGTTAAGGGGAAAGCTGATAAAATAGTGAGACAGCCCAAAAGAGTTTTTCCCCAGTAATTGAGAGAGGCCTGGACCACAATTAGCTCCAGTCACTATTTTGTTCCATGTCAGATGCTAAAAAAACACAAATACAGTTTTTTGTCTTGAACTCTCTAAAGCAAAGAAATTAAAAGCTACAACTGCTGCTTTTTCTCTTTTTAATTTATTAAAATAATTTCTTACAAACTGGAATATTACATGAAAATTAAACTTTGTTCTACTTCCAGGCTGCCTAGCGCTTTGTTTTGGTTTTTTATGTAACAAGAGCTGGTGACATTTCCTAAAGCTAGGCATACATGGCATGCATTGACTTGAGAGCTATTAATTCTACTTGTGCAGGATATAAGGGGTTTAAATGATGTTGTGATTTGAACATTAGTAGGAGTGTTTTCTCCAAGGTCCACGCCTTTGCATTACATGACAGAAGGCTGTATATCACTTCCTGCAAAAAATTAAAGATGTCCAGAAGTACGTGACCTCTACCATCTGTTCTAATGAAGGCTCAGACACCTCAAGACTGAAATTATTACAGAAGCAGATAGATGAAAGATCATCTCTTGTATTCTATTCAGTAGAGGGCAGTGGCAGATAGAAGCCATGCACACCTATGAAACTGTGTGAAGTCCCGTCTCCAAGCTGGTTGGCTGCCATGAATCTAATGGCAGCAAACACACCAGGCAGGCAGAAAGAAAATGGTGGATTGAGTGCTTTTGGTCCTTCTCTCACTCTCTCCCATCTCCCCCCCTACCCTTATCCTCCCCACCTTCTTTTTTCCTTCTGCAATGAGTGCTATCATCAAGGCCAAATGCCTTCTACAAGGTGTTCCCCCTGAAAAGCCGGCAGGAAATAAAAATGCTCAGAACCGTATGGGATCAAGTTCTTAATGGCTCTAAATGAGAGTAAAATAAACACATGCACATGTGCATGCATGCACACACACACCCAGCACCTATTTGTCAGACCTTTTTACCCGACAAGGAGAAGACAAACTGGAAAAAGACTGTTTCCGAGTGGCAAAGGCACTCAGAGACATGGGGGAGTAAGTTTTAGCACAGTCCTTGCACTTAGCAAATTAATCAATTCATTGTTATGGTTACAATTAAATACAAATGCCAAGAAATAAGGCAAGAATGTTACATTTTGCTCCATTACCTCACAATTACACATTCACAAACACTCATTTCTCAGCCTATGCAACTGACTAAGAAAAAGAAGCATATTCATTGTTAATAGCATGTAGTACTGGACATCTAAATTTACACACATAAATATATATGAAAAACTGTATATATCCCAACATTCCTAATTTAAAATACCTTACCTTGACCATCTTAAAGCATACAAGGAAAGAAGGAAAGCCCTGTTGTATAACGGAGATTCCAAGTTTGAATGTAAGACCCAAAAAAACCCAGAAAGCCAGGTCAGGAACACTGGAAACAGGAATTCTGAAACAACTCTATCTGTTTTCAGAGAAAAAAGTGGAGTTCCACTTCTTTTATTACAGGTTGGAACAACTCTGCCACAATGGAGTGTATCTCTATGACTTACTACAATTATCTCAAACAGAATTAGTGTTGAATGAATGCAAGAAGCACGGTGCTTGTATGTCTTTACATTCTTGTGTAAGCTGCTAAAAGCTGACTGGCAAGAAATACTGACTCATTAAAAAAATCCCCTGCACCATAACTGGTGGGGGCAAAAAGGCAATTACTACTACATGGACAGACTGCCATAAATGCAAGTTACTGCAGCATTTCTGAAGATCAGACAGTTTTACATGCCTGGCTGCAGAGTGGACAAGAGAGGCAAGTGGCACTCGGGTCAGACTGCCAAGGGCTGTCCTGTCAGGCTTTGCCTCAGCACGCCTGCACCTGCATCCCTTCCTGGGCTCCCTCTGGCCTACAGCCTTTGCAGAGACCTATCTGCAACTGCCAGCCTTCATAACTGCTGAATGACACTTCCTATCAGCAGCTACTTAATGAAAGAGGCTTTCCAAGACAAGGATCAAGTGTCAGCCAACTTTGTCCTTCTTCTCTTCTGGAAAACCATAAAGGTTGAAATGAGAGTCTCTTTACCTGCCCTGCCACAGGACCCTACCACAGTGCTTTGAATGTGGCCCTGTTTCATCACCAGGCTGTTAACTCCTCAGCTGGAATGGATTTGCTGGGGGAAAGCTCAACAACCTTTCCTCCCACCCCACAGCACTGCTGAGGGCACTGCTTGTGTTTGGGCTCCTGTGGAAAAGTCACAGCTAAGGAGCTCTGCCAACCCATATCCAGATGATGGCCACATCTAGCTCTGCTCTCCAGAGCCCATCTCAATGCCTTCACCAACAGAGTTTATGAATCAGAAACATGTTTGGGAAAGATCCCAAGTGTGTAATGACTTCCAAAAAA
>NW_005054313.1:2624219-2636680 GCF_000277835.1 Geospiza fortis | reverse complement strand
AAAAAAAAAAAAAAAAAAAAAAAAAAAAAAAAAAAAAAAAAAAAAAAAAAAAGGCAGGTTGTGCTTCACTATCCAAACAGTGAAGTACAGCTTTATTCTACTCTCATTTCAAACATTCAATATTTTGAGCTAAATTTAGCTGCAGAACTTTATTTGCATTGAGAAACAAACCCTGTATTTATTATGCTGGATGATGCCATTCTGCTTACATATGTACTTGTATATAAGCAATAACATCATTCACTTTTTATCTCCAATAGGCTTTGAAAGAAAGAAAAAAAATCCAAAAATGAACAAATGCACACTGGTGCACTCTACTGAAGCATACACTGCAATAAAGTACCTATTACAGCAGTAGACAGATAAAAAGTCATGAAAACAACACTGAAGAGGTAAAATTAAACCTTTGGGTTTTAGCAAGGTATGACCATCAGAGCCCTAAAGAAGCTTCTTGTTAGCAGGTTGGCAGGATTTGAAATATTATATCCTGATTTAGTTGATAGCTGGTATTCATTGCAATCATTTGATCATACCTTAGAATCTTGGGCAATTTTAACTCCTCCATAAAAATATCTGTAAGGAAGCCTTTCAGGCTAACATTGACTCAGCTACTCGGTGACCACCTGCTTTGCTGTGGTAGCAGTAAACTGCAAAGTCCTGTACGTACAGAACACACTAAACACCAAAGTACTTTCGGCACAGAAACAACACACTCAGCAACTATTTATTTGCTACCTTGTCTCTCTGGGAAAAGCCCTGCAACTTTCTCATAGCCTGCCTAGCAAAAGCCCTGCATGGATTTCCTCCTACATGACACATGGGAACCTACTGCTTTCTCAGGAAGATCCATCACTTGTAATCTTCACCCGGATTTGTACATCCAGACATGGGGCTGGGGCTTGGCAGTGGTCAGTATGAAAAATGCTCCCACACACTTCACCTCAGGGGGAAAATTCATAGAGAATCCAGCCCGTGTAGCCAGCAGATGCAAAGCACAGCTGTCTGCAACCATCCGACCGTCTCAGCCTTGGTCATCTTGATCTTTTTAATGACCCCGCGTATCAGCGGAACACAGGCATCTGTTCAAAAGAACCTCGCAGCTCCTGACAGAGCAGAGCACACATCAAAGTCGAGTGGGTCAGGTTCTGCCCCCACAAGATACATTAATTCAGAATAACTCAAATGAAATCAACAGAATTACCCATCATTAACACTACCGTAGCCAATAACTAAATTTGCATTGTTGTCTTTGCACTGTAACTTACACAGATGTGCTTGTTTTTGTACTTCAAATTAGCTATATGCTTTTTAGCCTAAGTATTTTTCATTTTCCTCTGGCAAAATTAAGGGTAGTTTCTAAAGAAGACAAGAGACCGACGATATTTCTATAAGAACTTTTTGTTGCTGGCAATACTGAAATGGCAGCAAATGCAACAGATCTGTAACACATCTCAGGGTACAAAGAGTTAATCTCCTTTCTTACAGATCATCTGTATCAGTCCAGATGCTTGGTTGGAAGGAAATATAATCCAAGTGCCTGGTCTAGTACACCAGACTAAAGAATAAAAATATTTTTATGTTCTGTGCTTATAAAATATTCTATTTGCTGTGTAGGACCAATTATGTTTAGAACCATCCTTCAAAGATTTTCTTCTCATATTGAGAAAAATAGATCCATACACTCCTTGTTAAAAAACACCTCTGCCTAAATGTCTGACCTCCACTGTGAAAACTGATCCTTTGGTGTTGGTCTGCATCTTTACTGTGCTTTCAAACTTAAATGTTAAAAAAAAAACAAGACAATAGAAATCACAGTAAAGTGCCACTTAAAGTCAATGTAAAGTTTATAATCCTATAGAGTCCATTCTTCTATTATGCTGATGACAAGTTAATTTGGCTGATAAAAGGGAAACAAAAGCAAGGAAGTAATCCTGTTTTACAGAATATTATTCAAACAATAATAACTTCCTTTGCATAACACTTATTTCATTCCATCATTACTGCTATTATTACTACTATCTTAAGCTATGACAGATTGTGAAGGGTCAGAGATAATTTTTATCAATCAGCCTCCCTTTGTCTTTGGCAGGTTTAATCATGTCACTTGGAATGTAGCATGAGGGGCCTGATGAAATTGGAAAAGCATGTGAAGATAAAAATCACTCTCAGATGAATTCAGACACTTCCTGCCACTCTGCAGATGCCACAGTGCTGCAAGCCACCCTCCCAGGAGAGATGATTCACCTGGAAGGAGGGCCAGGCTCTGCCAGATGTGTAGGAGGCTGCCTGAGACCCACATGCTAACACTGTCTCAATTGTATGAAGCATATGCTTTCAGTCAAGGGTGAAAAATGCAGGCACCAGCACATGCCAAAAGTCTTTCAAGCATGGCCCACCAGTCAGCCTGAAGCTTAATGCACTGATCCATCGAGTCAGCAGATGTGTGTCACCACAGTACAAGTTGAAGCTGGTTAAAGCTATAAAAGAGTGAAGTGACCTAATCCAGACATTCAAATCTCACAAAGAAAACCATATTGTTGTCACTTTGGGGGCCTTAATGTGGGACTTTATGCACAAACACTGAAAGACTTCTTGGAGTAAAAAGGTATGTTGCTGCAAAAACATAAATCCCAACCCTAAGCTACACTTGTACTGATTTCAAGTTGATCTGATAAAAGCATAGCACAGCTTTCCTTTTTAGAACTGCACATACAAAAAAAGAACATCTGCAGAATTTTATTGCTAGAGCTATAAATGCTCCTTATCCTCTTGGTTTGAGGCAGAAGTCCAAAAATACCTTGATAGAAAGTTTATTTGCAGAGTACCACGACGTACTTGGTAGAGCCAGTGAGTTATACAACATATTCTTCCACTCCTGGCTAAGTGCTGTCGGTGTCAGCTAGGAGTCCAGCTGTAGAACCTGGCTCCATAATGCCTGGGAACCCCTCCCTCCTTTCCATTTAATAATCATTTAGTGGGTACAGTATTTCCCGACACACTCAAAGTCAAAGCACACTTCACAAAAATATTCACCTTGTTCACATGCAGAATGATTTGTTTAAAGAAACCAGATCTCCTTAGCACTCAGAGCTCAACCCAACACTGGATGTGTGCAAACCCACTTCACTGTCAACACAGTTGCTTCAAACAGCTTGTTCAGAGGTGGGTGATAAGATGTAGTTCTCACTGGGCAAACACAATTAGGCAGACAAAGATTTTTCTTCAAGTCTTTTCTGTCTATCAACTGCAATCCAGTCTACAGATCTTTCTTAAGTATTCCTGTCTGTAACAGCCAGGTCTCTGGAAGAATACTGATGTTTCACAATGACCTCATTGTGCTTTGACATAGCTTTCCTGAGCTGTGGCCTGTGGCAAACACACACCTGCTCTATTTATGCCCAAGAGGCCAAAAAAAACCCAACCCAACTTCAAATAATATTCAGTTCAAACAACAAGCAGGGTTCTTCTGCCTTAAGAAAAGTCCATCTTGCAATCCACTTTGCAAAACATGATAGCTGGTCATTTAAAAGTTAACTCTTAGGAACCACTACAGGTAAGAGCTATGAAAATATGAAAACTCATGCTAGCTTAAAGGGGGAAAACACCCACAGTGTATCTGAGGTTTTGTCATGTCCCCCCCATTTCTCCATTTACAAGTGTTGATTATTACCACTGATTCACAGCAGGGGCTTCCCATAACCTAAGATCAGGACTAAGCCTGAGACTGCACCAGGAATCAAATATGTGCATGACAAAAACAAGGTCACAACACCAAAATCTACGTAAGTACAGGATGAAAGGCAACAAGAGACACAGGACACAGATGGCAATGCCAGGAACAGAAGTAAAAAGCAAAAAAAAGTGAACATAAACACACACACACTTGTGCCCCCTGTATTGATCCTATCCAGATAATGAAGAATGTTTTAAACTATGTTTATAAAAAGGTTTTTAATTAATTGGGCTGGGGTTTGGGGTTCTTTCAGTTTTCTGATTTTTTTCATTGCTGTGCTCACCTGGAAGTTACACTGGGCTAAAAAAGACTCCTGGCAACTGCCCTTACACCAAATACCTTCTGCATGTCAGCTTTGCAATACTTTGCATCATCCATAGCCTTCATTAGCAAATTTGCCCTTTCACCTCAATAGCACCCATCTGACATTTCCACAGCTTCAGAGGCTTTTTTTCCTCCACCAAAGCACGTTTTGGAGTGGTTTCAGGGCAAATTCTTTGATTCTGGTGCTGGAAAATTAGTGAGAAAAAAAAAGTAAAATAGGAGAGAACAGTTGAACGTTCCAAGAGAAAATGAGTAAAACATAAGTAGAGCTCCAGAACTATGGTTTTTCACAACTTCTTTTCTGATGTCTTTTGTGAAAAAAATTGCTGAATGCTAGTTTCTCTACTCAAAAAGCTTTTATTCCTTAGAGGAATAAATAATGTGCTGTGACTCCTACAGAGGAGTAACTGGAGACTAATAGAGGAATGAAAGTGAAGGGTGCTCAAGACATCCCTGGTGGTGCTTGAAGGTTTTGTCTTTGGCTGTCGAGGTAAGACTGGACTCCACAGGAGCCAAAATAAAAATATCAATACTTGTGCAACCTAACAAAAGTGTAAACAGAGGAAGGAAAAGACAGCAGTGAAACAACACAACACAAAGAAATAGCAGCTATCAAGCTGAGTTTTCTTGTAGTTTAAGACAAACTATACTTCTGCACTACCTAAATACCACTGAAAGCTCACATGATAGCATTTGTTTTCATGGCTTATGTAAAACCATACATGCTGCCTCATATAAAGCATATAAAACCATATTAAAACCCCATATAAATCCATATTAAAAAACCCACATAAAACCATATAAAGCCATATAAAACCATATGCTACCCTCAGTATTAGCTAGGGTAAAATTAACTTATTATTCATTCATAATATATTAATAGTTTTTCTTTACTATGTGCTGTCAAAGCATTCACTGCTCATTTCTTTTTTGGGGTGAAAATGGAGAGAATAAACTAGAGCTCTTCAGGCTTTACTATTTCTTCCTCCCCAAGTGAGTGAGCACCACAGATGTACTGCTATGACCCTGCTATCAGCTCATGCTTCTGAAGAGCTTAAGAAAGAAATTCTGCAGAACAACAAAAGTGTATTGATTGAGAGATTTTCATGGGGTTTTTTTTCCAAAAATGACTGTAATTAAAGAGTTAAGCCACTGTATGTGTGGGCGAACCACTTTTTGTAATTGCTATCTACCTACAGATCTTGAGAGAGATGTTGATCTTCTGAAATGAAGGGTGCAGACGCAAGTCTTTTTAAACCAATAAAAATACCAACATTTAAGTGGGTTTTTTTTGCCATAGATCCTTTGTATGCAAATCACTCATATCAGATAGATAGAAAATTAAAGACTTCTCCTTGGACAAAACATTGTCATTTGAACTTGGGAAAATACATGGCTGCCAAAAGATATCTGAACTGTATTTGACAAAGTTCTTCACTTTCCCATCACAATTTCACTATATAATTTTTATTTGCAATGTACACAAATTAATAAAAAAACCAAACATGGCCATAATTTTTCTGCTTCTTCAGAATAAGCCATTATGTATCACTATGTTCTATCCACCACCAGAATCCTCTAACTCTGCAGTGCAAGAAATCTCTCTCCATTCATCAGAAAAAAAAGTCCTTTCAAAACTTGTCTCTCTTGCATCCCAGTCAAAACCTGGTAACGTGTGTACACAACTCCACATTATTTCAGAGGCCTCTGAAATATACCCACTAAATATTTTTAAGTGCCTGTCCTACTCGTGGATGTAAAACAGTATTTTTACATGGCAATGGAACAGAAAGAGTTTAAAGACTGACATTAGACCCAACTGCTGCCAGTGTTGGAACCACTCAGTGCTCTGTTTCCCAGAGCTTTCATTCTGTAATGCCATATCCAATACAACTTTAGTGTAACACATACACCCTTCACAGCTTACATTCAGTGTGACCACACAGTTTCCTGTCTTTGGGCTTGATCTTGCCAAATGTTTTCTTCCATGAATAACCTCTGCTCACAAAAGGTGTACCATGGAGGTCTCCACTCACATAGGAACAATACTTCTGAGGATGGACTTACAGCACAAGTGCCAAGCAAACAGCTGGTGGGATTACTCCTGCAAGATAGCTCCTGGCCCATGGAGTCCACATAAATGTTGACTCATATCAAAAGTGCATAGCAGTGCATGGGGCAGAGTGCTGACTCACACAGCAAGATTTCACAGAGCTCTGCAGACCTTTCTGCAGGTACCAGTTGAAGCCTGGAAGCAGTAAAGTCACATTTGCATTGAGTCTTCCTCACAGGGTTTAAGCCAGGACAAAGCTATGCAAAGGTAGCTATGCCACTTCCCCAGAGCAAATCAGCCCCAAACTGGTTCAGGCAGTGCCAAATATCAAGGAGCAGTATATTGGTATTCAAATTAAGATTTTATCTATATATAACTGTGCAGAATTTTGTAACTTTGCTGTAAGTGGTCCTTCTTGTGTTTGCCAGAACACAAAGTAGATTTGGCATCTTCGGATATAGACTGGTGCCTGCAGCATGCAATTCCAGAGCTTGCTTTGAAGCTTCAGCTTTTTCCCTTGCAGTGGTTTGACAATGGTCATGATTCAGCATATTCAACATGCTTAGATGAAGATGGATTTCCCTTTATCATTTGGAATGGGAAGGAAACAAAAAGGACTTTTTATAGCCTTCTGTCACATTAATGGACCAGTTAAGATTTTACAGCCCTTGCACTCTTCTCAGGACTCCTTCCTTGCACCCCAAGAGGAGTGCTACAATCAGATATAAATATATCTAATTTTTCATCCCACCAGAACTACAAAAGTAGACAGAAGATGGAGCAACACTTGTGCTTCCCAGGAATGTCAGACAGTATTCAAACAACACTCAGCAGAACCACCCTGAGGTGCTTTGCTCCATATTGTTCCCAGCACCAGACAGGTCCCCAAATTAACTGTGATCCATTATTTCATTGAACATGACCATGAGGTCAGTGGGAGTTGTCAGGACCAGCCTTCCTACATTTGTGGAAGGAAGTATTTCCTTTTCTTTAATACTTCTTACCTATCCTACCCGTATACATAACATCTGTAACAGGTTCAATTAATTAATTAGAGTATTTCTTTTAAAACCCACATTAACTCACTGACTGGAATCTACTGATTTTCCAAATACTTTACATGTTACTCTTTAGATTTTAGTGTGTGTTACTGTTTAGATTTTTATTCCTGCACAATGATCTGGATGTGCTTTGTAGTTTTCTGACAATAATTCACTCCACACAGGGCACACTCAGAGTGTGATTAATGACAGCTTGATTTGTGTGCAAATAGTCTAGTACAGACTATTGGATTCTTTCACTTCCAACAGTCACAACTGCAAAGAAGATGAACACACTGCATATTTCAGAAAGGACCATAAATTGCATTAATTCCTATGAAAGAAGCTGTGACTTCACAGGGTTATTTTAGGGGAACCTTCTATATTTTTGAATTATAGGGCTGCACTTAGGCCCAATATATATTTTAGTATTTCTAATAAATTATTTGCTTCCTTATATACAAACTGCTCCCTCAAAATGTCAAAATTGCATTGTATGCAACAAGAAACTGTCCTGCTGCCTTAGACATGCTCTTATAACTAGAAAGAATCTGTGGAAGGAAACAAGTCAGGGAGCAGATAATGGTTTGGGGGCTTTTACAGTGGCCTTAGGGATCAGTGTTTCAGTTTGACTTGCAATTCACTTAAGCCTTTGCAGTGTCCTTCATGACCCAAGTGCAAATTGAGTCCTCACAGTTATGCTGTCCCACAGCCAAGCAAGCTATCTCAGCTTTGAGAGAAAAGTCATTTTTTCCTCACATACATGATGAGGTACAAGTTTTGAAGTCAAAGCATTATTAGAGAGATGCCAAAGTTGACTTCACTCCCTTCTGAATGCCGACCCTCCAGGTACATTCAGCAACTGCTATAACTAAATGCAACTGGCCACAGTTGGCATGCCCTGATCCTACATTTGTTCAAACAGATATTCCACGTAGACTGATGCCAGAACTCACGCGCATTCCAACAGTGAAGGCTGTGAAACATCAGGTTGTGACAGCTGGCTTTAAAATAAAAACTGTCCAATGAAATATATGAAAACATAAACAAGAGGACTCTTGTTAGCCCAGGGAATTCAGTCATTTTCTCAAGACTAGTTTTAAGTTTACTACATTTATCAAATGTATGCCTTTAATGCATACATTGTTCACCTACTTATAAAGTGAACAGCTGAATAAAAAATGAGGACTACCTTCTGTGCAGAGAAATAAAAGATAGCATCTCTCAGCTTCCTCATTACTTTAACCACTATAACCTGCAGAAAGCAAGTCAGAGGTCATCAAAATGCTGTGGCAGTGCTCCATTTTTTTTTGAATGTTGCAAATTCAGAATCAGGAACTTCAAGGTCAAAGTGTTCGCTGTTTTTTGTCTTTTCTCACAGATAAGAGCAATCAACTTTGCACAAACCAGAGAAAGTACAAGACATGCAGTCATCTACAATTTTAGAACTACAAGACACTAAGACAGCAATTGAGAGGTGAAATTTCTAGAAACAGATCACCCGCAGACAGCCTAGAGTGCAACTGGCTCCTCTGATGCAGGAGAATCCACAAGTCCAGTTCTTTCACTCTAGAAAACTCTATTTACTAATTGGAAGGAGGCAGATAGGTTGAAAGTTCCTGCCAGAGCAATCATGACTACAGGTAGGAAACCCATGACACTGCTTCAAGGTTCTTTAGGAGAAGAGGGCTCCAGTTTTCCAAAGATCTCATTTCAGCCTGTGACAATGAATCAGGTCCTTCCAGGGAATACCTACACACCATTTCTTAATTTTGAAGTACCTTCCTTGCTATTTAATAATTCAGAATCACTTTAAAAGTAAGGCTCTAATTTCCATTAGATGCTAAAATGAGTTTAAAATTTTTCTCTGTAATATTTCCTGCGCACCTTGTAAACCATTGAGTGCTGTAAAAATCCCCAAACATGCTCTTCCCCTGGGGTGTAAAAGACCAAAGGAAAAAACCCAAATATCCTTTCCTCTTAGAATTAATAATAATTGCAAGAAGACACGCTTAGGCCTATGAAGAACAGTAGATTCAAGGGATAATTTTATATCAATTACAGTCTTTTAATGATTATTTTTGTCTAAAGGTGGAGCTCCTCTCACAAGGAGGATTCATTAAAGGAATCAGGTGATCATTAAAGGAAGAATTGAGAGAAAACTCTGCATAACCACTTTTTCTGTCTTATAAGCCCCTTTAGTACTCATTTTTCCAGTCATGAAATGTCTATTTGATCTTTTTTTCATGTGATATGCAAGAGTGCTTTTTCTTGCCTTACAGCATCATTCTAAATAAACCACCAAGCACTATTTGATTTTTCACCTTAAACAAGACACATCTGCATCTCAGACTTCTTCAGCCTACAAAAAAACCTCATTAAACAGTATCCTGCTAAAGTAGATCCAGAGAAATAGTCATTATCTCCCATCTTGTCCCATGTCAGTTATTGCTATATCCCTAGTGTCATCTCCTTCATTTACATTCTGAAAACAAATATCTAGTTTAGGAGTCTTTTTTATGATAGGGAATCCTGAGAGAAAACTTCATGAGTAATCTAAAAGGAAAACTCATTGCCTGTGAGTTTTAATAAGGAGGAGTCACACAAACTCTCAGTTTGAAGCATATAAATGGTCTAGTTTTTTGGAAGGAAACAAATCCATTATGTCCTAGGAAACAATTTACCGAATTAATTGATCCAAAATGATGATCTTCTCATTGAGTGTTAAAAATTCTTCAAACACAAATCTTACTAGACTGCAAGCTCTTTTTTGTATACACAGTCAAGTATTACACCTGTATCCTGTAGGTACAATAGCCTACTGGAAAATATACAGGTTATGCTTAGAAAGATACAGGTTGTGGCTCTTTCCCAGAGGAAATGCACCTGCAGCTCTGACTGTACTAGGGGTAAGAATAGGGTAAATGCTCAGGGTTGGCTTATCCACTCAATAGGCTTGGGGGCAAATGTTTTCTGTTTGGTCCAAGCCTACAACAGGTAATTTTCACTGGCAAAGTGAACTGCTCTGGTTCTGTTCTAAGAGGGACTGAGGCAGGCAGGGGCTGAGCTGCCCTTCCCTTTTAGGTGCTGAAGTCACCTGGAAAGGCACCTAGAGCAGAGGATGGATGCAATATTCTCTGAGGAAAGCCCTGTGTGAGGCACCCAGGTGGTAAGAGAGCTTTCTACAGTCCCCTTCTACAGCTGCAAAAGATTTAGTCCACATCTGAAAAGCCTTCACTGCAATAAAGCATGGGATACAGCAATTCCTATCCCTGATTTACATCAGTACAGCTTTGATGACAATGGAGATACTTGGGCTTCAAAACTGAGTGCTTTGACACAAGACCTCTACTAGAAGCACTAAGATAGATTTTATATATATTTTATGCTCTACTGCACAGCACATTCACTAAACAGTACACTTAGAAAACCTGGTTCAAAAAAGGCTTTTCTAACTTTGTAGTACCAATCACACCATAAAAATGCACTTATGAGACATACTACAAACTGTAATTATTTTTAGACAATATTTGTTAATATGTATTTTAGAGTAGCCAGTATTTTTCTAAATATTTAAATTACATCAGACATCACACAGTCCTTATATTTTATGCTTTAAACTGGACAGCCATGGAATGCTTTTGTCATTGTTACAGCAGAGTGAGTCTGGTATTTCAGATCAAACATGGTATGTAGTCCAGATGTGTTAGCTGTCACTCTGTGAGTAAACATGTCTGATGGACAGTGTGTTAACAACAGATTATTACTCATGATGTTGCATGATGGTTACAAAAAGTTAGCCTGAGTGTCAGAGATAACACCAGTGAGAACTGCTGGTGGAAGTGATGCAGACTGGTATGTTTACAGTCATTTTTGCCATGTGCATCCCCCCTTTACTCTTCAAGGAAGAACCAAATTTGGTTTGAACAATTCCCCATGGGGACTCTGGGGAAATAGGGAGCTCTTTGATCTGAGGGACAGGACTCTTACTGCATAACTATCAAGAATGTTAAGCAATGCAATATTAAATTCATAATTGTACAATTAAGCTATTAAATACATGCAGGCTTGCCTGAAGTGCTAAGCACATAAATTTATATTGTCATTTATGTGCCCTTTTAAGAGGATACTTGCAGGGTGTCTTAGATTAACAGATGTTAAATGACAAACTGTTTATCAGTCCCTACAACATAAGTAGTACAAGCAATAGTATCTGTGATTTAAGTTTCTCTTTGCACAGGCAGACCTCAGTCTGGGTCAGAGAAGACTCCTCCAAGACAGGGTCACCATTTATCTTGTAAAACACTCACCCATCAGCTTCCCTTCTGTCACAGGGAGAAGGGGTGTCCAACTGCTAACACAGTATTGTGCCTTTGTGTCTCTGGCACATCTCTGGAAAAACAGGAGGGAGGGTTGGGACACAGGTTGGGAGAGCTGCAAATCCAGCAACTGTGCAGTGGGCACCTTCTGCTGTGCCCTTACAGCCCAAACACAGCCAGCCCTGCTGGACCTGTGCTGGCTTCACGTGGGGCCAGGCTGGGGGTGGCTGCACCTTCTCCTCACATTGAACCAGGGGCAGCAGAAGCTTTGCTGGCAGGGGCAAAGAAGGTTTATAGTGACAGAAGTGCGAGGCCAAGTTCAGTAGCCCTGGAAAAGTGTGAAAAGTGTTTTTTATAGTCTGGGTAGACCTCAGCTAATTGAGAACTGTTAGCAGAGAGCCCTAAATTGTCCACACAGTCATGACTTCTGGCTGTTGAGCTGAATACAAGCCATTTCAATGTGCTTTTTCATCCTCCGACTTGTTAAGATATGACTGTTTTGATACTCTGCTCCACTTGTCACTCCTGACAACTGAAAGTAACAGGCAGTATCTAATGTGCAATTATGTGCCTGCCAAGGACCTGGAGTCCCAAGGCTAGATGTGTTACACCACAGAGAATTACAGGTGACTATATAAAGAATTGCACATTCATATGCTAACAAGAATTATGAGACATGCATGAGAAGGGAAGATGACACTGGTCTATTCTCCTCACCCAAATCTGTCACTATACAATGCAAAATGTGCCTGGCAGGATATCATGTCCTTGGGACCACCCAGCAGCTCAGGCCCCTTAGGTCTGATGTAAGATTACAGAGCATTTTTATTTTTCTTCAACAATTCACAGAAAGAATAAGTTGTGCATGAAATGTGGTTAAGAAAGCAGCTCCTTTTTTTTTTTCTGAAAAGATGTTTCCTAGTACAAAATGTGACTGGAAATTTCAAGACACTTTCAGTGTTATTGTACACAAAAAAAAGCCCTCAAAACAT